>NC_021165.2:16967617-17008137 GCF_000331145.2 Cicer arietinum
CCTCTTTTATTATAGTAGCTTACATATCCCGATCCTTGGCAGCTACGACACTTACCAGTCCATTCATAAACCACCTCTTTACAATCCTACAAACTCATCATAAACAACCAAAACATCTATTCAAATTATATGTGGCAAAAAATGAACCCAAAATAAAAGGGTAAATAAGATAGGTTTTAAAAAACCTCAAATTTGGGGTCACATTGAAGACGCTTGTCAATCTCTTCAGAAGAAACAGGAGAAGAATCAGGGTAATTCATGGGAAGTGGAAGAGGTTCACTATTATCAACCATGTAACCTTCTCTATTTCGTGACCATTTCTTCTCCTTCGCTTTCACCCTCATTCCCTCGTTTCCTCCGGCGCGTCTCGCTGCGGCGCCGCCACTCTCCATGAAGGGTGCTACTCCGTCGTGGCCTTGGATGATTTTGAGCCCACCGGAGACGGTTGCAGTGGTTGGAAGGGAGAGTGATTGAAAGAGGCGGGGGAAGGAGGTGGGACCCAGGGAGATGTCTCCGGCGGAAGCATGGCAGCGGAAGAGGAGGGGTTTTGCATTCGTAGAGAACATTCGTGAGAGCAAATAGCGAAGTGTGTGTGACTCAAAAGAATGAACAATGAAGGGTTTTATAATTATTTTATTTATTTGCATATAGATTGAGAATTGAGAATTGAGAATTGAGAACAGGGGAATAATTAAGGAGTTAAGAGAGTTGAAGGGAGGAGAATACAAGACAGAGTGATTATTATCTCAAAGAAGAGTCAAAAACGAATTTTATGGTACAACTACTACTACTACTACTTCTTCTTCTTCTCTCTATTGGCTGAATTTGCTAGTCTATGCTATCACTTTATGGAGGTGTGTGTAAGCATGTGATTCTGTCAATACCAGTGGCAAAATATAAGAAGATAATAAATGTTTGTTTTTTGTTTTGGTATGGAGAACTAGAACGTGGATGATTTAAAACAAACTATACCTTTGTTTTTTTCTTCAGAGATAAATATATGACTAAAGTTTATTTCTAAAAAATAAATGAGCAATTTCATGTAAAAATATCCTAATTGGTCAACTTCTCCATTTAAATCTTCATTCTTTTTCCTCCAAAACCCTATCTTCCCATTGGCAGGCTTTGCTAGTGGTAACCTGTTGGTACAGATTTGTACATGTTTCTTCACTTATGCTTACAAATGCGCTTCAAACTTGTTCCTAAAGCAACTCAAATTTATTCTACTCTTATGAAATTGAGAACACTTACTTTTATTTATTTTTACTACAATTTGAGAACAATAATGTTGCTTTGTACTTCCAACTAGATAAGTTGAGGTTTTCTTAGTGATAATTTCAGCCTTACATGAATATTTGAGTTCAACACGGTTGTTGTTGTTGTTTGATTATTACAAAATTACGGTTAAATACATTATGAAGTACTTTAATTATAAGTTTATAAGAGATTAGTCATTTAAGATTTTTTATAAAATTAGTCATCTAATTCTCTTTTAATTTGTAAATTTTTATGTTGTTATCCTTATTATCAATTTTCCGACAAACTCCTTTTAATATTTTTTAAATTCATTTATATTTATGATTTTTTTTATTTTCTAACTCAAAAATTACTTAAAAAAAGCATGAGATTTTTTGACAATCTTAGTAAAAAAAAAACAGGGTCATACTAACATGTGTCATGTACCCTTAGAACACATGTTAAGCTATAAATAATAATTATATACTAAAAAATGGAATATACAATTTTTAAAAAAAGAAAATGTATAATTTTTAATGTAAATTTTTTATTTTTAATACACTAACAAGTGTCTTAAAAATATATTTAGGGTTTCTAAAAAAATCTAAAATCTAAATCACAGGTAAAAAGTGAAAAATTTATTTTTTGTTATTTCTAAATATATACTTCAAACCTATGAATGGAAATAAAAAATCCATTTCATTTTTTTTTCTAGATTTGATTCAAATTAATAAGGAAAACACATATTTTGGAGAAAAACTCACAAATCTCAACCGTTGAAAAACCAAAATAACTTGGAGTTAAAAAATAAAAATAAAAAAAGTGAAATAAAAGGATGAGAGAGGGAGATGGCAACAACATACTTCAAATAAACTCGTAATATATGCTTTGATCAATCAAATTACCTCTGATAAGCTGCTACACACAAAATACAATGTTAAAAAATTTGTGAAGAAGAATGGAGATTAGCCAGGAAGAGATGCAAAATAAAGTGGGAATAAGATACCTAATGAAATGGGTTTTAGATTTTAATTTCTGAAATTTGATGCATATATCTACAAATCTAGAACAAATTAGAGAAGAAGAAATTGTTGTTGAATTAAGATTGTAGTTTAAAGATCTCTTTTTACACCGTAAAAAATTCTATTTTCTTGTGAGCAATTTCTGAGTTTGTAACCCATTAACTCATGAATATAAAGGAGGTTGAAGAACACTAATTGAGTAGGACGGAAAATGATAAAAAGGTTAATGGGGGCATATATCTAACGATTAAAAGAACTAATTTTTATTGTTAAAATGATATTTATTGTGAGACGAATGAAATATTTACTCTTAATTCTTAAAGATAAGTATGTTAGTCATAGACTCAGTAGTCCCAATGTTAGTTTATGTAACATAGCTTAGTAGAAATGCTTAGCACGTTCCATCTATGATTCCTATGTAATCTTTATCTCTTAAATTTTGTCTCTAGTCATATTATTCCGCAGAAGGAATATTGAATGTAGTAACTTGAATTCGGGATCGGTGGTGAACAACGGTTGAAGGAGGTTCCTAATCCTTTGCTCACGTTGGGGGGCGTACGGTGTACCTGCACACACTCCAACGATCAAGTAAGAATTCGTTAGAGAATTAGATGTTTTAGGATTAGAATTTTTGTGTACCTTTATGACTATATAGGTCCTCTTTATATAATAAGTCTTTCTAGGATTTCTAGAAGACTTCTGTTACGATCATCAGATGGAGAATCAATGATCTTCGGATCCCCCTTCGATGTAGGACATGTGTTCTTCTAATCAGGGAATAGTGAGTACCATATGGTAGCCATAATCTAAGTATGACTGCCATTAGGTGGCTTAGGATGAAAATACAAATGAGTTATCGTGTCTGTCATCACCAGATTTCCTTTTTGTTCATCTAGTGGTCACAATTGGAGGTCCAAGTGAATTATGATAGACAACAACTCTAGATTCTACCCTGGATGGTGGTTTTTCTTAGTTTCGAGAAGCTTCTTCAATGTCATTCAATTGGCTCGGATCGATCTGAAATCACCCATTCTTATATTGGGTTTGGACTAGAACACTCTGAGTCCGGACCAAAACAATAATGTATCAAAGTGGTGATTATTATTGGCAATATTAGCATGGTTGCGGTACTAGAATGAAAATCAAGTAAAGAACATGCAATATCTCAGCAAACACATAGAAACACAGTCTGGAAAAGCAAACAATCATAATAGAATCTATTTTTCTTTTGTACTCATTACTAACTTATGATGTATTTACTTCACATAGTTCTGATTTACAATATGATTCTTGACAATGTGTTACAAAATAATGGGATTCCTTTGGTTTCAATTCTCCTTTTCCCCTTAGAACTATGATTGTATTCAAAACTTCCCAATCACATACAAAACCGGTCGGATTCGCATTGGCATTATGCTGATTCTCACAGAAGAATTGTTGAAAACCACCTTAAAAGCAAAAACAGACAATTATCAGTTAGCAATATGGTTTCAGCTTCTGGGGAAAATATATGCATAATGTTGTTATACGTAGCAAAGGTGAAAAACTTTAGTGTTGAGCTTACTTGGAGTTCACTTTTCTTTAGTGTTTGGTAGTAGCTTTCCCATCAGACTTGTTATTTTGCATATCAGAATAGCTGCTTCCACAGGCACAAAAAAAAAAAGTTACGTTCTCAGTGGATACTCATGTGAGAAAAGCAAGGCAATATTGTTCTGTTTTTGTCCTTAAATTGCAAAAATCTTACATCTCACGCAGTTTTGGAAGTTTCTGTATTGATGGAGGAAGTGGTCCTTCAAACTTGTTATTCTCCAAATGCCTTTATTCAGCAATTATCCAAGAAAAAAAGGGAGTAAAATATCCGTTTACTATATAAAATTTAAGGAATATATGAAATAAAAAATAATGCTAGGTGATTCATCTAATGAGGTACATACAAAGTTTCTAACTCCTTGAGTCCACCTAATTCAGGGATTTTGCCTGTGAATTTGTTTCCCCCAAGCCAACTGTAATCAAATTAATACACAAAGTAGCATGATTTAATAAAACAAAGGGATTATTTAGGATATTTGAAATCAAAAGGTTAGATTCCATACAGGTGAGAAAGAGCAGTTAGATTTCCAATAGTTGGAGGTAGTGTCCCAGCCAGGCCACCATTAGTTAAATTCCTTCACACATACAACAAAATCAAAATATGTGAATCCACCATTAAATATGAAGGGGACAAACTATAAGTAAAAATCATTTTTCCACTCTCATTTTATTTATCATAAAATGAAGTCACATGAATCAAATAAAACATACTTCAATGCTATATATTAAGAATTTGATTAGATTTTCTGCAGCGTCTGCACTGTGCAGTCCACTGCAGAGCCATTAGATCTATAAGAGAAAAACATAAATTTGTGTTCAACTTAATTTCAGTGGCTCTACAGTCAATTGTATAGTACAGTCGCTGCAGAGGATTTATTATACACATGAACTTACAATGAGGTGACTCGTGCAATAAATTGTTCAGAGCATGTAACTCCAGTCCACGAATGTCCTTTAGGCCGGCAAGGATCACCGTTCCAATCCCGAGGTGGATTCTGAATGCTTCTAGCCAAATCTTCCAAGGCAATTACTATATATGGATAGTCATTACAATTAAATGATTGAAATTGTAGTACAATGAAAGAAATTTCAAAATAATGAGATTAGAGATTAGTATAAGTTACAATCTTTTGTCTGAGTTCGACCGCCGAGGGGAAGAATCTGATAAACTTCTCCAGCATTGAGCACAGGTCCAACAGGCATTTCACCAGAAGGTGTCATAGTAATTTTGGTTTGTCCAGAAAGTGGCCATTGTGCAGCATAAACTGTGACACCCTTAGTTGTGGCATTAAGGGTTGAAAAAAAAGTGTGGCCATTTATAGAAACATCAAAGACTCTCCAGCTTAAAGGGCTTGGATTTCTGTTGTCTTGAAAATAGAGAGAAATGTAGTAGTAGGTACTTGGAAGGGACACTGGTGGCCAATTAATTTCAAGTGTCTTCCCTTCACTAGTGGTTATTCCTGAACTGAATGCTTTAACTGGAGGAAGGTTCCAGAAGTCTGAAGAAGTTACATTTGAAAGGCTTGCCACAACTGGATTTTGGTCCTTAAATGGTTGCCATATCCGGTTAAATTTGTCATCTGGAAAACTAAGTTCACATACAAAAATATCAATGATCAGAATTCATATCATATGTGTATTTATTCCACATTTTCTACAACTTGAATACATATATACACATAACATTCAAATGAGTCAGCAATATTTGCAATGTTTTAATTAACCCTCACTCCATAGACTAATCTCACGAAGTAATAGAAATTCATTTTAAGAGATTGACTTCTTTTAACATATAGTTTTTTATACACACCAGCCAGAAATCAAACTTTTAAGGGACTCAAGTATCTATCATTTGTGTCACACTATATTTATAAGTAACTCTTACTCTTTTTTTATTTTTTGGCAATTAACCATGTCATTGATGCGAAGTTTATCAACTGACTTTGAGAATAACTAATCTCCACTAATGAATCTAACCGATCACTGTAAGTGGGTCTCTCCTCTCATGCCAAGGCTCGAATCTGAGTCATTGGTTAAGGGATTTGAGTCCAGTTTCACTCAAAACAACATATTAATGGTAATTAACCTTACTCTAATACCCATATACTTATTTTTATTATTTTTCATACTCATGACAATTTAGACACTAAATAAAATGAAAAAACATAAAAGAATATTTATGTTTATGTACCTAATGATATCTTCACCTCCAAAAGAATGTCTAGAAACAGTTACAAGTGCATATTTGGAAAAATCAGTAGGATTATACAAAGAACCATCCAAGCTCTTAACCTCCAAGGCAGAGATGAAAGGACTTGAGGTACCAGTATGTTCATTCCTAGCCAAACACACACTCAACTTCTTCCCATGAGACACAACCACAACCTCATAGTATGAACTAAGACCTTTAGCATAATCATCTGTGGTGTTAACAACACTCCATCTTGTCCCTTCAACAATTTGATCAAACACTGGTGGTTGCTTCCCTCCATCAAAACCTCCATAATAGTATATGGTTTTCACAAGATACTTGTTGCCTTTGATAACCGGAAATGAATAGCAAAACTTTCTAGATTGCGTGTTGGGGAAGTAACGCAATGTGGTGAGTGTTGGCAACAAGTCTGGTTGATTGATTGTGGCAACGCTTCCAACCTTTGTGTAGCTTCCATCAGGAACATATTTCAAACTGTCTACCGTTACCTCATTTGAACCCCCACAGTTTATAAAATACCCTGCATGCATGCACAATTAATTAACGGTCCATGTTACAAGCTAGCAATTCAAATTCTTAACATAAGAGATTAAATTATATGCATCTGTACTCCCTCCCTAATAAAATCCTTAACAATTATACACCGGATAAAATGAAAATATATAATCATCATATTAAGAAAAGATTATGTATGAAGAATTAGATGATTGTATGTACCTAGAGGGTTAGAAAGGGCAGGGTGGGCAAGGAGAGGGACAGTGACAAGCCATAGGAGGAAGACGAAGGGACTCATATTGTCATAAGCCACTGCCCCACCTGAAGGCATGCGATTAGGGAAGGGTTTTTTTGTTGAAAAAACAGAGGAGAAAGAGAAAGATGGTGGTGATGGAGATGGAGATGGAGATTGCCTGGTTCCAGATTCAGAAAGGATGACACGTCCAAGGCTGTCCTGAAAGATAGAAATAGCCATGGCTTGACTTGGTCATACTTACATATCCATTCTATTTAGCTACCTTGGCGTTTCTAACTTCGTATTAATCACCAAATTGTTTCATTGCATACTTAACTACCCAATCATCATGCTATAACAGAAACTGCCCAAAATAAACTATTATTTTAATGAGATATATGAATTCTTCAACAATTATTTTTCTTTATATTTCATTTTGAATAAAAGTACATTTTTTTCTTGCCGTTAGTTTCTTAAACACGTGATAGTAAGTTTTTGACTTATCACTAGAAGATACGTTGAAAAAAATGGTATAATGAATAAGAACAAGTCAAATATTGCTAATATGAAATGAAATAGCTTTTATTTGCTTTTATTTTTGGCATATTTGTAGTAGGTTGCTTAAAGGACAGCAAAATATTTGTGTAACTTAGGGTTAAATGATTGTTGAATGTATTTTACCTACGTAATAATATCCCTCCCTCATATTAAAAAACTGTAATTACTAATTATTTGTATCATATTAATTAAATTTAATACTTTTATTTTTCTAATATTTACAAAAATTTATATTTGACAATGATATGATTTAATAAAATTTCGAATACTTTTTTATGTCAAGGTCAATAATTTGCATTCTATTTTTTTTTTTTTTTTTACTAAAACCGGCTTTTCATTTATAGTAGAAATTATATCGACAACAATACAATTCAAAAGTAGTAAAAACAAAGATGTTGAATTTGCAAACAAAGTCATGACATCTAGATTAATATCATAAAACGACACAATGTTTACAAATATGATAAAATTGAAGTGTTCGGAATGTTAATGTCGCAGAGGTTGTAACGTTGAAGACACTAAAATTATTGATTAAATTTACATCATATCGTTCTAAGTTGATCTCTCAATCTGAATTAAACAAACATCACAACAAGACATAAAATCATAATAGCATTACACCAAGATGATGAACAAAAACGTAGCACTAAACCCGATAAAGTCACAAAAAACCACGAAAAAAAACTGAATATATTTATAAATTACTTATTTAAATAAAAAAGAAATAACAAATTATTTAGAAAGGTGATTTCAAAAAGAAAAAAGAAAATAGTCATAAATCATCTCTTAGGTGAATAAAAGAGAATTGAAACAAAATAAGTCAGATAAAGACGGAGTAGTGTAGTTGCTAGTCAATAATTTGCATTTTTGTTATTATTAATAAAATTGACACTAATGATTATGTAAATTAATTAATTATGAATTGGTATGAAATAAAAATAGTTAACCATGTATTAAAAGAATATATATGGGATGAAGACAAATATTAAGGAAAACATGAAAATGTATTGTTTTGTTAGAGAAATTCTTAATTTAAAATGGAAAACGTTATTTGGAAATAATTATGTGTGTATTTCTTTTTATAATAAAAATAGCTTATGATTGTCTATAATGTATTCTTTATTTATTTTGACAAGGTAACATTTGAAAATAGGCTATAAAAAATGTATCTGATTCATAAATAAATAAAAAGAAATATATGTGAAGTTTTTTTTTAATAAATTTTTTCTATCATATATAATCTTATTTGTGGTGTATAAATATTTTTTTTTCTAGATAAGATTTGAATTTAAATTTATTATATATTGAGAATTTAATCTATTCTACTAGATATGTTTTCGTCAATGTTAATCTCATATTTGTTATATATCGTAAAAATTAAAAAATTTAAGTAAAAAGTGAATTATATTTTTTTAAAAAAATATATAAAAAACTACATTATTACCCTCGTGAAATATAACTTGATCTATAAATGTGTCATTACTCATTATGTGGATGTTGGACATTTCGTGGGATGGAGATGGATAACAGAGAAAAACTCTCTTCTCTATCACGTTGACATCCTTATTACTTTCAAATTTCAATATACTTTTTTCTAACCTTATTTATAAGAAGAAAAAAAAAAAAAAAAAAAAAAAAAAAGAGAAACAGGAGGTGTATAAGAAACGTGGTGTGCAAAAGCAACTCGTGGCCCAAAAAGAGAGCGGCCCATGTTTTGGCCGCAGAGAAATGAAGCTTTTGGATGATGAAATAAAGTACTTGCATTTCTCTACGCCCTAGTTGAAGTTCCCACTGATTCAATTCAACAATGCTATCTTCTTCTTTCTCTTTGAAGCTACGAACAAATTATATCCATGGCAACCACTTGTGCAAAACCCTAAGTACCTCTGCTATTCCAAATCAGTACGGTAGATTCCCTCCTCACTCTCAACAACCACCCTCTGAATCTGATCACACACCCTTTCATCCTCCTCCTCAATATTTCAACAATCATAATCACTTTCCTCAAAATACCCATAATGCCCCTGCTCGATTTCCTCAACAGGGCTGGAACCCTCAAAGCCCCAACTTCCGCCCACCACCTCCTCAAAACCCCAACTTCCGCCCACCACCTCCTCAAAACCCCAACTTCCGGCCATCACCTCCTCAAAATCCCAACTTTCAACAACCCAATAGTTCCAATCGATTGAACAATCAGAATCACTGGAACCCCCAGACCTCCCCAACTGTTAACCCAAACCAATTTCAAAACCCCAACAACCAATTTCAAAACCCCAACAACCAATTTCAAAACCCCAACAACCAATTTCAAAACTCTAATAGCCAATTTCAAAACCCTAATCAGTTGAACGAACGAGCTTCTGTTCAAGAACAAGCTCAGCCTCCTTCTATTGTTGATTTGACACGTTTTTGTCGTGAGGGGAATGTTAAAGAGGCGCTTGAATTGATGGAAAAAGGTGTTAAAGCTGATGCTAATTGCTTTGATCTTCTGTTTGATTTGTGTGGCAAATCGAAATCAGTTGAGGATGCTAAGAAAGTGCATGATTACTTTTTACAATCTACTTTTAGGAGTGATTTCAAGTTGCATAATAAGGTGATTGAGATGTATGGGAATTGTAAAAGTATGACTGATGCGCGTAGAGTGTTTGATCATATGCCTAACAGAAACATGGATTCTTGGCACATGATGATTCGTGGATATGCGAATAGTACAATGGGAGATGAGGCGTTGCAGTTATTTGAGCATATGAATGAGCTGGGTTTGGAGATAACTTCGGAGACTTTGCTTGCAGTATTATCGGCTTGTGGCAGTGCAGAGGCTGTGGAGGATGCTTACCTACATTTTGAATCCATGAAAAACAAGTATGGAATTGAACCAGGGGTTGAGCACTACATGGGGCTTTTGGAAGTTCTTGGACAATCTGGATACCTCAAAGAGGCTGAGGAGTTTATTGAGAAGTTGCCATTTGGGCCAACAGTGACAGTATTGGAGACCCTCAAGAGTTATGCTCGAATTCATGGAGATATTGATCTTGAAGACCATGTTGAGGAGTTGATTGTTAGACTTGACCCATCAAAGGCTGTTGCAAATAAGATCCCTACGCCGCCCCCGAAAAAGTATTCTGCGATTAGCATGCTCGAAGGCAGGAACAGAATGATCGAGTATAAGAATCCCACTCTTTACAAGGATGATGAGAAGTTGAAGGCTTTGAGTGGAATGAAAGAAGCAGGATATGTTCCTGATACAAGATACGTTCTTCATGACATTGATCAGGAAGCAAAGGAGCAGGCATTGCTCTACCACAGTGAACGTCTAGCAATTGCCTATGGTCTTATTAGTACTCCACCTAGAACACCTCTTAGGATTATCAAGAACCTACGTGTTTGTGGTGACTGTCACAATGCCATTAAGATCATGTCTAGGATTGTAGGTAGGGAATTGATTGTCAGAGATAACAAAAGGTTCCATCATTTCAAGGATGGGAAATGCTCTTGTGGGGATTATTGGTGATTGAATCATTACTCCAAATCCTACAATAGCAAGAATACTGCTAGGGACAGAAGATGAATTATGTAGTATGCACTGATTTAAAATGTATTTGCTTCATGCTCAGATATCAGCACTATTCTCTCCCTTTTTCTACTTATTGCTGCTATATCTGCTCTTGTATGGTTTTATGTAATTAAATATTTTTTGGTTTTAGCAACTTCAAATTTAGCTCTCGTTTTTTGTCCATGCAATGTAGTACATGTTTGTTTTTGAAATTATGTTCGAAAATATTGTATGCGTAAGTATGGAATTTTGAGACGTGATACAACAAATAAGGTATCAGGTATCATTCTTTTAGAATAAGGTACTAATTTGTGAGTGTTATGGTGCATCTCTAACAAAGAAGCCATTATTGGTAGGCAGAAGTTTAAGCCGCTCAACTTGTTTAGTGGTGCAATGAAGCATATCCAGTTTTTATCGTTCATCTAATAATGTAAAAAACAATGTCTATACAAAAATGTAAAAAACAATGTCTATACAAAAATGTAAAAAAAAAGTATAGATGGCTGTCATATGAAATTAGTTATTTCAAATTTACAATTGTTCCAAGCTTGAAAGATGCCTTTGAAAAGTATTGAGGAGACTCTTTAGAAGGATAAGTCAATGTTGATATGCAATATCGTCCTATTTTTTTATACATTGTAAAAAATGGCAAATAAAAGTATTTTATGTTTATAATTTGATCTTTTATGTTTTTTTTAGCACAAAGGTCTTTTAAATTTAGTTTAGTTTTTGTTTAAATTTTTTAAGTTTTTACTTTATTGATTTAGTCTTTTCATCATGTTTATTTATTTAGTCTTTTATCTCACCTTAAACAACGACTAGTGCAATTGAAAATATATTATTATTAAAAATTCAACCAAATATTGCAACAATAAGTTCTTCATACTATTCTTTTAGAAGACAATCATGAAACTTTATAAATAGTTTATATTTCTTGATTTTTCTACAATCATTTAGACACAGATATAATTTCTAAAAACTTGGTATTAAATGTCTATCTACATAATTAATATAATTAACTTCATTTACTTATAAAATAGTTTTGATAGTCAACTCATTGTTCTATTTGGATAAGATCTTAATAGTAATTCAAGAAAATCGTAAAATCTAATGGACTATATGCATAATTTAATATAACTTAAATGACTATATCGAAAAAATAAAAAATTAAATTATCTAAGAAGAAACTAAACTAAACTAGGGAACTAAGTGTTAAAAAATACATAAATGATCCAAATGTAACTTTCCTAAAAGATAAAGGACAAAATTTTGCCTAAAAAAATCCCATATCAACTCCCATATAAAACCCTTGCTTTAACACAAATCAGAATTTTGAAAGAAAAAGGGCCCCGTGGTAAAGGAATGTTAAGTGAGAAAAAAAAATTATGTACCTTTAATTATGTATAAGAATAATACTATTATATATCGTGGAGATTGAATTTGTAGAAGACTAAAATGTCTTTGCTTAGCTGACATTGCACAACGATTTTTGTCTTTATCTCCTCCCAATCATTAAGATTAGAGACAATAGTCATTTTACGATGGAGACTAGTTACAATCTAAGCTCAAAAAAGGTTAGATCGATCTTTGTGAACGGAGGCATATTGAGTCTTGGGTCAATATGAAATACTAACCGAATAACATATATAAATTTTAATATTTATTTTTTTTTTACTAGCACGATCAAATATTCTATAAAACTATTACTTGTTAGTTTTAATGATTTTTAAATAATATATATTCGTTTAATTTGATATATTTTTATTGCTATTTCATATATTTCAAATAAAATCGATAATATTATTTCATAATCTTAATATTTAATATATTTATATATAATTTTATGCTTTAAATTAATTATTTTAATGTAATTTTATAATTGACTATTTTAAAATAATATTTTATAAATGATAATTTGGATAAACTGAAAACGATTCAACTTAAACTATAATAATTTGAATTGAATCGTATATAATTTTTTTAGAGTTGTCATCTAAGCCGAATCGAACTGCGAATGTTTTAATTTTATTTAGGATGATTTTTTTTTTCATAATCACCTCAAATAGATATATAAATTAAATCCTATTCATAATAATTGAAAAATCGATTGTTTATACAATTTTTCTAGTTGAAAAATATTATTCCAAAATTGGTTGTTCTCAGCTGTCATAGTTAACTAAAAAATTGATTATGACACTCACGTTATTTCAAACACAAATTTTTTTAATATTTATTAATGACAAATATTTATTTTGTTATTTTTATATTTATTATTGATAAATATTTATTTGATATTTTTTATATATCAGTTATAAATATTTATTTCGATTTTGTTACAGTTATAATAAATCCAACTAAGTCCAAATAATATCAATCGCTCCCAAAGCATTCAACTTCGCTTTGTAGTATGCTAAGTCCCTAGATGTTTGTTTCGCATTTCATTAAAACATTCGATTTTGTTTCGCATTCCAACTAAAAAAACTGCATAAACAATCGATTTTGTTTGATTTTATCGGTTTTTCAACAATTTTCTAGTTCAGTTTCCGATTTTATAACTGAGTGGTTTTTATGCTCACTTGGACCTCATGAGGTCTCTATTCCCAGTTGAACCCTCCAATTTTTAGGACATTGAATTTTACCCATCACTGTGTATAAAGTGTTCTAAACTTTAAAATACTAAATTGATAGTTGAAAAAAAAACATTAAAATACTGATTCTATTACTACTTCTATAAAAAAAAGCCTACACCTAATTTTTTTACAATTCCATTTTTCGAAAATTGAATTTTGTACCCTCTCATTTAAACTATATGTTTGAACTTACTAAAATACCCTTAAGCTTACGGTAAAAACAAAAAAAATACTTGATTCTACCCTACAATATGAAATTTTTGGAAAAAGATTTTTTTTTTTTCTTTCTGAAATTCTATTAACGGAAATTTCAAGAACGAAATTTCCGATAATTACTTTTCAATACTAAAAATTTCAAATTTTCGGTGAAACTCTCGGAAATTTCATTTGTTCCTGAAATTTCCAGTACATGTTTTGTTTTTTACATTTTTTTCATTCAATTTTTTTTCTTTCAATGAAGACCAGATAAGCGAATAAATGCAACAAGAGGAGAATTATTATATCCAGCCTCAATTTGAGCAACATGATTCTACGATTGATGATCAAGAGGAGCATCAAGAGCACCACGATAACATGCATCACCATCAACAGCCTGAACAACCTCTATTTTCTGGAGATCCTTAAAGCCTATGAGCACTACATTGCAGTTAAAGTTCGGAATGAACATGTTAGTAAATAATTTATTTTATTATATAGTATAATATAGCATAAAATGTATAGTTTAATATATTTATAGTATAGTTTATTATAAAGCTGATTTTAGGAAGTCAATTTATTTGAAAATAGTTGATTTATTGTTCACTGGTTATAGGAACTCATTAGAGTTTAATTTGATTTACTGAGTATGGTCACATGATGAAATATACTAATTGAGAAAGATAAGAAAAACTGAAGAAAAAAATAGTTTTTAAGAGAATTATTTCAACAATGAAGTTTCTTAGTATATATATAGTAAACTAAATAACTGTATAATTTAGTGTATTATTTTAGTTAAACAGAATAGACGTGCCTTGAAAGTTGTATCAAATGAAAAAAACAAGACAAATTCATATATATCATACATGGATTACCTATTCAGATAGATCAATGAATTACTATATCTGTGTTACATTCTGTGCAACAATGTAGTTGACGCGTGATTGACAATAATCTCATATATGTTTTTGTTGAGAGAAGACACTAGTTCATTTCGCATGTCATTTGGTGAGATGACTATTACTCTTGACGATGTTAGGAGTCTTTTAGGCATACCATATTATGAAGAGTTTTTCACACCTCTCGCTAATATGAAGGAAGATTTGGCCATTATTGCTGCTAATGAGTTATTGGGAGTTGATCATGATGAAGATGTGAATGAAATTAGGGTCAATAGAGGTGCTTCATATAGTTTTGAATGGTTAAAAGCTATATTCTTTATGAAACTTCGTGAAGGAAGATTCGATTGTGCAACAAGGGCATACATACTTCATTTGGTAGGGTGTTCCATACTATCTGACAAGAGGTTTACTCTTGTATCTACAATATAATTGTTTCTTTTTCAAGAACTTGATACTTGTGGTAAATGGGCATGGGGACCAACTACTCTTGTTATTTTATATGACTATCTTAGAGATGGTACATTGTCTGCAACGAAGCAGATTGAAGGGTATTTATCTCTATTACAGGTACTATTATATTATTTTTTATACTTATTATATTGTTATTTGATAAGATGCTTATTTAATTATTTTTACTTTTTATTATCTACATACATGGATTTATGAACAGTTCCCTGACATTTGTAAGTGGGGTATAACTAAGCCTATATCTTCAATGCCACGAATGTTTTAATGAAATGCGAAACAAACATCTAGGGACTTAGCATACTACAAAGCGAAGTTGAATGCTTTGGGAGCGATTGATATTATCTGGACGTCAAATTACGATGAAGACTCCACGACATAATTTCGGTTTGTGTCGATGTTTATAGGGTACATTCGTTGGTATTCCACGATGGTGTCGTATTTATCATACAAGTGTATCAGTTTGGGTATACTCGTCACATCCCTCTTACATCATTGATGCTCATTGTACGTGATGTTGATGTTGAATAGATTAGGTACAAGAACTCTGTATGATCCTTTCGTACTAGATTTCATCTAATTGCGTATTCACACGAGTCTATTGAATGATATATTTAGTGGTACTATAGGATATCTCATCCTCGAATGATCCCTTACGTTGTTGTAGAAACTACATTCTTTGATGTTCCTAGTCATGATATTGGTCTTGGTTCTAGTCATGATGTTGGTCTTGATCCTAGTTATGGTCCTGGTCCAAGTCATGATATTGGTTCTGGTCATAATCATGATGTTGGTCCCAATACTACTCATGGTAAATAGTATACACGGTGTCAACTAATAGGTGATCTTATACATCAGAGTTTAGATTTACAAAGGCTAGATCTTGAAGATGAAATACATGTCTTATTAGAGAAAACTTTACACATATCTAGAAAAGGGGATTATCATTAGTACTATATTTTTATTTTTATTGTATTATTTTATTATTCAGACTTATTTATTTAAACTTATCTCAATTGACTTATTATTCAAACTTTTTTTTTTTGCTTTATGGCTTTAGACTTATTTTGTTAAAAGTTGAAATGATTTTATCTTTTGTATATTATGTGAATGAATTTTGTTACAAAAAGGAATGTGAAGTGCAGAGGGAACAAACTAATTAATTGAAAATTGCATATATATAAAATAAAAAGTGTCAATTATCTGAAAAGGACATAATTTGATGTATGTTCTAAATCTAATGAATCTCAATATTGTAGATGTCCTACAAAAGTTATAGCCCATGATGTAGACTCATCATTGTAGTGCTTCTTCCAATGCAATACAAGTTGAGGCAACATACATGCTAATTTCAATTTAACTTGAACCTAACGAGTTTCATTAACAAGACCAATGTTGATAATAGGATCATGTGATAGGTCTCTATTATGTGCACCTCTCAATGAGAAAAAAAGTCAAAGAAATTTTTTTTCCCATTGTCACAAGAATGAGATTATATTTTATTGCTATCATGTAACTCATATCTAGAATGTTCATCCACTTCTCGTTGGATTGGTTTCCCAAATTAGTTACGAGTAAAGAGCCAATCACTTCTAGAAAACGTTCCTTGAATAATGCAACATATAAATCAAGTTTGGACTTAATTTTTGAATACAACTGTCGGCGCACAATGCTCCAATTTTCTTCACTATGACAAAGTATAACATCAATAACACGATATCCATAATTTCCATCTACTTTAACATTAAATATGTCTTCAATATATGGATGAATTATAGGAGGAAACTCGTCGAAATACTTTCTAACTTTACTCGTCATAGGTGCTTACTGAGAGACTTGTTTGGGTGTAAGCTAAGAAGTTTGTTAAGATGTTTGTTAGGAGGCTTGTTTGGATGCTTTATGAGAGACTTGTTGTGATGTTTCATGGGTCCTTGATGAGAGACTTGAGTAGTTGCATTATCAGAATAAAATACATCAACATGCTCAAAAAATGAAGGGTCGCGATATACATCAAATCCCTTCGGCTTTTTTCTTTTTTTCCTCTTCAAACTATCATTTGTTTTGATCTTATCTCGTGGTTCACACATTGATGTTGTCTCTGGATATGCTATTTCATAGAACTTTCTCTTCAATGCCCTTCTTCCAACAACATTAAGTGTTTTCCATGTTTTCCCAATTATATTCAGCTTTGATGTAATTTCTAACTCTGAATCATTTTCCAACTTTTCTTCCTTTGGACCATTATTCATGGTTAATTTCCTTCAATGTATATGAACAACATCTAATGGGATTGGAACACCTTTCAACTTGTATCGTGCCAACTCATATGCACAAGGTAGTCAATGAGTGTTTCTAAGCATACAACAACACACAACTTTGTAGTTTTCGACGTATCTGACTCTCTTGTATTCGTCAACAATATCAATTAAAGTTTTCTTAGATACAACCAAAGTCAAATTCTCATATAATGAATTGTTGTGTATATGCTCTTTGAAATCGTTACTTATCTCAAATGAACATTTTATCTTAATAATTTTCAATTTCAACATGACATTCATACCATCCCCATCCCTTATAAAAATCTCATTTATTGTGTTCCAGAAATCTCTTCAATAACCAATGAGTAGACTTAACACTAATATTCAAACATAAAAAAGTTTGATATTATTTTAATAAAAATTCTATCATGCATGTTTAATACTATATAAGTATAAATATTAAACAAAATGTTAAGTTTTAATGACATACCTATTATCGTAGTATTTCCTAGATGCAACACTCGATTGATTCATGCTTCAACAAATTATTTTTTTTAGGTGTCAACTATGTGTCTCTGATGTAGTCAAAGAAAATAATATTATCAACACACTTAAACATTTGCAAAAGTTGCTCGTACTCATTCTCTTTAGAACAATAAACAATTTTCCTCTACAACTCTAGAATGGGTTCCGACATATCTTTCTCTAATATATATTGTTTGCATTTGGCTCAAACATTTTTGTTGATATGAAGTTGACAAAGTAAATTTGTTGAAGATGGAAATACAACTTCAATTGGATTCATTAAAGCAAGTTCTCTGTCAGTCACGATCACCTGAGAAAATGAGGTATTTGAAACAAACAACTCTTTTAACTTCTCCAATGCCCAACAAAAATTTTCTTGACAATCACAATCCATATAAGAAAATGCAACATTGAATGTCATCCAAGTTGAAGTTACACCAACAATTACAAACAATGGTAACCTATACTTTTTAGTTTTGTAGGTGATATTCATGATCAATACAAGAAGGAACGTGTTCAACAAAGTTATGGAATATGGGCGCGTCCAAACCATGTCCCTCACAATGTTGGAGTCTTCATGAGTCATACTCTAACAAGTATACTTCTCAGATTGAAGTAACTTTAACAAATTTTGTATATCAGTTCTGAGTCCTTTCAAATTCTTCTTGTATGTGTTTCGTCGCTTATAAACTTAAGAGATATTAGTCACGTTCTCCTTATCTCTATCTCTCAAAGATGATAATATATGCCTCGGTGCAACGTGATACTTTGTTAGCTCGTCAACATGTTTTTTAGCTTCTTCTTTTAAGCGTCCCACAAATGCATTATTCTCCAAAGTAGTTAATAACTAATGATTGTGAAGTCCACACATTAAACTAATAATTCATCTCTCATCATTCTTCAATGATCTGGATCTAAGTTTAAACGAACAATCACACTTTTTAGTTGAAGTCCCTAAGTTATTTTTATTTGAATTATATTTTTCACCTATATCACAACTAATAATTAATTTTGACTTCATTCCTCTCTTTCCAATCTCTACGTCAGAGCGAATAATGATAACAACTACTCGATTTTATTGGTCAACCTCTCTTACTCATGATATGACAATTTCTCGTGACTCAAAAACTTGATCAATTGTGAATAATTCAGTCAAATCTATACATAATGGTGTTTCTTTTATCCTAAATTTAAATTAAAAAAAATCCAAAAAAAAAAAATTACGCATCAGGAATTTCATATTGAAATTTTTGATAAAAATAATATACCATAAATCTTGTTGGCGAAATTTTCAGTAAATAATTTATACTACATAAAATTTTGTGCGCTGACATTTTTGATAAACTAATTATACCACCGAAAATTGTATAAAAGAAATTTCCAGTAATTTTAATTTGTATACCAAATTTTTTGGGGAAAAAAGTTAATTACCAAAAAATTTAGTGAGGAGTAAGATTTTAAAATAATTTTGTTTACCTTTAATTGAATAAAAATAATTTTTTTTATATGTATTTTTTACATTTTAGAAGGTACAAGTGCAATTGAAGATACAAAATCCAATTTTCCTATGAAATTTTTACCCTATACCCCTCACATTTTATCTTTACTCTCATAAATGCAAAGAAATGACATTTTTGTCTTTGTATAAATCTTAAAACTTATTAAAAAAAAATTCAATATTCCAGAAATTTTTTTCCAAGTTGTTCGGTAAAGAAGTTACATTTTGGAATACTTTTTTCAAGTTTTTCGATAAAGAATTACATTACGTAAAACTTTTTTCAAGTTTTCCGGTAAAGTAGTTACACTCTAAAAAAACTTTTTCCAAATTTTTTGAAAAAGAAGTTATTTAAAAAAAATTGGTATACCAGAAAACTTTTTCACACGTTTTCCGGAACCTATACCAAAAACATTTTACAAGTTTTTCGATACAGGAGGAGTTTACCGGAAAACTTGTGAAGAAGTTTTCTAATACACATTAAATTTTAATTATTTTTTTAAAAAATTAAATAGTGCCACCTGAGGACTTTAAAAAAGTTTTTCAATAAAAATCTTTTGTATCGGAATTTTTTTTTTTAAATTTTCCAATAAACCTTAATTTGAATTGATAAAATACTAAAAAAATATTAAGAGTATATTTGACATATAAAATAGTAAAAAAATTTAAGAATATATTTGATATTTTCAAAAATTTATGAGGGTGTAAGTATAAATATGGGGTACAGAATAAAAAAAAATTCTTCCTATTTTTCTAAGCACCCAGCGAGCCCACTACTGAAAAGCCCATTTCTTACCGGCTTAAACTCAAATTTTAAACTAGTCTTAAACTATCAACCGAAAAAAAAAAACTAGTCTTAACCTTAGCTACGAAGTAAAGTAAGAAAAAAAACGACGAAGTAGACCCAAAAAATGAAAACCACGGGGAACAGCTACAGAGTTACTTTGCCTTTTTATTTATTTAAAAAAAGGTGCGTTAAAATGACGCTGAAAGCAAAGCATAGCAGCGTGTTGCCCGAGTAAAGCAGCAACCGACTGTAACGCTATAAAACCGTTAACTGATTTTTCTTATTATTCTCTCCAAACATTCCAATTACAGAAAAAAAATATCATATAACCATTTTGATTTGATGGGTACCTCTCAAAGCCGCGAGGGCCTCGAAGTAACAGATTCCGACTCCGATTACGAAGAAGAAGAAGAAGATGAACAAGAGCAAGAGCAAGACCAATTTCATGACGCTGAAACTTCCACCCAATCCCATTCCACACACCTCGACGAAGTAGACGCTAGACTCAAAGCCTTAAAACTCAAATATTCTTCATCACAATCACAAACGCCTCTTTCTAAAAACGCCGTTAAGCTTTACCTTCACATAGGCGGCAACACTCCCAATGCCAAATGGATCATCTCCGACAAACGCACTTCCTACGCTTTCCTCAAATCTGACGACGAAGAAGACGAACAAAACGACGTCGCTCAAGGTCAATGGATTCTCAAAGTCGGTTCCAAAATTCGTGCTAGGGTTTCCACCGAACTACAATTGAAGATGTTCGGCGATCAACGCCGCGTCGATTTCGTCTCCAACGGTGTCTGGGCTCTTAAATTCCCCACCGACGAATCCTACCGGAAATTCGTCACCGATTTTCAGAACTGCACTTTCGAAAATGTATACGGTCTCTCTCCAACCGAAGACAACAAAATCAAGGTTTACGGCAAAGAGTTCATCGGTTGGGTGAAGCCTGAAGCCGCCGACGATTCCGTCTGGGAAGATGCATATTCCGACGACGGTTCCCGGAAGAGCCCTGAACCCTTTCGATCAAGAGGTGATTTGATGGAGGAGTTCGAAGAGGCTGCAACCGGAGGTGTTCAGACCCTAACTCTCGGTGCACTCGACAACAGTTTCCTCCTCAACGACTCCGGCGTTCAGGTTTACCGGAATTTCGACCGGGGAATTCACGGCAAAGGTGTTGCCGTGAAATTTGACGGCGGAAATCTTCGGCAAGAGACACCGAATAAGGCATTGTTGATGAGGGCGGAGACTAACATGATGCTCATGAGTCCTCACGCTTCAAAGCTTCGCCAGCTCGATATCGAAACGGGGAAGATCGTTACAGAGTGGAAATTCGAGAAGGATGGTTGTGATATCACGATGAGGGATATCACAAATGATACTAAAGGTTCACAATTGGATCCTTCGGAATCAACTTTCTTAGGGTTGGATGATAACAGACTCTGTCAATGGGACATGCGTGATAGAAAAGGAATTGTTCAGAATATAGCAAACTCTGGTTCTCCAGTGTTGCATTGGAACCAAGGGCATCAATTTTCAAGAGGAACTAATTTTCAGTGCTTTGCAACAACTGGAGATGGTTCCATTGTTGTAGGGTCTATTGATGGGAAGATAAGGTTGTATTCGAAGACATCGATGAGGCAGGCTAAGACGGCTTTTCCTGGGCTTGGTTCGCCGATTACAAGTGTTGATGTTACTTTTGATGGAAAGTGGGTGTTGGGTACTACTGATACTTATTTGGTGTTGATTTGTACATTGTTTACTGATAAAGATGGGATGACAAAGACTGGATTTAGTGGTCGGATGGGAAATAGGATACCTGCTCCTAGATTGTTGAAGCTTACTCCTTTGGATTCACATTTGGCTGGGACAACCAATAAGTTTCATGGTGGCCATTTCTCATGGGTAATCAATCACTTCTCTCCATTATGGTTTCATTGCCTTCTATTTTGCATTGACATGTTGCATCACCTTTCATTTGTATGAATATGAATATGAATGACAGCAAGACACTATTTGACACTTTCTT
The DNA here is from genome assembly GCF_000331145.2 of Cicer arietinum. Classification (NCBI taxonomy): domain Eukaryota; kingdom Viridiplantae; phylum Streptophyta; class Magnoliopsida; order Fabales; family Fabaceae; genus Cicer; species Cicer arietinum. The sequence goes on from NC_021165.2 coordinate 16,989,808, forward strand.
TCTGTCCACTATACTCTGATTTTTTGGTTAGGTTCAACAATGGTCGCATTAAATAACCTGAATCACTCTCTGTTACGCTTGAAAAAATAAGTGTGGAAGGGTGTTTACTAATATGCGCATTTAACTGTCTTTGATTAACTAACTACTACTATGAATCTAGTTACCTTTATTATACCTCTTTTTTCATTAAAGAACTTTTCATTCATATGTGTAAATTTCATTAAACTGAAAATTTTGTCATTAAAGAGTCATCAATAGTTCACACTGAAAATTTCATTTTGCATTTTTTTTTGTTAAGGGGAAATTATTTCTCCTGCTATTATAGGCTTATTACCATATGAAAAAACAGAAGTGTTATTCATACATGGATTGAACTTCTGCTATCTATGATTCAGTAATCGTATGGGGGTAAACCTAGTGGATCAGATGCTTTCTGTTCCTTTGGTTTTGGTTATATTGGCAATGTTTAAAAGGTTGGTTACACATAGAGGTAATGTGTTATGCGTGTTAGATTTAGAACCATGCTGAAACTATCACAGAGCTTATCTAATATAGCAAGGTGTGTGACAGGGACTAGGGTATTATGGGTGCTCAAGTCCCATATCGAGTAGGATGGGATGCGGTGGAGTATTTAAGTGGCTTGGTTCTTTCCTATTGATAGCTAGCTTTAAAGGGAGATTCTCTAAGTGCTTGAATACTTATCAATGTGCAAGTGACAGATTCTAAAAATGATGGGCGAGATTAAATGATAATGGAGGCTATTAAAAAAATTGTAATAGGGATACAAGAATAACGGGAATGATGCAAGAAAATGTAGGATTGTCATTAGTAGAGTACAGGACATAGCTTTAGGGCATGTGATGTGAATTAGAAAAATTGATTATGATTAACAAGAATAACGGGAATGATGCAAGAAAATGTAGGATTGTCATTAGTAGAGTACAGGACATAGCTTTAGGGCATGTGATGTGAATTAGAAAAATTGATTTAAATTGATTATGATTAGTAGTTTACTTTTATTGAGTTAGTCAGCCTGCAGCAAGTATTAATCATTTGTTTTTTTGTCTTTCAGGTCACTGAAAATGGTAAACAAGAACGCCACCTTGTTGCAACTGTGGGCAAGTTCAGTGTGATATGGGATTTTCAGCAGGTAAAGAACAGTGCTCATGAATGCTACAGGAATCAACAAGGGCTGAAAAGCTGTTACTGTTATAAAATAGTATTGAAGGACGAGTCAATCATAGAATCACGATTTATGCATGACAAATTTGCTGTTAGTGACTCCCCTGAAGCTCCGTTGGTGGTCGCAACTCCTTTGAAAGTTAGCTCAATCAGCCTGTCTGGAAAGCGACCTGGTTAAACCTTGGTTTACGTTTTTATTTTAGTTCTCCTTTTTCATTTTCAGGTTTCAAATTTCTAGTGTTAGGCGTGCCTTGGAACAAATTATTGCTTGTATACAAGTCTCTGTAATGCATTTAAATATTATGTACAGAAATTTATAGGTTGCCCTGTATCTGCTGTTTTTTTTTTCTCTCTCTTGCACTGTTCATTTGTGGTTACAAGTTTGGGTTTGCGAAGACTGATGTACTGTCCTGTTTTCTTATTGTGCATATAAATTATTAATATTTTTATCCAATGGCGAGCTTCCCCTCCATGAGTCCAATCTTGGCGAACTTGAGTCGTTCCCCCAAAATGGATTCTATGGTGTGGTGCAGCAGCAAACACTAATGTAAAAGGAGAGAGAAGAGATTTAAGATAAAATGAAGGAAAGAGGGAATTGTAGAAGGTATAGGAGAGGAGGATTCAAGATCCTCTCCAGTCCACAATTCTCAACGTCTTTTCTTTTCATCTCAATTTTCTCTTCGTTACACTTGTTTTCGCTATTGCAGGGCATTAAAAGATTTGAGTATGTTGATTCCATTATCCTTAAGAGTACATTCTTTAAAACGTATGAAATAATAATTTACTCCATTAAATTAAAGAACATCGGTACATTTAATCAATGTAGTCCCAAAATTGTACCCCAAAATTGATGCTCTGCTATCGTGCAATTGCTTAAACAAGTATGAGGCAAGGAAGAAAATTGGGATGAAATGAAGAAAAAGAGGAAGAGAGATTGAAATTTGTAGATTATATAGGGAGCTGTAGAAGGGAAAGGAGGAGAGGATCTAATTCTCTTGATCTTGTTCTCCTTGTGGATATACTTGCTCAAATGGTCCTGTAAATTTTGATAGGTTCTTCTTTCATCTCTTATATTCTCAAACCTCCCATTAATATGTCTAGATTGATTAATCTAGTTGTGTTTTTTTGTCCAAATATATATTTAAATTGACTAATTCGAATAGTAATGAGGGGTGGAAGAAGAAACTCCAATAAATTTTTGGATAAATTAATATTTTAATTTTTGAAATTTAAAAGAAAAAGGCTAATTGTTACGAGATAAATTGGCAAGAATGTGAAGAATACTAAGCATTAACATGTGCTTACAAATAGAACACTCTACATTTGGTAAACAAATTTAAATTTATGTGAGTTAGATCTCAAAGTACACTAAAGTGTTGAAATAGAACTTCAATCCTTGTGATATATAAATTGATTCCTTACCGAATAGACCACTCTACATTTATATAATACATTGTTCGAATATTGCATAAAACAATTTATATTTAAATATTATTTATTTTCGACCGAACTACGTATTATCTTATCCATTTTCCTTTAAAAAAATTGTCAAAAAAACATATTAGATAGAGGTAATGTCTAGTTTTACTATAAATGTAAGTCGTTCAGACCATTTTTTATGACCATTAATTAATATACAACTAAATACTTTTGTAATTTACTTTTTAGTTGCACTTTACATTTTACATTATGTTTTCTCAGCTTATTTAGTTCGTGTTTACCTCATTTAACATTCTTTGAATTTGTTAAAAGGACATAATTATCACCTCAATATATTAATATCAATGATACTATATTTTATTACTGATAAACATTACTCGATAAATTGACTAATTTCTACAACTACATGATAAATATTGGTTTGCCTTTAACTAAATATTAATTTCATCCCTAAATATAAGATTTCATTGATTAAATTATGGAGAAAAAAAAGGAAAAATATATTTAGCATTGTCTTAGTTAAATTTAAGGTAACAATTTAATCTTTTGTCTTTTTCTTTTCAAAATTGATTTTTTATTTAATTTTAAGTAATGGTATGAAAATTGAATGTCAACAATATTTGTTTTTTTTTATTATTTATAAAAACTCGAAAAATTCATCATCATTTTCAAACAAAATCTAAAAAATTTATTATTAATTTTTAAAAAATTTATATATTTATCGAATACATAATTCAAATCTTCAAATAAACTAATATCTTAATCTCTAAAAATATCAAATTTATCAAATAAAAAATTCACACTTTAAGATTTGATCCCCAAATCACCAAGAAAATATCTTCTTCTTTCTACCATTCTTCAAATTAAACCCCTAACTTAAATCTTAAAATATGAGTTTTTTATTTGATTAATTTGATATTGTTGGAGATGCAAATATGAATTTATTTGAATATTTGAGTTATGAATTTGATAAAATATGAATTTTGTTGAAGATGATTACTAATTTTCTGAGTTTTATTTAAATATGATGTTGAATTTTCTAGAATTTTGTAAAAAATGATAACATTGTTGATATTTTAAGACATAAATGACTCAATTGTTACTTAAAAATAAAAAAAAGACCAAAACAAAAATAAAAAAAAAAAAAAAAAAAAAAGATAAATGACTTAGTTATTGTCTGAAATTAAATTAAAGGATCGTAAAAAATATTTTTCTAAAAAAATATAATAATATTAAATTTATTAATAATTAATATTATTAATTGTATATGTTTACTCTTTGAGAGATAATTAATTTATATTTTCATCATAATATTTGCTACAAGTGCAAAACGTGATATAACATAATTAGGACATTGTTTAAGAAAGAAAGAAAAAAATTATTGAAAGTTATGTATTCTGAAAATTAAAATTCTTAACTTTTTCAATAAATAACTATTTTATTTAAAATCCTTAAACAAGGCTCTTAAACACTTTTTAACAAAACTTTATTTATTATATGCACTAACATCTTGTTAATATTTTGATATTTAGAAGTGGTTGTTAATTTGTTATTATGATTCAGGATGATTTTCTTCATTTTATACAAGTTACTTTTATTGAAAGAAGTTACCAACAATCAAATTTTAAAATAGATCTTGACAAGCGTCTAAATATTTTTATAACACTTGTTAATAACTTAAAAATCGAGACTCTTTCAAGATAAGTCTTAACTTCCGTGTAGTAAAATTAAACTATAAATTAACTAATAGTTGAAAAGTTGACTGATAGTTGAAAATTTAATTAATTAAAATTAAAGTGTTTGATAAATTTAGCTTTATATAATATAAAATGACATAATTATTTAATTTAAAAAAAAAGGACATTTTTATCCAATCTCTTCCGAGTATTGTTTTACTCAATTTTTTTTTAATCAATTTTTTGACTTAACTTTATTTATTTATTTATTTTTTTGTTTTTTTCTACTCCATATTCTCATCTCTCCAATAACATTATTCTTCACATCTCATATATCTAAAACCCTAATTTCAAGTTTTTTTAATTGGTTCAGCTTCTATTCGTCTAAGTTGTCGCTTTCATATCGTTTAATTTTTCAATTTGTCATTTCATTTAAATTCGACTTGGAAGAGGATACCTCGACGTAGTGATGCCCTAATTACTCCTCCAACCTTAGATATTCCTTGGTAACCTTCCTTTCATTGTTGAATTAATTGAATGTAATTAGTGTGTATGTATGTTGTACCACTCCAAGAACTCATGTTAGCAATGCGCTCACTACTTGTTTCATGATTTCTCAACTTATAACTAATATTTATCATGTTAGCAACATCTTCACTACTTATCTCATGATTTCTCAATTTATAACTAATATTTCTCTAATCCCTACTAACTTAATTCACCAATTTACTTGTTATAGGAAGGATAATAAATAATTTGTAACAACAACAAACTAAGAAAAAAGGTATTGTAAAGATTCATTTTTACTTATTTATTTATAGACTCTTTTGCGATTCAATAAAAGTTTTCTCTAAGTCTAATTCATATTTTTGAGTTGACATTTATATCTTAGATTATTTATTAAATTAATATTGTATAATATTTCTTTAATAATTGATAATAAAGTGAAGTTGTAAGCTAGTGGACGAAAGTGTAGTGAGTGAGAGAACACTGAATAAGTTGAGCAGTTATTTTGTATTACAGGATAAAAATAATAAAAATAAAATAATAAAGTTATAAATGAAAGAAAATGTAAAGAGCTATAAGCTGTAAACTAGCTTATTGACATTACCAAACATCGTTATAGATAAATAAAAAGCATTGTTATAGATTACATTGGACAATACTTTTTAAACCTATATCAATACATTAAACAACGCTTTAAAATATGTTGTTTTATTTAACTTATAACAATACAAATAAAGTAAATATATATATCAAATTCGTAACGATTGTATCTCATATATAAAATAAAGATTATGTTGTATATATCATCATCTTAACTGTCTTAGTCATCTCATATGCAACCTTCTAACAAACACGACTAATTACATCAAATGAGAGGTCAATATATACCATCAATGATAAAATTAAAAATCAATATTACAGTAAAGGATAAAACAATCAATACAACACTAAATTACAAATTCGTCACATGATTCTTCGTTCAACCACACATTGACATTGATCTTCCTTAACTTCAGTTAATTGATTTTCAGAGTAACTCGGACATTTGAGTTCATCAAAATCCTGCAAGTTAAATATAAGACAACTAAGTTAAAATAATGAAAAGAAAATATTAAATATTGAAATAATATAAAGAATATTGAATTGAATTAATATGTCGTATTTGGAATTAAATTTTGATTAGAAGTGACAATCTTTTTCATGAACCTCATAACATAGTACCGACAATTTATCTCTTTTTTGACGAAGACACTAGACAAGTAAAAATATATACATCAATGCAATGATTTATACGACAAAACTTGAATCCCATGTTAATTTTATAAGACAATTTTTTTGTCATTAATAATATTTATAATCACACACCAAATGTAATAGGTAGCTATATAAAACTTGTATTGGTCTCCACATAATGTTTTTCAATTTATTATTCGAAACTTGAGCCTCCACTTGAGTACGAAATATTAGGATAGCTCTAACAAAAAAATATATATAAATGAATATACTTAGAATAACCACACGCAAACAAACACATATATTTATACAAATTTTGATATAATTATATACTTACGTATGAAGCTTAAACTTCGGTTTCGAGTGATTTGTATAATCACCGTGTACTGAATCCAAATGATAAATTATTTCTAACGTGGCATGAATGACAATCAACACCCAATATCTCCTAAAACAAGAAATTCAATAATAAAATCAAGTATAAAAAGAGAAAATAATATACCATAAATTAAATTTGAAAGAAAATCCAACCTAAAATTATATAGTATAATAAACAACTTATCCGAATGATCTTTATTGTCCATCAACTACATAATCTTTGACCTGAGTTGGATCAATTTCAAACATAGATATATGATGTGGAGATATGAAGGATAATTTAATGATCAATCGACGCGGGCAAACCCGTTTTTCATACAAGTACCTTGAATGAAAATATAAACTCGAGTCACTGATTCATTTATACAAAAAAATAATTCATTCATCTAAAGTTATTTGAAATATCTTATAAATATGGCGATAATAGAAGTACCTATTTTTTGATGTTTGAAAAGCTCTATCATTTTGCTCTTAACTAATAATTTCTACAAAAGAAACACCAAAAATATTTTTCTCCGTTTGTATTTCACGTATGTCTGCATCTGTAGACATATTTGTTTCTACAAATGTTTCAAGATACTAGAAAAACTGAGAAACATGTGCACGACCCTTTTTAGGGGAAAACTTTTGAAGTCATGATTTCGCAAGGCCTTGTTTTGGCGTTACAATCGACATATTGATAGGTCCAACCTTCTTATTTTGTCTGACTTGTTGTAGTTTTTGTGTTTGAATCTAAAACACCGTGAATAGAAAAATATGATAGATTTGCATGTATGAGGTTTCTATCCTTGGAATTTGAGACATGCAATGCTTCTACTACTAGGGTGACATTGCTATTTTGCATAGTACTTTTATCATCTTGCTCTTTTGTATAAGATGTTTAGTTATTAATTGCATACTCAGTGTAAGAAAATACATGTAAACTCGAACTATATGCTAACCATTTCAATCTTTCAAAAATTGAAGCAACATCTACGAACATCTTTCAATAAATATCATTTTTGAACCATGTTATAAAACTTCAAATTATGTTCTCGTGCTATCCAATTTTCCTTTTTATTCGAGTTCAAACTCCTTAGATACTTCTTGTACACTTCAACATATTGCTCAACTTCATCGACATTGTGCAAAACATAAAAATGTGGTTGCTCCCATTTTGTCCTTGATATGGACGCAATTTTATTTCCAAGGTTTAAATATATCTTTGGTCTCTGTAAATATACCACTTTTTGATTTTTAGTCCATGTAAGTTTTTTTGTTTGGATTTAGCACATGTAAAATCGGAGACGATCGACTTTGATCCCTAAGAGCTGGCAAATAGTCATGGCGCTATAAATGCACACTAAAACATAATCTTTTATAATATATTAAAATTAAAATATTTATATGATTGATTAATAAATTTATTTATTTATCATTTAATAATTAGTGTTATATCGATAGGTGTTACATTTAGGACACTCTTTTAAAGATGCATATTCATTTCAAAACAACATGTAATCATTAGGACAAACATGAATCCTATAATAACTCATGCTAATAGAACACAAAATTCTTTTGGCCTCGTAAGTTTGATTAGGAAGAACATTATCATTGGGCAACATATCTTTCAAAAGGGTTAAAAAGTTTGTGAAGATTTTATCAAACTATCAATTGTTCGCTTTTAATTTGTACAACTTTAATACTACAGATAATCTTGTGAATTTATTACAACCATCATATAATAGTTTATCTGCATCACTTAACAACCTCTCAAACATTTCAAGATAATTCTGAAGATCTTCTTCAATCACATTTGTGATCTCTTTAACTCGATCACAATCATAAGTATTTGTGTCAAAATTGTTTGACACATATTTCACATTATTCCCCCAAGTCAGTGTTCTCGTTACATTTTTCACTGTGCATTGTCCAACATGTATAGCTTCAATCACATTTGTTTCTCCCTAAATGACAATCCAACTGAACTCGATTAACCCGATTTTCATAATAGCAATCTAAGCATGGATAAATGATTCAACTAGGTTCTTTGGCATGTTTCATAGCAACTTCACAAACTCTTTTTACTCTGTTTTTATATTTTTTTTGACAATCGATTGACATACATCCATCTTTTATCCAATGTTTCTTTAAAATTACTTTAACAAAAGGTTAAAAGTTTATACCTACAAAAATGTTGCAAAAAAAAATTTAGTTAAGATAAACTCTAAGACACAATAAATATGAGTGTTTTTGTAACGTATTTTTATTACTGCATTCTTATTGGTCTCTCTCTATTTCCTTAGTTAAACAACAACAAATATCAATCCAATGACAAACAATAACATATCTTACTACTTTCTTATAGTTTTCTCAATGACAAACAACAAACCAATGACAAACAACAATTAAAATATTTTTGTTATTGCATTCTTATAGTTCTCTCTACGACAAAACAACAATATATGCATCAATTCAATGACAAAGAGCAACATAAAAACAATAACAAAAACAGAGTTGACATGCAAACAACAATTCAAATATTTTCTCTAATAAATTTTTAGAGACTTACAAACTTGAGAGGAGATGTTTAGTGTCTGAACATGGATGAAAGTAGAGTTATGATCTTACTTTAAATTTGGCAAAACATGAAAACGAACAATAAATTAGCAGTTATAGTTAATCAATGTAAAATGACGAGTTTTTTATTTTTTTTATTTTATAAAAGGTTATAGAGACCTACAATTGTGGAAAGGTGCTAATGGTTGGTTTCTACGTTTTGCATTTGCGTTAATGGGTTGTGCGTTAATGGGTTTCTAGTGGTTTGCGTTTCAAGAAAAACAAGAAGCTAAGGGTTGGTAGTTTGCATTTTTGGGTTTCTAGACTGGTGATTTGTGTATTTGGGTTGGTGGTTTGCGTTTTTGTGTTTCTGGTGGTGGTTTGTGTTTTTGCGTTTTTTTGCTTCAATTTTTGAAAGATAAGCGAGGAAGGTGAAAGGTTTTGACTAGAAGAAGAATGAAGAAGGATTTTGCGAGGCACAATTTCATTATATCTCGTTTTTTAATTTTTTTTAATTTTTTTATAGACAACACTCTTAAGAAAATGTTGTCTAAGATACACTAATTGTTTTTAATAAGACCATATACAACGCTTCTTCAAAAAAGCGTTGTCTAAAGTTTATAATTTTTTTTATAAGATCTAAGACAACAATTTTTGGGAAAAGTGTTGTATAAGATACACCAACTTTTTTTATAAGACCCTTAGACATCGTTTTTTTAAAAAAGTGTTGTCTAAGATTCACCAAAAAAATTTATTTTTTGTTACAAGACCTAAGACCGCTCTTGTTAGAAAAGTGTTACCTAAGGGGCTATTTAAAGTTCCATATTTTGTAATACATATAACAATTAATAGCGTTTTTTTATGTAAAAAAAAAAGCTGTAAAAAAAGCGTTGTTATATAAAAAAATTATATTAAAAAATACAAAATTTAAATTTTTAAAGAGTTAATTACACAAATTTTAATTTACTTTAATATTATATTTTTATATTTGAATTCTTAGCAAATCTTCTCTAGACATTTGTTAGGCATTGCCTTTAAACTTTACACTCTCCAAAAAGAAATATAAAAATAATTGCCTAGAAGGAAGTATAATTGTTGACATGAAATTAAGGTTTTGACCATAATTTTTAGATTAAGTATAAACTCTATTCGAACATGGCCGCTTTAAACTTATTATGGTGTGAAGAGGACAAAGTCAGACCAAAAGAATGTTTTCGTCAGTGAAGATGTCATTATGTGGCTATGTTTTAGCAACGAGTATTGAACGAGTACAATTTGACCATAATTAAATATAATGTAATATAATTAGATTGAGATAGATAAGATAAAAGAAAGAAAAAAGAACTAACTAATAAAAAATGGATTAAACACAAGTTACACACACCTAACTAGCTTCTTCTACGTCACCAAAACTTTATTCTGATCTCTTTTATGTATATTAGGTTTCACAACATTTTAATTCACGTGATCTCATCTACAAAAGAGCACGTGAGGAATGGAGCACGTTGAAAACGTGAGAGGAGATAGAACGTGATTGAAATACAATTAGCAATGGTGTAGACATGGTGGCATATTCGTGGATAATACGCGGCCCTACAATTTGTAACATTGATCGAGACTTGGTAAAAGTAAGAATCCATTCCCTTTTGTTGTTCTTGTTCTTGTTTGGTTATTCTCACCTCACTTTAGTGCGCTCCAACACTTTTATTATCATACATCTATCTATCTACATCCTTCAGGTGTGACCCATTGTATTTGTTGTGGGGTCTTCTGGGCCCAAACGTACAACTCATTGTGCTCCTCTATGCCCAATTTCAGTTATTGGAATCTTACACATATCAAACTGGAGGTTGTGAAAGTGAAACCAACTAACATTATTTATACTATCTGTCTCTCGCTCTTTACCCTATTAAAAGACCATACGGTAACCCTTGTAATCCGTATAATTTATTTTGCTCGTTAAAAGAAGTTTGAATGAGAACAATTAAAAATGAGTAGTAAAAAGTTGGATGAGAACACTTTTTCTCAATTTTTCAAGAGTATTAAAAATTAGATTAATTGCCTACAATTGAAGTTAATATAAAAGTCTCACAAATTAATCACGATGATTTTATAAATAATTATAGTTTAAATTAATATTTCTAAGATTTATTAGTTATGATTAATTAATAGCATAAAAGATTGCATACTAATTATGTATATAAAATAAATCAATTAAATATTAAGTTGAAAGTCATAACATGATTTAATGGTTTGGAAAGTTGAAGTGACAAAGACAGTGGCAGATTTGAAGCGGGCAGGGTCACGACATCCCTGTATTTTTATACTCTCTAATATAAGTTTTAAAAATTTGTGTGAATTGTGTCATTTATAAAAATTGTAAAATTTGTGAGAATTGCAATATTAACTTTTTCAACTTGTCTGTGAAACTTTAAAAAAACTATATGACTTTTAAGAATTTCAATTATAATACTTTAGTTAATACGCTCTCCAGCTCCCCCGATATTTTGTGTAAGATCCGCCACTTGACAAAGATGTGATATATTCGACTAATTTCTCAAATAAAATTAACAAGGTTTAATTTAAAGTTTTCATCTATCTATTTTTATTTATTCACGAAATTGGTTCATTTGTTTTAAAATTCATTAGTTTTAGTTCCTCTATCATATTTTTAAATTAAAAAAAATGATAATTTGATGTATTTTAATTAATGTGAGATACAATTACAAGATATAAAACAATTTAAATGTATTAATTATTAATATGTCACTAATTAGATTACAAATATAAAAAAAAATTAAAGTTAAAAGTTAAGTTTTTACGGTGTTTTATTTCGATTTTATAGATGTTAATTGTCATTGTATGATATGACACATTATTTAAAGTATGTCAGATCACTAATTTTTAATTAAAAAATTATAAATAGACTAAAATTATCGATTTTTAAATTAAAGAGACCAATTTTATGAATCATTACAAATAAGTAGACTAAAATCGTAATTAACACAATTAAGTACTAATTACTCATTCACTGTCTAAAAAAATAAAAAATAAAATATTAGGCTAATAAACTATCAAATTTGTAGCGTTGAATGATTTGATTCTTTATAAACTTTTTGTTCTTATGTTTAGAAGCAGTGCGAGTAATAGTTAGCCCCTAAGCTAAAATGAAGAAATAAGTGAAGAAGAATATTTATAATTGAATTGAACAAAGCCACACTTTGCGTACAAAATATTTACAAAGCTTAGTTAACCTAGTTCAGCTAACTAATAAACACACACACTATCAAAAAAAACTCTTCCGTTGTTGTTGAATTTACGAACTAAAAGTGTTCCCTGTTATGGAATCAGAAGATTCTCCACCAAAATCCATAAGCCTCATAAGTTGCTGAAAATCAGCTTCCCCAATCCTATCCCAAAAGTCACAATTCATATTATTATTATTATTATTATTATTATTCCCAAATCCAACCGTTTTCTCAATTTGAATTCCCTGATTCGAATTCTCATCCTTAATATGCTCCTTCGGAGCTTCCTCTGTGTGTTGCATATTAAGTGATTCGTCAACAAGGGGAAAATTGAGCTTAGCCCTGGGCCCACGGAACTCAATGGCGGCATTATCATATGCTCTGGCGGCTTCCTCCGCCGTGGTAAAAGTTCCGAGCCAAACACGGGCCGCGCGTTTCGGGTCGCGAATCTCGGCGGCCCATTTTCCCCACGGCCTCTGTCTCACTCCTCTGTATTTCTTCTTCACTCTCTTTTGTTTTTTCTTGTTCTCTTCAGGAAAGAAATTGCATCCCAAACACCCTGCTATGTTGCATTCTCGGCACGTTTCCGTGTTCGCCACCGCTGGGACTAATTTATCTAAGCTACTAGTTCCGACGGCCGCATCCGGGAGGCGAAATTCGGGTACTGAATTACTGGCTGATGCGGAGGTGGAGCCAGAGACGACATTTGTTAAGGCGGCAACGATGACGGAGAGTTCTTGTTCGGTGGTGAGGTTGGTGGGGGAAAAGGAGAAGGAGGAAGAGTAATTGTAATTCATGTTTGGGAAATGTAGAAAATAAGAGGTTGTTGTTATGTTGGTGTTTAAGGTATTTTGAAGTGTTTGGTTTGGGAGTGTTGAACGAAAGTCAGAGAATGGAAGTTGGATTATATACAGTTTGGGGATGACGTGGATAAATAAAGCCAGCTGTTTACACAGTTCACACACGGCTCGCTTTTGGTCTTTGGATTAAGTAATATTAATCACGTGGGGTATATTGTAATTTGGAAGTGATGAAATGAAAAACTGAAAGGTGCCAGATAGGATTTTGACATGTGACGTTGTATTATCACCACACGACACAAATGTCACTTCTAGTTCTATATTCGAGAGAGCATTTTTAGAATATATTTATTTGACAAAAAAATAGTATTCCTTCTAGATTCAATACAGTACTACCATGTAGAAAGCGAAAGAGAGCTAGCTCACTTCAGTGTAAAAACTGTGTTTTGACGTTTCATTTTATGGTTGACCCGTTCCATTTTGAAAATAAGGAGACTACGGAATTTATAATTTAGTCAAACTTTTTTCATATATTTGTGTATTGATCCCAAAAAAATACCCCTATTAATGTTTTTATCTAATTTTATTTTGAGTTAATACAGAAAAATGTTATTATTCATATAAATTCATTCTATAATAATCATGACTTTTATTTATTTATTAAACTCATGAGAGTAATTGATTAACTGATAAATGGAAAAATAACACAATTTCTTATATATTATTTTTTTTTCAAACACTCAATTCTTGCAATTAAATTTTTGAATATGAAGAGCTTTTTTCTCATGTTTTTTTTTATGTTGAAGATATTGCTAGGTTTCTTAATTTTTAATGAAAAAAAATATATTTTTTAAATTATTAAAAATAATCTTATGTGTCTTGTCATTTCAATTTTTTTTAATAAAAATATAAAAAAAACATGATTAACTTGTTCATATTTTAAAAGATAAAGGACCTTACAATAAAAATAAATAAATGATCTAGATAAAAAAATATATTAAAGAACATAAATGCTACAATAAAATAAAATAAAAATTTTCAGATGTAATTTTATTTATTTTATATATTTCTCAACATTGTTGCTCAAAATTAACCAACTGTGAACATTTCAATTGTTAAAGTTAAAAAAAATTATAATACAAAGTTATATATCCCTCGTTGAATTTCCACACACTCTAAATCCCTAGCAAAATAATAAATGAATTAAAGATTATACACTCACTATATACAAAACATTTACAAATGAATCTTATTTGATTTTAACTATGTGAATATCAGTAGAGATATTTTCTAAACTAATATAACAAAGTGGCAAAATTTTGAAATATAATAAAATATGTATGTGTAAAAAGAAATTCACATTACATATTTTTATACTCTAAATAAATAGAGTTCACTAGTGCAAAATGAGAATTAAAATTATCCCATTTTAAGTATGTTGTAGTGATATTTATGTCAAAACATAAATGCAATGATATTTTTGTATTAAGTTAAAAAAAATTGTAATAAAATTAAATTTATTTTAATTTTTAAATATATACAAAAGATATACTTCTCATTCTAAAATTCAAATCTTAAATATTCTCTTAGTCAAGTGGTACAATTGTTTGCAAAATGTTGAAGAATAACCTTTACTCAATTGATTTTTTTAGTTACACCTCTAATTATTCCATTTACACCCCCAAAAGTACCTCTGATTTAAAATCAAATTTTCTAAATTTCTTCAAGCACACACCCCTCATTCTCTTTAATCATTTCAAAAAAATTGCATAAGATCCTCCCTCATTTGGCAAGTATAGATCTTTCGGTGCAATATTTCTCTGTTTCAATTTGTGGAAATTACCTCAATTTCAATTTTTTTTTTTATCTATCTGATGCACATGATAGAAAGAGACGTAATATGACATAAAGTTGAATAAGGATAGAATAATATATGATAAGATAGTGACATGATAAACATTATATCATGTGTTTGATACACACATGATAACCAACATGATAACATTTTATTTTGTCATGTATTTGATACACATCTTATCATGATACAATATAATATATATTATATTTAAATAACAAAATTACTATTGTAAATAATTATATATTAGTTTTTTTTAAATTAAATTATTATATTTTAAATATTATAAATTAACAAAAAAAATTGAATAAGTAATAAAATAATTTTTAACTAAAACTATCCATTGACACTAATAAATAAAAAATTTAAATTTTAAAAACAAAATCATGAGTAACCAAATAATTATAAATATATGATATATATATATATATATATATATATATATATATATATATCATATATTATATAAATGGCAAGAATACCTTGTAAACAAATTATATTTATTTTAAAATTTCAAACTTTCATATTTTTATAATTGTGAATACTAATTTATTAAATTATATAAAAATACAAAACTACCCTTGTGTAAAATCATAAACATTTTTTAAATTAACTATTAATATTTCATTTTTAAGTTTAGTATCAAATTCTATTAATTACTTTTCTATTTGATTAGATTTATATTTTTATATTTTATATTATATTTATAAATTGTTTTTATATTTATATTTTAAATTATATTTTATAAGGATAATTGAGTAAACTACTATTTTTATTCAATCCTGCTGGTTTCTAACCCAGCTCATATTCAAGATATAAATTTCAACTAGAGAGACAAGATATGATAGAATTCTAGATTAACTTATCATATCATGTTGGTTCATCAAACATTAGATTCAAGAGAATTAGCTTTTGTACCCCCCAACTTAATGTTTTTTTAGTGAAATACCCAAAATAACCCTAAAAAAACAGTAAAAGTCAAAATAAGAAAAAAATGAAAACAGTTTACCCCCACACTTGAAAAATCCGAAAAAGTGAGTTTTTCAGAAAAAACGTTTTTACCGGAAATTTGAAAAATCCGGTAGTTCAAAATCAATACCGGAAATTTGAAATTTCCGGATGCATTCCCGGAAATTTCAAATTTTCGGTACACTGTGTAATGTTTTTTTTTGTTTTTTAATTTTTTAAATTTTTGTTTATTGAATTTTGTTAGTGAGGACTAGAGGAGGAAAATCTAACGGTGGTGATCATTCGCGAGTTCGGCCTCCTACACAATCAAATAGGAGAGCTGCTGTTGAAAAAATGAGAAAGAGAAATGAGGAAAGGCAGGCGCCCAGGATGAGCAGCACCAGCAAAATCTTATGTTTGATGCAGAACAGGATGAGCAGCCGCAGCACGATCATGTGTTTTATGATGAACATGATCAGCAGCAGCAACAGTTTGATGATGAACATGGTCAGCAGCACCAGCCTGAAGAACCCATGTTTCCTGGAGGTCCTTATGATCTTTCTGTCCTTACAGATTATGAGCATCATATTGCAATTAATGCGTGGAATAGACAGGTTAGTAAATAATTTATTTTATTACATATTATAATATATTTGTAGTATATGTTATTTTATTACACATTATAATTTATTTGTAGTATAAGATTATAATATATTTTTAATTGTGTTATTTTTAATTAAACAGGATAGACGTGCCTTGAAAGTTGTTTCGAATGGCAAAAAGCAAGACAAATTCATTGATATTAGATATCATTTACCTGCTCAAATAGATCATTGGATTAATATATCTGGATTACGTCCTATGAGAAGATGTAGTTTGCATATATTGACGGTAATATGATATCTGCTTTTGCTGAGAGATGGCACGTAGAGACTAGTTCATTTCTCATCTGCCATTCGGTGAAATGACTATTACTCTTGACGACGTCAGGGGTCTTTTGAGCATCCCGTGTACTGGAGAGTTTTTCACACCTCCCGCAAATGTCAATGAAGATTTGGCAATTGCTGCTGCTGTTGAGTTGTTGGGGGTTACATATGATGAAGCTGTCACTGAGACTAGGACCAATAGAGGGGCTTCGTATAGTTTTGAGTGGTTGAAAGAGGTATTTTATAAGAAACTTCATGAAGGAAGATATGACTGTGCAGCTAGGGCATATCTACTTCATTTGGTAGGATGTACCATTCTTGCGGATAAAAGTTTTACACTTGTATCTGCAAAATATCTCTTTCTGTTTCAAGATCTGGATAGTTGTGGTAAATGGGCATGGGGACCGGCTGCACTTGTTGTGCTATATGACTATCTTAGAGACAGTACATTGCCTGCAACCAAACAGATTGGAGGATATTTGTCTTTATTTCAGGTACTATTATATTTATTATACTTATCATTATTTTTTTAATTATTTCATCACCTTATAATTTTACTACATTTCAATTATTTACAGACTTGGATTTATGAACATTTTCCTGATATTTGTAAACGGGATATGGATGAACATATTTCCTCGATGCCACAGATGTTTCGTTGGACTGCAAAACAAACATCTGGGAATGTTGCATATTACAGGGCAAAGTTGGATGCTTTGAGGGATACAGATATTATCTGGGCACCGAATTACGATGAGAACGTTGTGATACGATTTCAATATGTGTCATTATTTACAGGATACATTCGTTGGTGTTTCACAATGGTTCCGTATTTACCCGAGAGGTGCATACGACAGTTTGGGTATACTCAACATATTCCTCCTACACCACCGATGCTTGTTGCACGTGATGTCGACGTTGAATGGAGTATGTACCGGAATTCTGTACGATCACTTCGAGCTAGATTGCATCTAGCTGCATATCCACATGAGTGTGTTGAGGGATACATCCAGTGGTATTATAGGATATCTCATCCTCGGATGATCCCTTATGTTGCTGCATATGCTGGTCCTAGTTATGATGCTGATGCTGGTCCTAGTCATGATGCTGATGCTGGTCCTAGTCATGATGCTGATGCTGGTCCTAGTCATGATGCTGATGCTGGTCCTAGTCATGATGCTGATGCTGGTCCTAGTCATGATGCTGATGCTGGTCCTAGTCATGATGCTGATGCTGGTCCTAGTCATGATGCTGATGCTGGTCCTAGTCATGATGCTGATGCTGGTCCTAGTCATGATGCTGGTCCCGATACTAGTTGTACACGGTGTCACGCAGTTGGTGGTCTTATACAGCAGAGTTTAGATTTGCATATGGGTGGTCCTGAAGATGAGATGCGTGTCTTATTGGAGAGAGCTTTATATATTTCTAGAGGAGGAGATTATCAGTAGTATCATAGTTGTATTATTCAGACTTATTTTATTATTCGTGGGTTATTTGTTATTCAGACTTATTGTATTAGCGACTTATTCAGACTTATTTATTAGCGATTTATATATTTATTAGATGATTGACACTGAGTTATTATTAGCGACGTATTCA
>NC_021165.2:17008763-17017227 GCF_000331145.2 Cicer arietinum
TATTCTGAGTTATTATTAGCGACTTATTTATTATTCAGACTTAATTAATTAGTGACTTATTTATTATTCAGAGTTATTAGGCTAAATTACATTTGTTGTCCTTTAACTTAACTTCAGGTAACGTTTTAGTACTTTATCTTTTTTTTTTCCCGACTTGGTCCTTTATTTTAATTTTAAGTGACAATTTGATATTTTATGTTTTAAAATTTCAACAATGATATCCTTTTTTATACAAAAATTAAAAAAAAAAAATTCAATCAAAACTCATAAAATTAATTATATTCTTCAATATAATACAAATTTCATCAAATTCGTAACGCAAATCTTTAAATAAACTCATATTTTCATACTTTATTTGATATTTTTAGGAATAAAGGACTAAGTTGGGAAAAAAAAAGATAAAGGACTAAAACGTTACCTGAAGTTAAGTTAAAGGACCACAAATGTAATTTAGCCGAGTTATTATTAGCGACTTATTTATTATTCAGAGTTATTATTAGCGATTTATTTATTATTCTGAGTTATTATTAACGACTTATTTATTATTCAGACTTAATTAATTAGTGACTTATTTATTATTCAGAGTTATTATTAGCGACTTATTTATTATTCAGAGTTATTATTAGCGACTTATTTATTATTCAGAGTTATTATTAGCGACTAAATTCCAAACAACATTTAAAGTGGCAATCCTATCATTTAAAGCAACATACAAATTAAAAGTGGCAAGCATCTAAATTTAAAACAACATTTAAAGTGTCAATCATATCATTTAAAACAACATACAACTCAAAAGTGTCAATAATCTGCCAAAAACATATAATCTGAATTATTTTCTAAATCTAAAAAACCCCAATGTTGTAGACGTCCTGCATAAGCGATATCCCATGATGTAGACTCATCGCTACGATGCTTCTTCCAATGCCATGCAAGTGGAGGTAACGGACATGTAGATTTCAATTTAACTTGAACCCAATGATTTTCGTTAACAAAACCAATGCTGATAACACGATCACGTGACAAATCTCCATTATGTGCACCCCTCAATGGGAAAAAAGTCAAACAAAAAGTTTTTGCTAATGTAACAAGAACGAGATTATATTTTGTTGCTATCACGTAACTCATATCAGGAATGGTCATCCACTTCTCGTTAGCTTGGTTTTCCAACTCAGTTACAAGTAAAGACTCTGTCACTTCTTGCAAACAGTCCTTGAATAATGCAACATATAAATCGGGTTTGGACTTAATCTTTGTATACAACTGCCGACGTATAATGCTCCAGTATTCTTCACCATAACCAAGTAAAGAAGCAATAACACAATATCCACAGTTTCCATCTGCTTTAACATTAATTATGTCTTCAATATATGGATGAATTAAATAAGGAAACTCGTGGAAATATTTTTTAACTTGATGGGAGACTTGTTTGGATGCTTGATGGGAGACTTGTTTGGATGCTTGCTGGGAGACTTGAGTATCAACATGCTCAAAGTATGATGGGTCGCGATATACGTCATATCCCTTCGGCTTATTGCCTTTTTTCTTAACACCACCTTTTGTTTTGATTTTATCCACTGGTGCACACATTGATGTTGTCTCCGGATATGTTATTTCACGCAACTTGCTCTTTAATTCCCTTCTTCCAGCAACATTAAGTGTTTTCCATTTTTTCCAAATTATATCCATCTCCGATGTAATGTTCAACTCTGAATCATTTGTCAATTGTTCATTCTCTTGATCACTATTCAAGGTTAACTTCCTCCAATGTATATGAACAACATCTAGTGGGATTAGAACACCTTTCATCTTGTATCGTGCTAACTCACATGCACAAGGTAATCCATGAGTCTTTCTAAGTATACAACAACACACATCTTTATCGTTACCGACATAACTGACTCTCTTGTATTCTTCAACAATATCACCTAAGGCTTTCTTGGATACCACCCAAGTCAAGTTCTCAAAGAATGGATTGTTGTGTATATGCTCTTTGCGACCTTTACTTATCTCAAATGAACCTTTGATCTTAATAATTTGAAACTTCAACATGTCATTCATACCATTCCATGCCTTACAAAAATCTCATTTACTGTGTTCCAAAAATCTCTTCAATGACCAATGAGCAGACTCAACCCTAATATTTAAACAAAAAAAATACAAAATGTGAAGTAATGATCATATATCATGCATAAATCATATATCATATATCATACAAAATGTGAAATTTTAATGACATACCTATTAGTCGTAGTATTTCCTAGATGCAATACTCGATTGGTCCATGCTTCAACAAATCTTTCCTTATGAGGATTCAACCATGTGTCTCTGACGTAGTCAAAGAAAATAATATTATCGACACATGCTTGCTCAAATATTTGCAAAAGTTCCTCGTACTCCTTCTCTTCAGAACAATAAACAATTTTCCTCCACAACTCAAGAATGGGTTCTTGCATGTCTTGCTTTAATATATACTGTTTGCATTTGGCTCCAACATTTTTGTTAATATGAAGTTGGCAAAGTAAATTTGTTGAAGATGGAAATACAACTTTAATTGCATTCATTAAAGCCAGTTCTCTGTCAGTCACAATCACCTGAGGAAATGGCGTGTTTGAAAAAAACAACTCTTTTAACTTCTCCAATGCCCACCAAAAGTTGTCTTGACGTTCAGAATCCATATAAGCAAATGCAACATTAAATGTCAACCAAGTTGAAGTTACACCAACAATTTCAAACAACGGTAACCTATACTTGTTGGTTTTGTAGGTGCTATCCATGATCAATACAAGAGGGAACATGTTAAGCAAAGTTATGGAATCTGTGTGCGTCCAAAACATATCCCTCACAACGTTGGAGTCCTCATGAGTCCTACTCCAACAAGTATATTTCTCAGCTTCAAGTAACTTCAACAAATGTTGCATATCAGTTCTAGGTCCCATCAAATTCTTCCTGTATGTACTTCGTCGCTTGTAAATTTGATAGATACTAGTCACATACTCCGTATCTCGATCTCTCAAATATGACAAGATATGTCTCGGTGCAACGTGATATTTTGTCAACTCGTCAACATGTTTCTTATCTTCTTCTGTTAAGCGTCCCATAAATGCATTATTCTCAAAAGTAGCTACTAACTCATGGTTGTGAAGTCCACAGATTAAACTAATAATCTATCATTCATCATTTTTCAATGGTCTCGATCTAAGTTTAAACGGACATCCACACTTTTTAGTTGAAGTACCTGTGTCATTTTTATTTGACTTATATTGTCCACCTCTATCACAACCAAGAATTAATTTTGACTTTCTTCCTCTCTTTCCAGTCTCTACGTCTGATCGAGTAATGATAACTGCTACTCGATTTTGTCGACCTATCTCTCTTGCCCATGATATGACAGCTTCTCGTGACTCAAATTTGATCAGTTGTAAATGCTTCAGTTAAATCTATAAATATTGGTTGTGTGTTTTCCATCCCTATTTCAAAAAAAAAATTAAAATAAAATAACAAACAAATTAAAAACATATTCAAAAAAAAAAATTAAGTACCGGATTTTTGAAATTTCCGGAATAACTACCGGAAATTTCAAAAAACGAAATTTCCGGTGAACAAAAACTGACTAGCGGATTTTTCAAAATTTTTGAAATTTCCGGTAGCTTCCGGAAATTTGAAATTTCCGGTATTGAAGATACAACTACCGGAAATTTGAAATTTCCGGTATTGAAGATACAACTACCGGAAATTTCATTGACCAAATTTCCGGTAATAAATATAACTACCGGAAATTTAGTTGCAAAAATTGACTTATCGGAAATTTCGACGAGGTTCAGATTTTAGAGTAATTTTTTTTACCGCTCACGTGAATGAATTTATTAAGGATAAAATTGGATTTTTAACAAATTGGGGGGTACAAGTTTAAATGGGGGGTACAAAAGCCAACTCTCTAGATTCAAATATGATATGACAATTTATTCATATCATATATTTTATCTTGTCCATCAAACGGGTCTTAGGGTGTGTAGTATTTCTTTAAATATGAATTCTTCTTATGCTATCTATTCTTAGGGTAGTGTTTTGCAAAACACCATATTTTCTATTTTGTTGGGATATATACGAATTCGGTTCACATTCACGTAAATGTTCGTGAACTCAGTTGAGAGACATTAATTACGTAAATTGATTTTATAAATTGATTTTATGTAAATTTAAATATTAAAAAAAAAAAACACTTACATGAAGTTCACATGCGATTTCATGACCTTGGAAAAATAACAAAATGCAGAAAACACAAGAATATAAAAAAAAAATCACCCACTTGATGAAATAGTAATGGAAGACTTTCACCAAATTTCTCCACATTTAATTGAATCTAAGTTAGTAGATAACGGGAGGTAAATAATGGGGATTTTGAAGGTTGAATGTAGTTTTCTATTTTAATATGACACCAACGACAATTTAGATATTATAAAAATTAAAGTTATTTAAGGGTGCAATTTGAAAAATTAGGAGTGTGACTATAAATTATTTTATTCTATTCAATAATAATACAATGTACAGGTTCAACCAATGTGAGATTCTCACCAAAGTCAAGTTTGAGTCATGTTAAGTCAAGTAAAAAAATTACTTTTAAAAAATAAGAATGTGAAAATAATCAAAAATTGCTTTAAATGATAAGCTCTTTTTAGCATCTTCTTAAAATTATTTTTTTATTTTTAAATGCAGTTTTCGTCCATATATTTTGTCTTGATTTAATTTTTAATTTCTCTTTTTTTAAATCTTGGTGTTTGGTCTCCAGTTTTATAATTTATTGGATTTCATTGGCCTCCTCCATATTTAATTTATTTCATTAATGACTTGGCACATACGTGACACTAATGAGTTGAAAAAAAAAAGAGTGCAAGTCAACATCTAATTTCCATATCAATATTATTAATTTATAAATATATTTTTATAATTAAATAATGTTATTTATTAAATTTTAAATATTAAAAATTGTTTTTTTTAATCTGAATATGAATCCTAGAATAAACTCCTAAGTTGAACTCCATCTCCATTGTTCACCTCATGTTGTATTTGAATTTTGAAAAACGGTTTTAAAAGTAATTTTTAACTACCGAAAATATTAGAGTCGCGAATTAGGTCTCTCTTTAAGGCATTTCACACCACAATCTAAATTTATATAAGACAGACTATCAAATAAGATGTCCCAAAGATAAAACAATTCACTGTAGAAAACTGTTCTAAAAGTATACCCTCAACATGACTATAATGGTCACTCTAAAAATATGGTACTTAAGAACACTTATAAATCGAATGGACTACGACATAAAAACTGTTTTAAAATCGAAAGAACAATGGTAATACGACCATTGCATTCAACTTTGTGTTCTTTTAACAAATGTTTGACACTCTTTATATAGTGATTGAAACAGTTTCACATATGTAATTATAGAGTTCGAATGTGAGACTTTAATATTTTTTAAATTCACACACTAACATTTTCTCTATGTTCTAACAATCCCCAACTCGAATTAAAAAATTATTTCTGATATAGCATCAAATATTTCTATAAGATTATGCATAATCAAATGTGTCTTCCAACTTGAACATTTGCATAGTAAGTAACATTCAAATTCAACAAGAGTCACCTATAGTCTAAAACTTTATCTCTAACATCAAAAGCCTGTGCATTAATGGTTCTACACATTTATCTCAATATAGTCAGCGCTTTAGGAATTATGTCTCAAAATTCCATAGAAACCGAACCCACATTCGGCGAATCTATCAAGAGTACTCTTGTCGCTAGTTACTCCACTCCACAAGAGTATAAATCTCATTAAGAGTTTCTATTACCTCATACTATTATCGTTTCAGGAATCATGCTTATCAGATCTATAATAACATGTTCATCTCATATCCCTTCACTATTTGTTATTACTCGTTGAACCTAATTCTTGTAATCTTCAGTCTTTTAGGTTGAGTTGCCACAATGAGTGACTCATTGATCTATATGCAATATTCATCCTTTTGAATGTCTCTAGGACATTCTCTCTAGCTAATCTTTTCGTCAAATGATATGCTAAGTTTTCATTAGTGCATACATGATGCACTGTAACAACTCCTTTTGAAAGTAACTACATAACTATGTTGTGGTTACGAAGAGATAAAGTTGAGAATTGCATTTTCTTTTCACAAGAGTTTGACATTCTTTATATAATGATGAAAATAAACATGTATATAAACTATCCAAAGTAAAAATTTAATATTTATAGAGTTGAAATTTAATCAATGAAAACTTTACAAAATACTATTTAAAATAATTTTAAATTCACACACTAACCCACTCTATATATTTCGATAACTCACATAAGTTTATCACCTTCACTCATAAATCATTAAATGAGTTAATAAATTGAATTTTAATTTTAAATATTGTCTAGTCAACAACAATTACACGATCACTATGTGCCACTTCATCCAAAATTAGACATGTCACCCTTTTTTACTAAAAAAAGATTCATAAAAGACTTTCTTAAAACTTGTTAGAATTTGCAAGTGTATAAATCATACCAAAAAAATTGCAAAGATTAAAATCAAAACGAACCATATTTTCAAGGACTAAAAACATATTTAAACCAACTCTCTATTATACTTTACGTTGAAATTTATATATTAAATATTTTAATCTTTTTACCTTTAAAAAGTCGCAAGATAGGATTATGACCACCTGAAAATATTTTTTTTCTTCAATAAGAGATTGCATCTTAGGAATTCAATCATCTACTATATTTTATTTTTTTATAATAAATGATTAATTATTAATTTAATAAATAAAAAATAATTAAATTAATTAAATAAATCAAATTATATTAACAAAAGTAGAATATTTTAATATATAAATTTTAATGCAAGGTATAATGGAGAATTTTAAATAAAAAAGTATATAAATTTTGAGATGTGAAAATTTTGAGACTTTTTTGGTGGTTGGTTGAATTGGGTGTTAAAAAGTTAAAGTTTTTATTTTTGTTTTCCTAATTTAGATATAATATATAATTATTAAATTAATTTAATTATTAAAACAATGACATTGAAAAAACTTTAACCAACTCATTAGTATGAAATAGGAGGCCAACAATCCGGATTTACAAATATGTATTGAAATACTTTTTTTAAAAGTAACTTTCAATACAAGAAACAAACAAATAGTTATTTATTTTTCTTACAAATCTCTAAAAAATCATTTATAAATTATTGAAATGTTAAAATAATATTTTCTTGGAACAATCTATCCCAAGTTTGATTCGGGATAAAAATCCAAAAAGTGCCAACAGAAACAATTCAACAACCCATGAAATCTAAAAATGGAATCAATCATAATTTTGAAAACCCACACCCAAGGTAACTTTGATTATCTACCGCCAGAAACCAAATCAAGTTAGCTTTCAGATAAAACTTTACTCATCTGTGCCAGCTTACTGTCATCATGGCATATATCAAATTGATATTTCATCCACCGGAAGACGAAAATTTAAGATTAATACTTAGTATGCGAACTTCATAAATTCTGTAAAATAAAAATAA
The DNA here is from genome assembly GCF_000331145.2 of Cicer arietinum. Classification (NCBI taxonomy): domain Eukaryota; kingdom Viridiplantae; phylum Streptophyta; class Magnoliopsida; order Fabales; family Fabaceae; genus Cicer; species Cicer arietinum. The sequence goes on from NC_021165.2 coordinate 17,016,336, forward strand.
AAAACTTTCCTTTTATCTATCACTTTGGACAGTAGAAAACAAAACAAAAAGCATGCTTTTCCCAGATACAGCATTAGAGAGGCCAAATGAAAATAATGTGAAATAGAGAACCCAATGAACTATTATGCTTGCAGAATTTTTTTTTTAAATTGTGTTCAATGTACTCAACATTTACAAAACCAACTTTAAACGTGAGATATCTCTCTTTTTCTTTTTGACAAATGTCAATAAGTTATGTAATTTTTTAAGATTTGAATCCCTAACCTTCATCTTAAAACTCATTTAATGTCCCTTAACATACAAACCAAATGATTTGGATTCTCTACCTTTGATTTCTCTATCTTTCACTACTTTTCTCTCTATATCTCTTTTTATTTGTGTTTCCCTCTCATGATTCTCTCTCCATCCTAAACATCACATTATCCTATTTTATCACAAAATTTATCTAAAGTTACTCTACCTTTAACAACTCAAAGGTAGAGAAATCAAATCCCAGATCAAACTACTTGGAAAAGAAGATATGAGCCGGAGCATGTAGTTAGGTATGAAGAGTGTGTGCACCACATTGAGCCGACTCATGTCAGTTTGAGAACTGCTTTATGATTAAATAATAAGTTTAGTAATTAAACCGTGATATAGTTTGGTTCAATAATTGAGTTTTGAAGAAAGCTCAAAGTAATTGAAAATTTAAATTTCCAGTAAAAACACATCGAGACAATTTTACATGAAATGACATCCACAAGACCAGAGCAACACTTACACTGCATCCAACAGAATGAAAAGAAGCTCATGGTAAGAATTTTTGTTCTTCGTATCCTTTATCCGCTACTTTTGACTGAAACCCTGGGCTACTAAATGGGTTTGCTTGGGAGGGAAAAAATTATACAGGAAT
>NC_021165.2:17017540-17034358 GCF_000331145.2 Cicer arietinum
GGAATGCCTATCATTTATACAACAAAAATATATGAATCATGCTCGATGGTTCCCTACTTCATTTTTACTTGGTGATCAATGAAAAATCTGAAACTAGACAATTCAGCCTCCATCAATTGGTTGTACTAACCAACTGAACTTCCAGAAATCTACAGACAATTCAAAAGCAGTATCTGCAGAGCTACCACTGACCAGCAAGAACCAAGGAAACTCAACAAAATCCTTCATCTGTTCAATCATCATCTGAATCTGCAAACAAGAAAAAAGAGCTCCCTTCAGCTAAAATAAAATACAAATTTGTGCAAGACGACAGAAGTAAACAGCTGCAGATGCTGGAAACCAAGTGCAATAACTAGATACAGTTGTGATAGCAATAACTAAAACAAAGTGGCAATAAAGGATTGCGTATCAAGATTTAACTAATCCAAAAATGATTGCCGATAGAATAATCATAAGCTGATAAGCATACATAAATTGGGAGTAATAGATCGATCAAAGTAGGCATGCTTAGTAATTTAACTCTATGCCCCTAATCTTGATCCTTGACCATACATTATACTAAATGTGGACATTACATTTCCTTCCCAGGTCTGAACTATTTGTGGACATGCTATTTCCATCCCTTAAGATACTAGAATTGCAAACAACAACGACAACCAAGCCTTATCCTACTAAATAAGGTCAACAACATAGATCAAACGACACCATAATGTTCTGTCATCTAGCATATCTCTATCCAACTCATTAATCTTTGAGTCTTTCTTAATAATTTCTCTTATAAAAAGAATTTTTCTAGGTCTTCCTCAACTTCTAGTGATTTGACTACCCTCTCTATATGCCCAAAGCTTTTTCTTTCTAATGTTGTCATTCTTAATCCTATCTCGTCTAGTTTTTCCACACATCCAACGCAACATTCTCATCTTTGCTACACGTATTTTATCCTCGTGTTAGTTTTTTGCCACCCAACACTCCGTTCCATACAATATCGTCGGTCTTACTAGAATTGAAATCGTCTTAAAAAATTTGTTCTCCAGGCAAACTCATGTTTGTAAAACTCAGAATTTCATAAACTATTCATTTATGATGTTACTAGTGGAAATCGGCATTAATAAACTCAGTCTTAGATATCCTGACAGTGGACTGGCTCCTGAACAAAAGAATCATCAAATACTAATAATAATAAACTCAATCTGTAGTAATGAAATTTGCTTACCTGATCTAATATCCTCACCAACTTTTCCGCTATTTTTCAGTTGTCTATTGATCATTGCACATATGAGCATCCACCAATATATATGGAAGATAAGCAGCATGATGAGCAACGTATTAAACACATAGTAAAGAAACATGGGAAAACTCTCTGATAGGTTTAAACACTGCTGAAGATCAAGGCTGGAAAGTGAGAAACACAGTGATAAGTAAATATGATTAGTAAGTTATTGGTAAAAAAGTTCAATAAAATCAACAAATAATAAGACAAACCTTGTTGCTCTAATAACCCAAAAGGGAAAGAAAATTAGCCGCAGTATGAGCCATGAAATTGCAAAAAATGCAAAACACACGCTTGCACCAAATTCTCTTCCAGAATACTTGAATACCTTGGCAGCTTCCATGAATACATCACTTGCATCATGAAGGGCCAGGATTATGGAGCCAATCCTGAAAAAACTGTAAAATGCAGCATGTGTAAGTTACCTCTTCATAATCTGTCTTTAAGTTAATGTCATTTTTGCAGTTTTGATTAACTAAATCACATATCCCACTATAGCAAACCTGAAAACTGAAGTGAGCAGAAAGAAAAAGCACACTAATCTAACATAGAAAAATACAGTTTTGTCAAGCAGTTATTAGATCTATTAAGCATATGAACATTTAGAGGCTCAAATCCTGATCATATAGTTATTAATGAATAGTTTATTTATTTATTTTGATTAAAAAATGTTTAGATGAGTTGGATTCCGGGAGCTCATCAGGGTAAGGGCAAGCCTCAAGGCTCAAAGAATGCTGACAAAGATACTTATAGATCACCCACCAAAGAGATTCTCACATCGGCCGTGGGAGTTGAACCCACGATCTTGTGGGTGTGAGCCAACTGAACCAAACTTCATAGTTTATTGCATCAATCAATATGTGATATATGACATGAATTATTGTGGTTTGTATTTGATACACTTATATTTTGTTGCTTGATTTATGACTTGAATATTGAATTATTGTGGTTTGTATGTGATATATCAACTTATAGCTTTGCTATGTCACTTATTTTTATCAGTAATGTATATTATGATTTATAATAAGATTCAATACACAATTCAGAAAATAGTCTTCTGATTCAGGATCAGAATCTCAATTTGATAAACAGACATACAGATGTAAGAGCTCAAAAATAGAAGAATAAACAAAATTTAACACATTCATAACTAACAATCAACGTTAATTCTTACTAATTTTCAAACCAAGTATAAAGCAAAATAGAAAATATGCAGAGTTTTAGTCTTTTTTAGGGCTACAAAGAGACCAAATAGATCAAAAGAGAAGAAGTAAACAACTATAAAATAAGGCCATTTTGGGTTTTCATTTTCGTTTTCAATGTTGTGGCTGGTGCAGCCGCATTTTCTGTGTTTTGGCCACAATTTGGAGTCTACGGCTGGAATTAAATTTTATAGCCACTACTACAAAATATTGCACAAAATGGAAAATGTGTTCGGCATTATCAGTTCTATTAGGTATCTGAACAGTAAGAGACTCGAATCCAAGACATATAGCAAATTAAGTCCAGAAGAATGCAGGAGCACAACGAACAAATACTCTAGGATCCACAAGAGACTTTGACACCACATCTCAACCAAAAACCTTAAGACAATGAGAATATGAATCACCACAATTATATATTCAACATTTACCACGTTCATAGTTGATGTGGAACTTAACCACTCACACTTGAATCCAAAAAATAGTGTTATTGCATCAATCAGAAATTCCAATCTGTAGCTTAGAATGAATTTCAGGACACTGGAATTTTAAAAGACCATCTAGAATTTTTTGTTTAAACTCAGATTTTAGTTTATCACATCGGTCTCGTAACAATACCTGTACTTATGAATATTACTTGGGAGACAAAATTGCAGAACAACATTAATGTCCAAAATATGATAACAAATATAAAAAAGAACAATAAATAACATTAATAGTAATGACCATAAAATACGGGTCACCATGTGAGATTTATTTCTGCACAAAGACCACCATAAATAACTAAGTTCCAAATTTAAGGATTATCTAAAATTGACATGCATATTCTTCAGTTACCTTGTTAGATATGAGGTCCCAATCAGTAAAACAGTAATTACATGGTGAGTAAACATCACTGAAAAATCCTTCCTTCGAGTCTCCCAAGTGAGAATAGCAGCAATGCTATACATGTAGAACCCACATTGGCCCATGTAGTAAATCATTACGGGAAACCTGGGAAAAGAAACGAAACAGGAAGCAATTTAAATTTTTATAAAGCAACTACTATATAGTAGAAAATCTCAAACGTGAGTATGATAGTCTTGTAATTTTCTTTTTAAGCACAATAAAAAGTTCTCCCCATGTGAGTAGACTGTTGATAGAACCAAATAGCAACCCATGACATAGTTTCAAAACAAGCAAGAAACTAAACTCATTATAAACTATGAACTACAATCTACATAAATTATTTGCATTGTCAATTTATGAATGGAGGAGTATATCTGTCAATTGCTTTGAAAACCCTTGAAATTTGTTTTTCCATGTACTCAGTTTGTCATAAAAAGCAAAACCTAAACTTAGGTCGCTTGAAGTTCTCAATCCAAAATGGACAAAGGACTAATTTTCCGTTTCCAATAATCTATCTTCCATAATACTTGTGGGCCTTGCCGCATGAGAACCCAATTTGGTAGCTATAAATTCAGTTTAGGTCTGCAGTGTATGTGAAATGTTAAAATGTTAAGAACATCAATGATGAAAGTAAGGGAACTGGTCTTCCAAAGAAATATTAATACAAAGCAGACCAGGTCAACAAGAGAGATGCATGACATGATGACGCTCATTATATGAGAAAAACATTTGTAATATAAAGACTGAATATGGTCATCGTGTTACATAAATTACTTACTTCAACTCATGATTTGGCCAATCTTTGAAGTATAATTTCGTATTAGTGAACCACGGTTCGCGGTAGGTAAATTTAAGAATAAAAGCTTCAACTGTAGCATAATATGTTAGCTTCCACATTGACTCTGAGCATTTTCCAATCTTTACTTGCATTTCCTTAGTAATCCGTGAAGGAGCTTTACCCTTTGTCAACATCCTGATGGCCAACCACTGTAAGCAACAAAATATTCAAGGAATCTGCTTAAAAGAGGCATTAATACTCTTTCTGGTCAAATCAATTCAACAACATAATAGTTGCTTCCAGAACTGCTTTTTACACAGGCCATGTTTCGGAGTAAGGTTTTGGAGGGGACGGCTTTGAAGGGCTAAGTCAATATTTTAATATAAATATGATATTTTGAAAAAAAAAGTGACAGAATAACATAATAAATGATGATATAACATTTTAATCACACTTTATTCATTTTTAGATACATTATATAGCTTCCTTAATTTAAAAAATTAAGTCCTCTCCCTTAAAACCTTCCATCCAAGCATACCCTAAAGGATCCATGAAACAAAGAAGAATTCAGAACATTGTCATACTTATGCAATTAAAAGTTTTTCACCATTCATGCTGATGTGCATTGCTAAAAGAATTAACCTATCGACCTGAAAAGCCATTATGAGATCTGTCTACACTAATACTGTGTTTTCTTCACAGTGCAACAAATGAAGGGAGCTAAAATGATACTCCGTCTCGTTACCATTATAAGCAAAAAAAGTAATCTCAAACCTTAGTCACTATTATAAACAAAAGTTAACTATTTTTGACTCATTTAATGTTAGTGTTCCTAATATACCCTTACTTCAATAAAAAACATTTAATGCCGGTAGTTGAGTGTTTGACATTCAAAGGGACAATTTAATAAATTTGACTTATGTTTTACATGAAATCTAGAAAATTAATTGCACTTAACTAATTTTCTTAACAAAGTGTGAAAGTAATTATTTTTGTTTATAATAGATACCGGAGGGAGTATTTGTCAAAGTCCGGTCACTATATTGAAAAGGGTAGATCCTTCTATTTTAATGGCTATAGAAAAACATAATGTTTAAAGGCACCCTTTTCACCTATTTTGATATAAGAATAATACAATATTCTAAAACCCTTCACCAATAACTATGCATTTCATTATTTTCCCATTTTTCCATTGGTAAGACTAGAAACTAATGTCTGCTACAATTGCAGGTTTCCTAGCTATTAAAGCGAGCAGAAGATGAAACCATAAAACAAGTACAACTATGCAATTATCATCCACGAGGAGAATTGAGACAAAAGAAGAAGAAAAAAACTAAAAGGCACACTCATTGGTTCATCAATTGACAACAGAGGAAACTGCTCATATACTTAACTTAATATGAATGATGAATTAGAATATTTCCCTAATCAAATAATTAAATCCCCTTTACAAGTCAGCATAAATAATCTCCAGCGAACAAACGCAATAAAATTAAATGAAAAACAATTCATGACCTTAAGAAGAGAAATTGCAGAGAATTAAATAAATAATCCAATCCAATAAGCTAGAAAAAGAAATTCAAAAAGCAAACAAAGGATCTTACGCGAAAGACGAATCTGTCAAGGAAGAACCTAGCCACGAAACTAGCAAAAGCGAAGTAGATCGCGACGGAGAAGTGCGAAGAGTCTGGCACCACATTATCGGTCCAGAATAAATCCATAGCAGACATTGAACAAGCGAGCTACAAGAAGAGCGCTAAGATCATGCCACGGAACTTTCAATTTTGAATACAATTTAAATAGAATCAGGTTCGGTGGAGAGCGACGACGACGAGATCTGGTTTATACCTAATTTGGAGAAGAGTGCGTGGTTTTGAAGTTGTGAGGGAAGCAAAAGTTTTGTGTAGAGAGGAAGAAAACAAAAGAGAAGATGGGAGGGAAAGTGTGAGGGAGAGAGATTAAAACAGAAAACTTGTTAAGGGTTTGTTCGTTACTTAATTTTGATCATCGCACACCACTCACCACCTTCTGCGCTTTATTTATAGCTCTTGTTCATTTTGAGATCTTATAAGCTCTTCGTTGAATTTTTTGGGTGGGCCCATCTCTTTCATTACCCAGACGTGGCAATTTAATGCTTGTCACATTTTTTTAATATAATTTTTATTTATTTATTACGATATCAAATCAAATATACTACTACTCATCCTATAAAATATATACTAGAAAGATTCGGGTCAAATAAAATATTACTCAGTGTAGAGCCATTTTGCGTGGAATTCAATTAAAAATGATGATATAATTAAATTCGAAATTGTTTCGATTAAAACTCAATTATTATTAATTAATTATAGTAATATTTATTATTTAAAAATATATATTTTATATTAAAAAAATACTAGGAGAAAAATATGAACACAGTAAGATTTTGAAATTTAGAAAAATTCAAATTTGAAATTTGAGAAAACTCGAAAGAGTAAAAATCTTACTTGCCAAAGTTCCTCATACCATATCGGATGATCAATCACTTTATTTGTATACTTTTTGTTTCATAAATATATTTTTGACTTTTTATTTTAACTTCAACATGATTTTAATCTTTTAATTTTTAAATTCAAGATTTTAGTCTGCAATTTTAAATTTTTTGAAGGTTTATTTATTATTACGTGTCATTAATGAATATAGTTTCATATATAGTTTGTTGGTAAAATATGTCACAAGTTTAACCTTTTTACAATCATTCTATATTATTTTGATATCATAAAAAAAATTAATATCCAAACATTAAACTTGTAAAATTAAGTTCAAATTTAAAAAAATTAGAAGATTAAAACTATGTTGAGTCAAAATAATAAGATCACTTTTAAAGTACGTCATTAATATTTTTATTATATGAAGTTAATTTTAATGCACCTCGATAATGTATCTAATAAATTTAAATTTATATATGAAAGTTATAGTTGGTTTATATGATATAATCTATTGAAATTTGTCAAAGATGTACGTACTGAATCCTTTTTGAATGGTGTAATATTTGTGTAAATATATATAGTGTAAGGATGTTGACTGTGTCATGTCGATGCTTAGTTTTTTCTTTATTGTTAGGTGACTTTTGAATGCTTAGTTGTACAGTTGTATTATTGTAATGAAAGGGAAAGGACGTGATTATATAATAGTATTGTGATGAGATCTGTTTCAATTCACTTGTTTTTTTTTTACAAAAATAAATAATTGTCTTATTGATAATAAATGGAGATAGGAAGACAAAATGTGAGATGAGTTATCGCTCAAATCTGTGTATGCCTTCTTATCAGCTTTATTCCTCCCACCATTGGAATTATCATTCTTTTTGTTTGGTGTGAGGTGTATAAATGGCTTAGGGGGTGCGAGGAAAAAGGGGTAAAGGAATGACATAATTTTACGTTCAGTCATATGGGCTATTTGGGTTATAAGGAATATAAGGATATTCTCATGATTGGTGGTGGAGTTCTCAGATACTAAAAATTTAGTTTTGAAAATCACTTTGGACTAAGATAAGGGGACATTGCCTATTCTATGAATGGAGTGTGCAACAATTTTATAAAATTATCTTTATTAATAATATTAATATTAGTAAGATAATAATTGTTATATCCAAAATCTAAAACAACATTTATTCTATGACAATTATTTTACTTGTTCTTTTTGTTATAATGATATGAACTGAATAATATTTTTAAATAATATAGCAATGTGTTATTTGTATACAAAGGATTGATTTGCTGTTATAATAGAAAAAAAAAAAAAAAAAAGTCTTAAAATGTGTAACAAATTCAATTAATTTAGTGACAAACTAACAGCTGCAAATTACAAAAGCATATAAAAAACTAAACTACATAGTGAAGTAAATAATAAGAGAAAACATAAAGTGAGAACTAAATAAATTCATCAGCCCCTCAAGCTAGAACCGAAGATGTTAATGAGGTTGAACTTTGTCACAATTGAGTGAAAAGAAGATGGATGTAAAGCCTTTATATGAATATATATGCAAGTTGAGCAGCATAGGAAACTAGAAGTAGATGAATAGTGTCGGACTAGACCTTATCTCGCACAAGATGACAATCCAACTCTATGTACTTTGCTCGCTCATGAATATTTGGGTTTTGAGAAATTTGGATTGCTGATATGCTATCATTGTAAATCGGGACAAGAGTATGGACATGAATATGAAGATTTGGCAGTGTATTAGTAAGGTAGAGAAGACGACCAATAGTACATATATAGAGCTTTGGATAAGGATATAGATTTTCATAATCTCTTTTGAAGCTTGAGATTTGAAGCATGGGACTAAAGGTTAGTTTGAAGTTCAACAATCCCATATTGTTCGAGTGATCCAATGCATATTTTCTTTGATTTAGAGATAGACATTTGGAAGATTGTGCAACTTCTAGGCCAAGAAAAAACTTGAGGGAGCCAACGTCCTTAATTTTGAATGCATAATGAAGAAAGCTTTTAACATAATTGATTTCCTTTAAATCATCACTAGTGAGAACGATGTCATCTACATAGACCAAAATAAATGTTAGGTGATTATCACAATTTTTGACAAATAAAGAATAATCAGATATGGACTGAACATATCCCACGGAAACAAGAGCATTAGATAATTTTTTATTCCAAATTCTACTTGCTTGCTTAAGACCATAAATGAATTTAGTAAGTTTACAAACTAAGTTTGGCTTGTGAAATTGGAAACCAATAGGAAGTTGCATATATACATCTTCCTTAAGGTCACCGTGTAAAAAAGCGTCATTGACACTAAGTTGATATAAATGTCATTTCTTAGCAATAGCAATAGCCTAAACCATTGTAACAATAATCTTTTTAATAACAGGAGAATTTTTTTCAAAGTAATCGACGTCTTCTAATTGAGTGTAACCATTGACTACAAGTCTTCGTTTATATCTTTCAATACTACCATAAGATTTATAATTTGGTTTTAAACACCCATTTACAACCTATAATATCCTTACCCTCAAGCAGATCAGTTAAAATCCATGTTTTGTTTATTTCAAGAGCAATTATTTCTTGATCCATGACATGTTTCCAACAATCATACTTAATAACTTGTTTATACGTATGAGGTTCAGGATTAACAGAAAAAGGCATAAGGAATGATTTATGGGAAGTAGAAACAAGATCATAAGATAAAAAATTGTGTAATGAATAAAGTGTACCTGACATGTTGACAGAAGGTTTGAAACTAGAGATAAGCTTGCAATCATAATCATTTAAGTATGAAGGAGGATGCATATACCTATTAGAAGTACAAATGACAGAACCAAGAGAGGGGAAACAATCATTATCATCAGAGGAAATATGTTGTTATAGAGGAATCTCTTTGTTTGAGGGAAGAAAGGTCAAAAGAAAGTTGATAAATACGAACGCAATCACCTTGCGAGAATCGATTGTGGAGTTCTTGCCCAACAGAGGAAACATCATCGAATCAGAGGATATTGGAAACAATTTTCTAGAGAAATTGAATGGTAAAACCACAAAAAGATCAAAGTATTGTAGCGTTTTCATGCGGAAAAAATTGGGATCTTCAAAATTTGTTTTCTTGATCGACCCATCTATGAAACCGAATTTGTTTTTCATCTCCAGCGATATGTACATAGCGTGAGCTCACCCATGATAATTTGAATCGTCCAAGATTAGAGTGGTGAAAATAAGAGAGGGGTTTTTGTTTGGATGTATATAATAGGGGATGACGGAATCACGATTTGAATGAAGAGTTGGTGATGGTGGGGGTGGAAGTGGAGGATCAATAATGTCCACCATTGAAGAAGAAGAAAGGGACTGAAACTAGAGTGGGTTATGGTGTGAAGAAGAGAAAAAGTTATATTGTGAAGAAGACAAAATTTTGAAAGAAGATGATTATTTCATTAGATACCATGTTATAACGATATGAACTGAATAATATCTTTTAATAAAATAGCAATGTATTATTTATATATAAAGTATTTATTTGCAGTTATAACAGAAAGAAAATAACAAGTCTAAAAATGAGTAACAAACTCAACTAATTTAGTAACAAGCTAATAGTTTCAAACTACAAAAGCATATAAGAAACTAAACTAACTAGTGAAGTAAATAATAAGAGAAAATATAAAGTAAGAAATAAATAACTTCACCACTTCTTTCAATATGAGCCAAATGAAGCAGATATATCCAAGACCACCAAAGTGAAAAGTAAAGTAGGTATAGGGACCAAATTAATACGGTAACAAATTTGAAACCCGATGAAGGGATATTTCATAGTAATATAAATGAAAAAAGTTTGGTGCACATTCAAAACTCATTTGACACATTGAGAAGATGATATAATATATGATATATTGATGATGTGATAAAAAAAATATAGAGAAAAAAATTAAAATATTAAATGAGTGTATAAAAATTAGAGATATTTTAATATATGAATTGAATATAAATTTAGGCAATTTAAGATAGGGAGAGAATTTTTAAAGTATATTTGGAATATTGAAACAATTATAGAGGTATAACGATATTGCAAGTAAAATAAAATTTCAAGTCTCCCAAAGGTTTTGTTGATTGGTTTTAACAAAGGGAATCATCTTCTTACTCAATGGGTGGTTCATCATTTATGTTATTAATGCAATTTAATTGTTTTTTTTTTTTTTGAAGTGTTGAAATATTAGGAGCACTAACGAAAAGAGAGTATCCTAGTTGCAGTGGAGTGTTTGCTCCTAATTTCATTCAACATTTCAACTTCTTAATGGAAATATCACTGTCCTCCATAGAATGCTCATTTATTTGATTCTAGATCTTTCTGTTCATTGTTCATTATCGTTGTAATAACAATACAAAAGCAGTTTCCATTGACCACAACCACATTGTTTCTCCGTTTGTGCGATTTATTCCACTCTTAAAGGTTGAGGTTTTCAATGTTAAAACTTTTACGTCAGCTGGAACTCTACTTTGGCGTAACCAAATCTAAAAGTATATGTCAATGTTAAATATGGTCACCGACACACAAGCTATATTGCTAACTTGACAAGTCTATAAACTAACTTAACAATTAAACAATTAAATAGTTCTAAATAATAATTTTAAAAAAATTATAAATAATTTTTCTCAAGATTTTGACAAAGTATCATCTATAACTTCAACGTTTTCAAATTTATAAAATCTCTGCTTTAAACTCTTATCTCAGTCATATTTCAAAAAAAACAATTTAAATATTTAATACATTTTCCAAAAGACTTTCTAGACTCAAAATAACTGCAAAATATATCACGACTCAACACACTTTACAAAAGGACCCTCGATCAAAGAGGTCCACTAAAACAAATGATTGAGACTTGAATCTACTAATAACTTGCTACTCAGCTGCTTGTAAATCTGAAGAAGAAACAACATGAAGCAGTAAGTCACAAAGACTTAGTGAGAAGAAACAACGACCACCAACTAGAAGGAAACACAAAAAGACACGAATAATTATTTTATAATGTTGTGACAATTATGCTAAACAATACTACATGAAATATAAATACTTCTCAAATAAAGTATACACATGATAAAATCATTAAACTTATAATTTAACCGTTTAGGTAGAAATATTGAAAATCTTATTCATAAATAAGTGAAATTAAAATGAGCAACCTTAAGATCATATAAAATCAAACAAGTAAAAACATAAATTTTTTAGGATCAAAAGGTGATTTCATCTCATTGATAATCCTCTCCTCCTAAAGGTGATCTTTCTTTTAGGGGTGACTTCATCTAACGGATAGTCATCTCCTCTCAATCCCGCAATGTACCATAACACATCAATTAGGAAGCTTATATCATGTTGATAGCTCTATCCTCCTAAGGATGATATCTCTCATAAAGGCGGTTCAATCTAACGGGTAATTCTCCCTAATCAAAACAATGTAATTAGGTGCACCTACCTCAGTCAACGATTTCATAATTATAACAACGATTTCCTAAACACATATTTAAAGATCATTTCTAATTTCATCGTAACTCATGGAAAACATATTCAATTGTGCATCAATTCAATATTTAAATACTTTATAACTCATAAATAAGTCAAACTATAAACATATTATATAACAAAGACTATGAACATAAATAAAGGATGAAATTGAAAAAAAATCAAAGGTTGTGTTCCCCAATTTTTAAATAAATACTTTAACATAGAAAACAAGTAAAATAATAATTATAATATAATAAAGGCTAAATTACATTTGTGGTCTCTTAACTTAATTTTAGGTAACATTTTAGTTTTTTATCTTTTTTTTATGAGTTGGTTCTTTATTTTAATTTTAAGTGATAATTTTATATTTTATGTTTTAAAATTTCAACAATGTTATCTTTTTTTATACAAAAATTCAAAAAAATCATCAAAATTTTCAACCAAAATCCATAAAATTAATAATTATCTTCAATATAATGCAAATTTTATAAAATCCATAACTCAAATATTCAAATACACTCATATTTTCATCTCCAACAACATCAAATAAAGAATTAAAATATGAGTTTATTTCAGGATTTAAGTTATGAATTTGATTAAATTTGTATTTTATTGAAGATAATAATGAATTTTATGAGTTTTGTTTGAAAAATTTGATGATTTTTTTTTGAATTTTTGTAAAAAAAAAGGACAACATTGTTGACATTTTAAAACATAAAATATCAAATTGTCACTTAAAATTAAAATAAAGGACCAACTCGGGAAAAAAATATATAAAGGACTAAAACGTTACTTGAAATTAAGTTAAGGGACCACAGATGTAATTTAGCCTATAATAAAAATATAGATAATCGACTAACTCCTAGAGTAGTAGACAAGACCTCAGCTAACAAATATGAGTATACAAAATATTCTCAGGACTTTAAAAAAATATTCTAAAGTTTAGCTAACTCTAAGAAACCATAAGAATCATTTAAATCTACTCTAAGCACCAAAATAAGATTTTTAAACAAAACTTCATTTTTCTATAGATTCATTCTTAGCATTAATTAAAGTTGTGTATTTACCTCAAAGAATCTCAATAAAACACTTTTCAAAGGATGAGTACTCTTCTCCTTTCTTAACTCACTAACATTAACTCCAAAATCTTAACCAAGAACATTTGTAAGAGTATGAAAAATTATGCTTTTGGAGATGTTAAATTCATTTTTAAGAGTTGATGGTTTATGTGTGCAAATTTATGTTGTGAGGTGAGAAGAAGCAAGTTGAAAAAGAAAAGGAAAAAAAAAATGGAGGAAGGTTGATGTTGTTGCCAAGAGAGAAGAAGAAGAAAAAGGGTGAAGTGGAAAATGAAGGTGGAGTGAAGTTAATTTGGTTTTATTTATTTATTTATTAATTATTATTATTATTATATATTATTATTATTATTATTATTAAATTTTAATATGATAAACCTATATATGATTAATCATCCATTGAGATGATCCACTTTAGTCATTAGCTAGTTGAGGAACCTTATTATTTTTAAGGGATGATTTGCTAATGGTACTTGGTTGCCGTTTTAAAATTGTATTTTATTTTTGGGATGATTTGTTTTTAAAATTGTATTAAAAATATGGAATATTATTTTTCCTAATTGGTGTTCCAATCCGCCGAATTGTTTGAAGCTGGTAGCTATAGGAAGGTTTGTTAGCTTGTATTTTCTTCTTGTGATGAGTTAGAAAATCTCTTATAAATTAATTTAATTTGATTTTGTTGTATAAAAAATAGCTACTTGTTGGATCATGAGAGAGTGACAGAAATTCATTATATTAGAATTATATTAGAGTGAGAGCAATCTCATTATGGGTTCAACATACATTTGCACTTAATAGTTTAATGTAGTTATATAGGTTAACACATTCTTTTATTTAATATAAATTTTTTCATCTACAACAATTTCTTTATATTTGAATTGTTGACTTTGATAACAGTGTTAAACAGTGAGAAAAAAGTTTAAAAAATTATCACAATTAATTCAACACCGCATCTTTATTTAAAATCTCAAATAATTAAATATCCACTCTTTCATTCAAGGTTTCACTCGTTTACCCCAACACTACCGACCATTACTTTATGACCAAAAAAAAATGTAACCTAGGAAAAAAATTGGTCCATTATTTATGCAAAGACATAGTAGAAGTAGCTTCAATACCTCCGACCCTTCGATAAGATCCACTAATTAATGTAATGTACTACCTCGATCGGTCCCCTCCTCTCATCTTAGCGTGCCCTAGAAAGGTTATAGATCCCTTTGGCTAAGGGCATCTCCTTTTCAGCCAGCCAATTAATTAGCAACACATGGCGTTTCCATAGTCACAGCTTGTGACTAGTACGTGATGAACCATGCAAATGGAGCCACATTGCATCACTTTGAGTTGATCTTGTAATTAATTTAATTATTTTGTGAGATCATTGTTGCTTGTTAGTTGCGATTTGAGAGTGAAGTAATAAATAGGTTGATGGTTCGATTTTATCCCTAATATAACACAATCTATGTATTAATTAATATTTGTTTTTCAAAAAAAATTGATTGACTTGCCTTGTTATAAATTTAAGAAATTGTAAATTTTGTTCTTCAGTCGGTAGAAAAAAATGAGAATGAGAAATAAATTTTGAACACATACGGTGCTATGATATGTCACACATAATGTCCCAAATTTGATGTTGATATTACACAATTGATTGAAATTGCAATTACAATCATGAAGCTAAACTTCATATATCATAGGTCCACAAGTAATTCTGAAACTATCATGGACCAGGGACCAGGGACCATGTAAGAGATATTCTACTTGAAATATAAAAAATTGGAATCCAAGACTAGTCTTCATATTACAAAAGATTCTTGACAACACATTTAGTATTACTACATACTTGGATTAATTGATATGGTTTCTAATTAAGCTATGCCACCCTTTACAATTACAATAGGATAGATATTATGTTACTTGGATACTATAATGTACTCTCGCTAAAACAGAGAGGGGGAATTGAGATCAATGTTGGGGTGGCAAGGAATATCTAAAAAGAAAATTATATATGAAAAAAAAAAACTTTATCATATAATTATCTTCTTTGACTCTATTCGATTCTCCAAAATCTTGTGGGTAGACCTTGAAGAGGAATTGGGAATGGGCTATATTGGATTCCACTTTGATATCCCACTACCTCCCACCTGCCAATCAAATTATTTAACTCAACCAAGTGAGCACTATTCATGATAGTGTATGAAAAAAAACATATTAAATTTTTTGACAAAATGAAGTCAAAATTAAAGTTCACCTAAATTTGGTTACTAGATGGTGAATTAAAATCAACATGTTCAATTTGGCAAGCTCATTTCCTGGACAAGAGTGCACTCCATTGCCAAATGGCATAAAAGTATTGGGCTTTGGAGCAACCTACAACAATCCAAAATCGAAATATTGAGAAGCATACATAAATAGAGAGAGATTCAGTTATTTTAATATTAATTTGACTAAGTGGTGAAGAAAGCTGTTAATGTCACAACAAGCATAGTAATAGCATACCTCAAACCTTGATGGGTCAAAATTGTGTGGAGCAGGGTAGAATTCTGGATTATGATGGATGTTTCTGAACAGTGGCATCACTTTCCAACCCTTTGGTATTAAATATCCTTAACAGTTGCAATATGAAACATCATTTTATAAATTAATCAATCATATTATCATAAAATCTTTTGAAAACGAAACTTTCCATAAATAATGGACAGGTAAAACAAATTCTTACCCTTGTATACTACATCAACCACAGCTTCCCTAAAGGTAAATGATATGATGCTTGCCATCCGCAAGCTTTCCATTATTACCTACAATACAAGATACTGCTCAGAATTGTTTTCATGAATTAATTAGGTGCTTTCAAATTAAAGAGAGTTTTTTTGCATAGCATTTACCATGCATAGTAAAGTATATAGTATATATAATTATATACCATACCCTATGAGTAAGTGGCATATTTTTAGTCTGGCCCCATGTCAATGGCATCTTTCCTTTATCGTTGATTTCATATACTGCCATTTGTTCTGCCTGTAATAGGTACAGTTTCTTTGACTCATGAATGAATATTGATTTTCAAAGGCCAATAAGTATTTGAAAATATATGATGGGAACAAAAACACATACTTTTATTGCTTCAAGAAGTTTCTGATCGTCATGAAGATACTTGAGAATCCAAGTCAGAACACTTGCAGTAGTATCTTGAGCTGCAAATAGTACTCCAATTACATTATCAGCGATTTCCTCATCTGTTAGCGTTTGTCCTTTTTCATCCTTGTACTTTAGCAACTGGCCTAATAGATCCTTCTCAATCAATCTCTGCTCCTTTCTCTTGCAAATTATCTCACTTATAATCTCTTGGATCCTTTGCCTCGCCTTGAGATCATTTAACCAAAAAAAGAAAAATCATTAGACAGAGAAAATACAGAAAATCAGTTTCTTAGGTTCTAAATTTTGGTTATGGGCTGTGGCAGTATGCTGCTAGCTTTTATGTTCTAGACAAATGCAGTTGATGCAGCTGGAAAGCGTTTAAAAAACTTTTATATTGCTGCCACAATCGCAGATAGGGTGGTGCAATTTTAGAGCCATTAAATCAAATGTTGCACTGTAGCTTACCAAAAGAGCTTTTGAGTATGCAG
>NC_021165.2:17034368-17049928 GCF_000331145.2 Cicer arietinum
AAGAGTTGTATCCTTTCTCTACTATGCAATAATTCTCCTTAAGCTGTTCTCTATAATTGCCTTCCAAATTACCAAAGACAGAGAGGATACCGATATTAAAAGAGAACTGCCAATAATCGAGTAAAATTATGAGTTAGAAAAACCATAGTGCATTCTGTGTAAATCTAATAGTTCCTATTGGTGCAACAGGATACTGCAGACACACTATGCAATAAAATTCATTACGAACCTTTTTCATTTCATGGAAAGAGTTGATGACATGTCCAATAGTGGCCCATGATTCCAAGGAGGAAATGACATGGGATTGAATAAGAGGGATTAACTTCTTGATAGATTCAGGGGAAAGAGATGTTTGAACAAGTTTCCTAATGCGAGAGTGGTAATCTCCTTGATGAAAGAATAATGCAGAAGAACCAATAAGCTTCTCTTTGCTTTTGGGATATGTAGGCTTAAACAACTGAGAATGAGTCACCAACACAAATCTTGCAGCCTCTGGACTTGCTAACATCACGCATGGGCATCCAAGTATATGTGTTTTAAATATTTCTCCATATCTGATTAACATTAATTTGTACAATTATAATCAAGTTAGTAATTAGCACCTCCACCATAAATTAAGATTTGAAATATGTTTTTGCTTATTATTATAATTAAGGATGAATGAAATAGAAGAGATGAGTGAAGAACCTTTTCTGTTTAGAAGCAAAGAAGATGTTAGGGTGTTGAGAATAAAGTTGGAGTGTTTGTCCAATATAAGGCCAACCCATTGAACCTGGGGGAAGCTTAGGCTTGTGTAAGTTATAAGAGTGTTTGTTTAAGAATGGAAAGGAAAGAAGAGTTGAGAGAAAGATAAGGAAGAGAAAGAGGAAGATAACAATAATGTCCATATGCACACGCTTAGCAACTTGGAGTTGCAGGCGTGAAAGGGAATTGTGAAATCTTATACGGTAGGTAGGTAGCTAAGGAAATATATAGATGATGATCATTTTGTGTTTAGTTTGGTTTATATAGACGCAACGCAATAATACGCGCGCAATATGGATCATAATTGTCGATGGATAAGACAATCTAATTATGTAAACGAGATTACTTATCAGGTTAAAACGCACACTAACTGTAGTAACAACAGATAACTCATTTTTTAAGACTGAAATATTTTATTCAATTTTACATTACATTAAAGGTGGAAATAGACTATATAGTTATATTTTGCAAAACTAAAAGGAATTGATGTCTAGGTTTGACACGTGACAGATCATTTTTTTTTTTTTTAAGTTTGAGTTTGATTTTTATAAAAATACTATAAGTTTACTTAAAAATTTATTTAATATTAAATTTTAAATAAGTAATGTGGTGTATTTTTAAATAGACTCGTAAAATTATAAGTTATTGAAATTAAATATATTTGACAAGTTCTACGTTATTATAAAACATGATGTACGTCGGTATTATGAATATTTTGATCGATCATTTTTTTAAAATGTATTCGATTGGCCATTTAAATTAAGAGTTGTGATACATTTATCTATTCAATTTTAATCTTGGTAATTAAATAAATTGTTTCTATTAAAATTTTCATTTCAATTAAAATCATAACAAAACATGTTAATTTTTAAATGTACCATAGAAGCCTCCAATATAGGTTTTGAGATTTAGCATAGCATTTTAAAAAAAATGACTTTATATGACATCATATATAATTCAATCTATTTTATAATATTTTTAAATATGTTAAAAATAATGTCAACTAATATGATTAAATTACTAAAAGATTATTATATTTATTATTTAATATAAATTTCAAAATATAATATACAACGATTATAGCAATATAAAATGGTATTCATATTTACTTAAGTAATCGGTCGAGTAGGTTTATAAGACTCGTTTTGTGGTCCTTAGTCCGGCTTTTTATGATAAAGTATCATAGCTCTTTTCAACTATAATTATCGATAAAGTATCATAGAGTTGATTAAAATAATATATGTTAAAATAGTCTCACATTATTTAGTATTATACAGAAAAGACTATGTGGCTCTAATTCTTCATTACAAGATACAACAGATAGAAATACCTTAATTTATATATGATTATTTTCATTTCTCTTATATTTATGTGTTAGAGTCTTATGAGACGTAGTTCAGACATTTGTTTTAAAGAATGTGATTACGTTGAGGAATATAAGGTATTTGAAAGTAGTTCTCATAGTGTTATTTTTTGGTGTCAATAAATAACAATAGTGATTTTTTCTCCAATTTTAAATTTTTTACGTTATATTATTATGTTTTAATTATATATCTTTTTTATTTTTCTGTGTTTTTCTCAACAAAATAATCATTACAAGTTAACACATCTAAAATAAAGAAATGTAATGAGCTTTAAAAGAATCACGAAAACAGAGACATAATTTAGTGGCATTACAACTTGTGAACAAGCTAAGCTGCTAGGGATCCAAAAGATGAAATAGAGAGGAAGGAGCAACCTAGTGATTTGTCAAGCACATGTTTAATTTCGTCCAATGATTTAGCTCTGTAATAGTGGTTATAAAAATAGTAGATGGTTGAGGTCGAAGATGATGAAATGGAATAATGCAGGGTAGAGCTGCGGAGAGGCACATAAAATCTTAGGGTGGAGAACTTGTCTCTTGCTTTATTAAATGTAGAATTTATATTGTACAGGATACCAACAATGGACACCACACTTTTGTTTTTTAGCACATAATAGCTCAACCAACAAGTCTTACATAGTCACAAAATTATGATTACAAGTCTTAGGTACACTTACAGAGAAATAAAATGTAGAATTAATTTTTAGATTATTTTTGAAATAACTAAAAGAATAAAAAGTAGAATAAATATTTGTGAATGTGTATAAAAGATCATGCAAGAATAATCCCAGTTCAATGCTCCCCTTTAATTCCAGCTCAAGAAGTAAATGGTTTCACAACTTCAACATGAAAGATTCTTGGAGTGTCAGCTTAACATTCTACCACTATGAGCTTAATGAACCTGCACACTCACAAATAAAGACATTCATACACTCTTTTTACACATTGAGAGAAGTAGAAAAAGAGAATGATGTAATATATTGATGATGTGATAGAAAAAGATGCACAAAAATAAATAAGACGTTGAATGAATAAAGAAATAATAAGTGTTCATTTATCATTGTTGTTGTGAGATAATGATAAAACAGAATAAAACCAATAGTTAAGACTCAAATAGGAGCAGCCCATTTTTCATCAAGACTAGGTCCTCAAACTTAACACAATTCAAAACTCACCTTGATAATTAACCAAACTAGAATTTTCTCATAAGCGTATGTGTGACTTACCATGCTACATAGAAAACTAAGACAGTCCTTTAAAATTGCCAAGCTAATCAAATATGACAACACTTTACTCTTTCCTTCACATCCAATAAAAAAGCTATATTCTGAAAGTTTGTATCGAAGGAACTTTAGAGTATTTAGGCATCTTTCATAAACAAGAGAGTATTTAGGCATCCAACACATTGGTCACATATACTTTCCTACCTATAATGTCACACCTTTTGACTCTGATGACAAAATTTATGATGAATCCACTCGATTGCCCCTATGTTTTATTTTTTCATATTGCCATTGGTCCCGTGCATATTTTCAATTCAAATTAAGACAGGATGCTACCTGATTAACTAGTATGAGCTCTTTACTAAACCAAAGTTGCGCACTTTATGTAGGTAAATTCTTC
Organism: Cicer arietinum; assembly: GCF_000331145.2. Classification (NCBI taxonomy): domain Eukaryota; kingdom Viridiplantae; phylum Streptophyta; class Magnoliopsida; order Fabales; family Fabaceae; genus Cicer; species Cicer arietinum. The sequence goes on from NC_021165.2 coordinate 17,038,099, forward strand.
TCAGCTAAGTTTAAACTTTAAAGTTTACATTCAACAAGCATGGATGCTACTACACAAAATATAACTACTAACACCTGCTTATTTTAACCCACTCACAATGAACAAACTATAATTGATTATTGGGGTTAGATATCGTTTTCAAATGAAAAGTGAAATAAAAAATCTAGCGATTTGTGACCGGCTTTAGCTTCTATTTTGTGTTTCAGGATTCAATGTTGGTCACAATTCTCTTCAACCATGGATTATTGTGTACCCTGTTTTGAGTAACGTGTTAAGGTCCTCACAGTGGTGTACGTTAATTTACATAGGGAAAAGGACAGCTAAATGACGAAAGCTCGCTTATAATATGATACTAGTAGAGCTGTCTTTGGCACTCCCCACCCCTTTTCAAAATAAATTCTAAGTACTTCATATGCTCCATTCTTCCATGTGATGAGTTCGTATATGTATGTATTATTTATAGAAAATGATATCGTTGCCGACATCAACAGTCATGTCATTCTTGAAAAAATTTACTAGTTTTTATCAGTGATAGGAAATCACAAGAGTCCCCTAAGATTCGGTTTATTTCTGAACATCGAAGATGATAAATCTACTACTCGAGTCGAATGTCATTGAATTCAAAAGAGTTAGTTCGAGTTAGATCTGAATTTAAATGGATTTGATCAAAATGTAAATTGAATTGATTTAGATGACTGAATTCTTAAGTTTATTTATATCGATAAATAATAGAAACAGGAGAATTGTTGTCAACTTGGAGTTTTAAGGGGTAATAAATTTTATGATAATTCATTTAAGGTGATACTAATTATTATTTTTAAATGTAGCAACTAATTAATATTGAATAAACCATTTTCAATTCAATATATTGCAATTTATATATGAATTATGATAATGATAAATATATCAATATTTGACAATAATAATTTAATAAAAATATTATATAATTTTTTTCAATTATTTACACTTTGTTTTTAAATGTGAAAAATGATTAAATACATTGATTATTGGGAATAAATACAAAGCAAGTAAGATATATGGAATTTTTTTTTCCAACCAAGGTCACGTATTTGATAGAAAAAGATATAGAGTGCGTTTGTTTGAGTATGAATAAAAATAATTTTTAGTTTAAAAAGTTTAGAGATATTTATTAGAGATTGATTTAATTTTTTTTTTGTTTATTTATTATCATAAAAATGATTTTTAATCTGTTTGTATACAATTTTATAAAAGTGATTTTTTAAACTATAAAATTATCATTAAAAACGTGAATTTTTTAAATACATTAACTTTTTACTTTTCTAAAATTACTATAAGTATATTGTCATAGTTTAATTAGTCATAGATTGTACTTTAAGTACTCATTAAAAAACAATAAATAAATCTACAAAGCAAAAATAAATTCATATCAACATATGAATAAGAAAAGATAAAACGACTCAAATAAAAGAAACGACAACAAAAATGATGTGGAGAAATATTAAAAGGAGAAAAAATCTTACATGTGAAAATATATATATGATGAGTTGCAAGGAAGAAAACTTACATAATAAAAAAAAAATTCGGAGTTTTTAAAATTGTGAGACAGTGAAAAACTACTATTTTTAGTTTTTCATTCTTAACTAAAAAATAATTTTTTTAACAAAATGATTTTTCAAATGATACAAATATCTGTTTAGACTGAAAAAAATATATTTTTTTCATTTTAAAACGTCATTTTTTTTATGAAAAAATAATATTTAAACAACATACAACTTTTTTTTTATGAGGAAAACGTGTTATGCCCCAAAAAAAACTAGAATCATCCAGAAAAAGAAAAAAGAAAAAACATATACTCTTAAGACATTAGAAATAAAAACTAACAGAAATTCTAAAATCCTAATGGAACCATGTAAATCAAGTCCATGTTTGACAAGACCACCTGATTTGCTTCTCGTAACATATGTATCCAAATAATTATCCCCTCATCTTGGTGAATATAATGAGCCAGACATCCTCTAGCAAACCTACATCATACTTGAATTACTATATACATTTATACGTCGAAATCTTCTATTCCAAGCTATCTTTAGACCATAATAAATGCCCATAGCTCCTCTTCCACGGCTAAAACACCTAAACAAAAAACATGATAAATATATATCATATCCATTTTGGTCCCTCGGGAAAAATAAAACACAACTCATTTTAGTCTGAAAAAAAACCAATAATTTTATTCTCTTATAAAAAATAAACAGTGCACTTTAATCGGTTGTCACAACCACTCAAGATGAGATGCCTTTGTCACAATTCGAGCCTCAATTAGAGAGTTTGCCACATGGAATCATTTATTTTATGTTTGAATAATGTGCGTTGAACTTTTTGTCTATTTATTTCTAAAAAGAACGAGTAAATATCAATATATAATATAATTAACTCATATAATATCGATATTTATAATTGAGTTAAAATTTAATAATTTTTTATTTAATTTTATATTAAACTTTACATAAGTATCCAACTAGAATTTTAATATAATTGTATTATATATTTGCAAAAATAATATTGTTTTTAGTATTTATAAATCATCAACATCTCACTTTAATCTCTCACTAAACACAAATTATTTATTTTAGTAAACGTAACTTCCATCGAGCCATTCATGGAAGAAGAAGAAAATGAAAATAAGGATGAAGAAGATGTAATTTAATGATTTTAAAAATATTTGAGGTCATAAATTGGTTTGTTGTAGATTAAAAAAGTGATTTAAATTAATTTTATAATTTAAAAAATGATTTTTATGAAAAATCATCCTAAAATCTCAAAAGATATTTCAAACTTATTTTTTTATAATTAAGAGATTAATTTAAAAATTCAATAAATTAGATACTCATTGTTAAATATTTTAACGTAGTAAAAATCTAACGTTTTTGAAAAAAATATATCTATCAAAAATGAATTTTTATTATAAACTATCCAAACTAATTTCTCACTTTAAATATTTTTTTAGATTTCATTTTCAAAAATAATTGTAACAAAAAATATAAATATGTAAAATTATTTTTTATGAGAAACTATTTAAATCAATTTCCCATTACATTTTTTTTTTTAAAAAAAACTCTTTTAAAAATGCTATAACATAAAGATGAAATATTATAAAATTGGTTTAAATATGTCATTGGTCCTTGTAAATATATCACTTTTTATTTTAATCCCTGTAAATTTTTTTGTTTGAATTTGGTATTATAAATTCAGAGACGACTTTGGTTCATAACTTACAAAAAATAGTGCTTGTAAACAATGATAGCACTATAAATGTATACCAACACATCATCATTTATGATATATTAAAAATTAAAATATTTTATATTATTTATTAATAAATTTATCATTTAATAATTCACTACTAGAAAATTGCATTTTAACTGTCATTTTTAGCGTCGGCCCCCGACTCCGACACTACTTAGCGTCGACTAGACCGACGCTAAGGCACCAAATTTCATTTTTCAATTTTATTGACAATTAGCGTCGGAGTAGCCGATGCTACGTAAAATAAAACAAACGCTAGTTTATTCATTTAATTTTTTATTTTTTATTTTCATATGTAGCGTCGGAGGGGCCGACGCTAGGTTATTTTTAAATTTTTTAATATTATTTGTAAAATCAGATTGTAAAATTAAAAGTTTGGGTTTTAAAATAACCTTTCTATCTGAGTCCCTACGTTTTGAGTTCTTCTTTAAATCCCTAAGTGTTGAACCCTTCATACATACATTGAATCCTTCTCTCACACTTGAATCCAATCCATCATTGATTCTCATTCCTCTCAATGCCGTGAGTATAGCCGTCGAACATGTGACCTATCGAACCAAACACCTTCACTCTCAGAGTCGGTCACCGTCCCCCTCTCGAACTCCGTCACGCCAATCTCAGAGTCGCCGTTCAGTGTCCCCGTCGCACTGTCATCTGTGGTCGATTCTCAAGGTAAGTGTCGCTGTCTCACTCTCAGTGTAGCCATTTAGGTTTATTGCATTTCAGTTGTGTATTCTTGTTTAGGTTTTATGACATTTCAGAGGTTTTCTTCGCCCTGACATTCTTGTGTATTTGTTAAAAAGGATTCAAATCAGATAAAACTCACTCACAAACAAAGGCCACCCTTGGTTCACTAAGTAACATTGGTACCTCTTAAGTCACCCCCAAATTCACTGCCATTGACATTGGTACCTCTTAAGTCACCTCCAAATTCACTCACAAACAAAGGCCACCCTTGTTCACATACTTGATTTGGGTTCCCTGATTCCCAAGCTTGACCATTAGTGAAACCATACCAGTGTGCTTTAATACTAGTTTCTCAATGAATGTTAGGTTCACTGCTCTTTTGGCAATGAATGACAAGTATTTGTCAAAATTTAATCCAGATAATATGACAAGAATATTTGGATTTGCTGCATGAACTGTTGCAACTCCTTGCACCATATACCTTCAATTCATAATAACAAACTATATGATTTGCTTGCATGAACTGCTGCAGATTTTGTGTTGTAAGTGTAGCTCTGAAGTGTAAATGGCAGTGAATTTGATGGCAGGTTTAATAGTGACAAGGATAATAATATTTAGAAATGCAAATGGCAGTGATTTTGATATACAAGTTCTGAAGTGTTTGGAAATGCAGTTTAGAAATTCAAGCATGTTTAGAAATGCAGTTTATGAAATTCAGTTTAGAAATGCAGTTTAGAAATTCAAGCATAATAATATTTAGAAATGCAGTTTGTGATATTCAAGTATGCAGTTTGTGAAGTTTGTGATTTTGTTAGTCTTACAAAAAATTCAAGCATGCAGTTTGTGATTTTGTTAGTCTTACAATTAAACATGCATGCAGTTTGTGAATTATGTGTTAGTCTGACTTTGATTCAAGCATGCAGTTTGTGAAATCCAAGCATATGCAGTTTGTGATTTTGCTAGTCTCACAAAAATTTCAAGCATGTTAGTCTGACTCTGATTTCTTTTTCTTCTGAATTATGTATAGTTTGTGAAGTGTTTTGACTGGACTACTTTAATTGTCAATCTGATCCCCTCGACGCAGCGTTGAAGATCATATGGATGACTGAAGTAGTTGAAGGTAACGCTAGGGTTTTCATCCACATTGGTGCTATTCAACTTGAGCTCACATACTGACCAAGCACATACAACTTTTGACAAGACAAAGCCTCCCTTGAATGCTTCGACTGGTACATCTCGCTTGTTCTTCACATAATCTTTAATAGCTTCTATTGATCTTTGCTTTGGAGGAATTGTGGAAAGTTGTCCAATCTGATTTGTATCATGTAAAAATGAAAATTTACTTCTGATGGTAGCACTTCTTGATAGTTGCTAATCCATTATGCACAACTAGACAATATCACTTCATTACGCCTATCATTTTCCAGCATTGCCTCATGTTGTTTCTCATTTTCATCCTTAAAAATCACCCCTACAGCTTTTGGTGTTTTACCTGCAACACCATCCTTAAAAATTCTGTTTTTGGATGTTAGGTTTTTCATGCTCAATTCTGTCAATTCTGTTAGGTTTTTCATAATTCTGTTTTCATGCTCACTTCTGTCAATTCTGTTAGGTTTTTGGATGTTAGGTTTTATAAATTCTATTTTTACTTCATAATTCACTTTTATATTTATTAATTTACTAAAGGGATATATCAAATCATAAAATGTTAATAAATTCGTCTCTCTATCTTGTGGTTGTCAAATGCATTCTTGTTAAAACATTTCATTTTTATGATTGCAACTAAACAAAAATTAGCTTCTATAAAGATGCAAGTTTGCCTCTGGAAGTTATAAAACAAAATATATAACTCAAGTTACCCCACAACAATGTGTCCCTTCTTTAGTGACTCCAGAATCACTCTATGTGCTAATCTGCAATATTAGAGAGGAAATGAGCAGAAACAATGCTAAATATCTACTAGACACAAGTAAATTACCGACTAGATGTGACAGCTAAAAGAGACTTGTGACTGGACATGCACAAATTACTAACTAAGGCTACAACTCTGTATATTTTCTAGTTCATCTAAGTTATATACTCAGGATTCAGGAAACTTCTCTGGAGTAAAGTATTGATATAGTTAGAAATTATACTTGTTCCAAACTGTTACCATTTGAAACCAAACATGGAAGATAATATTTAGGCTAGCAGGCTAAAAGCAATAATGGTACTCAATCATACATGTGCATATCAACCCAGCTTACTCCAGATTTTTGCACTGCAGGTTTTTGTGAGAATTTGCACTGCAGATTTTTATACTGCAGAATTTGCACTGCATATCAACCCAGCTTACTCCAGAATTTGCACTGCAGATTTTTATACTGGTGCAACATGCATATTAAGTAAAGACCTTACAATTTGTTTTCCTTAGACAAAAGAGGTTTAAGTAGAAAATACTCACATTATAAATAAGAGATTGGTCACTTGTAAACTTTCCATTTATCTGCACCACAAAAATAAATAAAGTTAAGCATAAAATGGTTACTCTGGTCCAGTTAATAGATAAAATGATAAGTTGCATTCTACTAATTCCCTGCACACACGTACACAAAGTATGGATGAGTGTATAGGTAATAATTATTAGAGTAACATGATAAATAAATGAACAAAGGAATGAAGTGCATGACTGATGATTCAGTCACATCTCTATCTTGTGGTTGTCAAATGCATTCTTGTTAGTATTCGCACAGTTTGTGAATAGGTTTATATATCAATAATTTTGTTGTTTATTTATCTCTATAATTTTATAACTTATAGGTTCATGAGTTTATTTATCTATATAACTTTTCAAACTTATAGGTTCATGAGTTTATTTAGGTTCAGTTATTTTTCAAACTTATTTAGTGATTGACAAGTTAAGTTTTGGTCTTATAGTAAATGGATCGTACTTGGATGTACAATAGGGTACATGAAAATAGACGCAGATTGAAAGAGGAGTATGTTAGTGGTGTTAAAGATTTTGTGAAGAGGGTTTTGAAACAACCGATTTGTATATCTGAGGGAGCGATAAGGTGTCCGTGTATAAAATGCAAGTGTATGAAGATATCTGCAGCAACTACTGTTAGACTTCACTTGTACCAGGATGGATTTCAACCAGATTATTGGATTTGGACTGAACACGGAGAAGTGAAGCCAATAGTTGAAACAAGGGGAGGTTCGACTAGTAATAGGATTGTGCATCACGACGACCAATTTAATGCAATGGATGAAATGGTGTTTGATGCTTTTAGGCCTTATCGAGATGTCCTTGATGTGAACACTAACATGGGAAATGGCACATTTGCTGAGGATGAGTTGCCTAACGAAGATGCAAAACGATTTTATGACAAGTTGATATCCACCAACAAGCCCATCTACGAGGGGGCTTCCCAATCAATGTTATCAATATGTGTTCAACTTCTAGCAATTAGGTTTAATTGGCATGTTCCACAAAAAGGTATAGATGTTGTTACAAAAATGCTTTAAAGTGTATGTCCAGTAGAAACATGCTTGCCCGATAACTATTACCAAGCAACGTAATTGGTGTCAAAGTTAGGGTTGAAGGTTGAGAAGATTGACTGTTGTAAGAAAGGATGTATGTTATATTACAAGGATGATAACAAGTTATCTGAGTGCAAAAAAATTCATTCTCCTAGGTTCATTCCACGTAGGACTGGAATGGGAAAATACAAAGATGTTCCAGCAAAAAGAATGTTTTATTTCCCTATCATTCCTAGATTACAAAGATTGTATGCATCAACTGAGTCTGCAGCTGAAATGAGATGGCATCATGAGAATAAAAAGAGTTCAAACGTCCTTCGCCATCTGTCTGATGGAAAAGCGTGGAAACATTTTGACGATGTTTATCCTGACTTTTCTAGTGACCCCAGAAATGTAAGGTTGAGTCTATGTTAAGATGAATTTACTCCTTATATTTAAGCGTCTGCTTCTCCGTACTCCTGTTGGCTAGTTATACTCACTCCATACAATCTTCCCCCTGAAATGTGCATGACCAAATCGTACTTATTTTTGACTTGTCTCATACCTGGACCTTCTAATCCCAAACAAAATATAGATGTCTACTTGCAACCATTGATTGATGATTTGCAACGATTGTCGTCCAACGACATTTTGACCTATGATATATCCACAAAACAAAACTTCATCATGAAAGCATGCTTGATGTAGACAATTAATGATTTTCCCGCCTATGGTATGTTATCTGGATGGGGAACACGAGGTAAGTTGGTATGTCCTCATTGTATGGAAGACACAAAAGCTTTCACTTTGAAATATGGCGGTAAGAATTCTTGGTTTGATTGTCATCGTCGATTCTTGCTAGCTAATCACTCTTTCAGAAGAAGTAAAACAAGTTTTACAAAAAATAGGGATGAGAAAAATGGTCAACCTTACATTTACACAGGGCAAGAGATATCGGATGTGGTGAGTAATTTTCCAAAAGTGACTGAAATTGGTTGGAAAAAGAAATTGAATTGGTATGGAGTGATTCATAATTGGAAAAAACAAAGTATTTTTTGGGATCTTCCATATTGGAAGGATAACTTGTTAAGGCACAACCTCGATGTGATGCACATAGAGAAAAATGTCTTCGATAATATATTTAACACTGTTATGAATGTTAAAGGTAAAACAAAGGATAATGAAAAGGCGAGAAAAGACTTGTCTTTATTATGCTTTCGCGGGGACTTGGAGATGCAAGTCTTATCTAACGGAAAGATGGGTAAACCAAAGGCAAATTACACTTTGACATCATCAGATGCCAAGTTGGTTTGTAAATGGCTTAAGGATTTGAGAATGCCTTATGGCTATGCTTCAAACCTTGCTAGGTGTGCCGATGTTGAGAAGGGTACGATACATGGGATGAAGAGTCACGACTGTCATGTTTTCATGGAATGTTTACTCCCAATTGCATTTCATTCCTTGCCAGAATTTGTTTGGAAACCATTAACCGAGCTAAGTCAATTCTTCAAGGATCTTTGTTGCAATACATTGAGGTTGGACGACTTAGTTAAGTTGAATGATAACATTCCAATTATCATATGCAAGTTAGAAAGGATTTTTCCACCAGGATTTTTCCAATACATCTTGCCTATGAAGCAATGTTAGGTGGTCCAGTACATTACCGGTGGATGTATCCATTTGAAAGGTAACTTTTGTGGTTGATTTTTTAATAGATTACTAGGTTTATTATAACTTACTTAATAGACATTTAATGATTAAATGTGCAGATGTATGGGAGTCTCAAAGCGGGCAGTGACAAATAAGGCTAGGGTTGAAGGCTCCATATGCGCCGACTATATACAACGCGAGACAACTTATTTTTGTTCTCATTATTTCAAGTCATTCAATTTGTTGCCGACCACAAATTTAAGTAATAATCGTCATTTAGAATGTGATGATCTCCAACCTTCACTATCCATCTTGCTGAAACGAGGTCGACCTAGTGGGAAGTCTAGAACACATTATCTAACAGATAACGAATGGAAATCTGATCAAGTACACGTGTTGATTAATTGTGATGAAATTAAACCATATCTTGAGTAAGTGTTCATCATAATGCGTGGAAAATTATATTGATGCAAACCATAATACGTATTTACTTATGAACTATGTGATTGTTGACAGCTTATTCTTGGAGAATCACTCAATCAATGAAGAAGACGCATCTAGACGTATACATGCAGAGTTTCCCATATGGCTGAAAGCATATGTAAATAACGAGGCAAATGAAGTGACCAACAAAGACATAATAGCACTATCTCGTGGTCCTTCATCAATGGCAATATCTTGGAACATTTACTTTGTTAACGGGTACACTTTTCACACTAAGGCCTACAACATTGATAAAAAGACAATCAATAGTGGGGTGCATGTAAGGGGTCTTACTGAAGGAGGAGAAGATGATTACTATGGCACGATCAACTATATCATATAACTAGATTACTTTGGTCTGAAGGAGAAGGTTGCATTATTTTATTGTGAATGGTTTGACCCAACAAAAAATAGGGGTACAAAGATTCATCCACAATATCAAATTGTTGATATTAAGATGGATAAACGTTATCGTCCTTATGATCCTTTCATCCTGGTGCAAAAAGCAAGACAAGTGTATTATGTCCCTTATCCAGAAATGTGTAGAGATAAGCGTGGATGGTGTGTGGCAATTACCACAAAATCAAAGGGTCACGTGGAGATTGACAACACAAAGGATGAAATGTCTTATCAATCTGATGGGATGTCACATGTTCTACCAATTGCAGAAATAGAATCCATATCTTGTTTACGTGACAACTCACAAGTAGATTTGTTCGAAGAAATTTTTGATTGAAGATTGTAGTGAAGGGAGAAAGGATAGTGATCGAACATATTACAATAGTATTTTGTATTGCACAATATTAGAGTTTATTTTATGTATTTTGTATTACATTGTGTATTTTGTACTTAAGCAACTTGCTGATTCTGATAAATTGTTTATGTAATATGTATTTTGTGATCGAACATATTACAACTTTCTAATTATGTATTATGTATTTTGATAAATTGTCTACTTAAGCAACTTGTATTTTGATAAATTGTATTATGTATTTTGTATTGCACTGTTTATTTTGTACTTACGTGACATTTTTTATTTACTTTATGACAACATATGACTAAAAAAGGTGGCGGTGATAAAGGAAAGGCTCATCCTACTAGGGGTAAACCAAAGATGTTGCAACCGGGTAAACTTAATGAGCAGCGGGATGTCATACGTCGCAACTTGTCTACCACTAAGCCACTTCATTGTTCGTCTCCAGCCCCGTCTCAGCCTCCAACTTCAACTAAGATGGTAGGACCTGTTGATACTATAACACCACCATCCCACTCGACACCATCTCCCATCCATGCCTCAACCCCTGAGGTATTTGTCTTTATGCCGACTCCAGGTTTAAGTATTCATATCATGAGTGCCTCTTCACAACATTCCCCACATGAGGCTTTGGTAGAGAAGAATGTGGAACAAACTTCCGATGGTCATGAGGATAGGGTGGAAATTGGGGACCACAACCAAGATGATGAGGAGGTGGGTCAAGGGAACGTTTCTCCTATCGTGCTTGTGAGAGATGATAATGGAAAAGTCATTATACGACCTTATGGTAAAGGGTAAGTTACAACAATTGTTTATTTTCTTAATATTAGAAGCATAAGTATAGACACATATTATTTACTTAATACTTTATTTCTTCAATACATTAATGCAGACTCACTCCTAGCAACGCAATTGCAGATGCCATTAGGTATGCCATACAAAAACAATTTCGTGAGCCTATCTATGGTTGGAGTGCAACCACTGACATAATTAGACAAGATTGGTTTGAAAAGTTTGCGGTAAGCCTTTGAATATAATTATATGTTCAATTCATTTTTCTAGCATATATAGGGAGAATTGTGTAATCTGTTTTGTTGATAGTAGTTAGTACATATATACTTTTTTTTATTCCCATGAGAAGGTATCGTGGGATCCTTGTCATAATGATGTTGTGAAACGTCTGTTTGAACAAAAGGCTGCTAAAAGACTATCAGATATGCTTACAAGGTGAGGAAAAAAGGGACTCGACCTAGTTGGATAGGTGAGGAAGCTTGGATTGGTCTTCAAGCATATTGGGAAGGTACATCATTCAAGAACATCTCCAACCAAAATAAGACCAATCGAGCTTCAACAAGAGGCGGAGCTGTCCACACCTCAGGTCGCAAGGCTCATATTGATGTTGCGATTGAGCTCGTATGTATTAAATTTACATTTACTTAAAATTAATACAATTTACTGTTATGATAT
>NC_021165.2:17050145-17168392 GCF_000331145.2 Cicer arietinum
GCATAATCTACCTATGTATGTTCTTTATTTATGAAAATTCTTTATGCAAATTCTTTATATTACAAATCAACCAAAAAATAATATGATGTCATTTATACCTAGAAGAGCAATCCCTTTATTATACACTTGTTTGTTTAATTTATTTTAGAAACTTGATCATATATTACGTTATTAATTTATTCCATTTATCAGGGAACATTTAAAAAAAAAATGGATGAAGTACAAACACAAATTGGCAAAACAAGTGAAGAAAGTGCTAAAGAGGTAGATGGAAGGACAATACTTAAGTTATGGACTGAATTTGCAGGGGGTCGCACTCGTGGTCGAGTTTATGGTACGAGAGACTTGTCCATTAACGTCTGATAGGGGTGTGTATCGCTTACACAACATTCCCAGAATCCTTCTAATTCTATGACTGGGATGTCTTTAGAAGCGGAGAGGGCAGCTAGAATTAGAGCTGAACAAATTGCTCAAGGTCGCCGAAGAGGTTAGGGAGCGTCCAAAGAAGTTAGAGAGTGATTTTGATGCATTAAAGCAATTTTTTGGAGATAAAATTGACACTTTGCACCGTCAATCAGCTGGTGGATCATCTACTGCGAGTCATCCTCCTTCACATCCTCATTACGATCATAATTTGGACGATGTGTCGCTTGACGAACCTTAATGTCATAGTTATGCTTACTTTTTGTAGTAATTGGTTGACAATTATGTATTAGGTAACTTTGTTAAAGTTGTTATTCGATACTATTTGTTATTTTGTAGTTTCAGAACATATGATATTTTGTTATGTTATTTAATACTCTGGTGCGTTTATTATGTTGTCAATGAATGACTTTTAATGTTTATTAGCAATCAATTATATTATTAAAAAAATGAAATTAAGCAAGGGCTATAAAATTAAAAATAAAAAATTAAATAAATTTGAACTTAGCGTCGGCCAATCCGACGCTACTTTATAAATACAATTGACTTTTATTTTAACTTTAGCGTCGGTCAATCGACGCTACAAATTTTGTTGACTATTGTTTGTTGACGTTAGCGTCGGTCATCCAACGCAACTATTTTTCCCCCAGCTAACGTGGCAACTGACATTTTTAGCGTCAGATGTTTCAATTTTACACATAGCGTCGATGTAGCGTCGGCTGGACCAACGCTAATATAACGTCGGATGGTATTTGACTGACGCTAATAATTAGCTTCGATCGTTTTAGCCTAGGCCCGACACTGACGCTAAATCGATGTTAGCGTCGGTTTTTGGCCGACGCTAAATCCTATTCTTCTAGTAGTGATTAGTGTTATTTTATATATACATAATATGAATAGAAATTAAAAAAGAGGAGGTTATGAGGTTTTAGAAAAACAGTCTTATTCTCTACAATAAACCGTGTAACTCTTCTCTTCTTGACCTTATTCATTAATGTCTCTCTCTACTTTCATTTTATTACCTTCTAGTTGGAGTGTTATAAAAATTCTTGATAGATGAGGATGATGTTAATACCAATAGTTTACACGTGTGACTCTAAAATTCAATTATGCTCATATGCTCTTGAGGAGTATCAACGGTGTTCTCCTTCTATCACATTTATGTGGTAAACAATTAAAAAATAGAGAGAGACATTAATAGATAGAGTCAAGAATAGAAGAGTTTTATAATTTATGACATGAAATAAGACGAATTTTTCAAAAAAACCCTAAATGTCTCTTTTAATTTTAACTTATATTTTTTTCCATAAAATAACACTAATTATTAAATAATAAATAAATAAATTTATTAATTAAGAATATAAAATATTTTAATTATTAACATATCATAAAACATAATGTGTTGGTGTGTATTTATAGACAATATATTACAATTGTTTGAGAACTCTTTTTTTGCAACGTTTAATTTGACATTATAAATCAAAGTCGATGGTTTGTAATTTTACAAAGACTAAATCTAAACCAAAAAAATTATATAAATTAAAACTAAAAAATAACATATTTGTAGAGACCAAAGACAAATTTATATTTATATTTTTTTTTAATATTTGACAAATAGACTCCATATTGTTCCTAGATAATTATTATAGAAACCTAAGCGTCACTAATTTTCGTATTAAGTACGTGTGGATTATTGCGGAAAAATTGTGTGCAATATAAACATATGTCGCAGTTCGTAAATGACACCAAAAATAAAATAGATGTATTTCTTTAAATGTTTTACATATGATTTTTAATTTGATATTAATAATTATAATAAATTCTGATAAGATTCTAGATTTGAAAAAATTATTGTTAATTAAGTTAAGAACTATAAAAAATTTGCAATAAAATTCACATTTTATTTCAAAAAATTGGTCGAATAAAATTTATAGAAAGAATAACATCTTCTAATTTTTTTTTTTTGGTAAAGATTAAAAAAATAACGTAGAAACTTAATAGAAAAAGTTATGTTTAATTGTAGTTTTGATCCCCTATTTTAGATGAATAGTAAAAGTAGTCTCCGCATTTTGTTTCCCTCTAGTTTTGGTTCTCAAACAAAATTTTAATTTAAAATTTGATTAAGTTTTATCTTTTTTGTGTTTATTTAAGTCATACAATACCTCAAGATTTCGCGGTGCAACAATTGTACCTGAAATTTATGATTATAAATAATGTAGTGCGGCTTAAAGAATGAAAATTCATTATATTTTAAAGTAAAATTTTGTTTGAAAATTAAATCTCAAAAGAAATAAAATAGAAAGACAAATATTATGATTCAACTAAAGTAAGAAGACCAAAATTACAATTAAACTAAAAAAGTTAACATAAAAACTACTCTAGGCTCATGTATTGTCTAGTCGAAAATGTGGTTAGTAAAATATCCTTTAACAATTTTTGGCGGTAGACCAACCATATTTATGTGATTTGATTTCGCAAATTGAAAGGCGGTTGCAAGGCTAATCAAGTTTTGCCGGCGAGCACTCATGTGCCACATCACACCATAGTGGGCCCTTGTCCGCTTGTGCATGACAGCTCATATATTAGAGCCGTTTTCAAATGAAAAAAATGCCAACGTGGAAAATTCGCGAAGAGAAAACATCAGGTACTGATTTACTAACACGTCGCGATCAACAATTGGTTGTGTCGGTACGTACGTGTCAGGATTAAGGTGGTCCTGGTCCCAGTGTTCCAAGACTAGACGGGAAGGAACTGGTTCGGTATGCCCGTCGGTGGGAACGTGGGACTCTCCTCCATTTGCTACCCAACATAAACACTTCCATCAATTGTACATCATGGTTCTTCTGCCTCTAGTTCCATGTAAAGAACAAACATTTTATGAGAATTTTATTTTATTTATTCTAAAAGGGCGGTAGTATAAATTTATGATTGAAAAGTAAATTAGATTTTCATCATGAAAGATTATTGTCTTATCTACAATTTTGACCCTTTTAATTTGAGCTATATGTTGTCACAATCAGAACTTTTTGTGTTACCTTACATATAACACTACATAATATGTCCTCAAAGGGTAATTCAATCAGTTGAGTTGGGATCACTATAGAATTTTACACATAAGGTTGAATGAATAATTCACTTTTTAACGTATACTTTTTAATATATATTTTAATATTATATGATTCATCGTTAAATGAGTAGTTTATTTTTTAATATATTTTTTATAAGTTAAATTTTATACGAATTACATCAATTATTTACGTCTCATTTAAATTTATTAAAAGTATGTGGCAAAAAATGTATTATTAATATTATTTATTTATTTGTATAAAATTTTGTTGATGATATTAACATTTTCTCTTCTTTATAATAAATTAATCCCTAGTATTTATTTCTCCTTAAAAAACACCACACAATTTTTTTCTATAAAAAGTGTTCTACTAATGACTTTTCAATTGACCACTTTTTGAATCAGAACTCATAAATCTCACGTCAGTGACATATCTTAAGGAATAAAACTATGTGAATGATGATGTGTTGTTGGATCTATGACAAAGGTGTCTCTTGGTGTGAGTGTACATGCAAGCACTATAACCCTCAAGTTAATAACTAGTTGAGGTGAGCGAGAGACATAAGAGATAACATACCTTGTTAGGTAAGGATGTGAGACGATATTGAGCTTAGATCAACCCAAAAGTCCAATACAGGACAAATGCCTTAAGTTGATTTTTTATGCTAATATAAAGATTTGACTAACAGGTATTGTTGTTTTTGGCATATAATCCTACAATGTTAGTCGAAATATGCAATTTTGCTCTATATATGAAGAATAATTATTGTAAAAAAAATATATGTTTTAGTATTAACTAGATATATTAATTAAAAATTATTGTACAATAGAGAGATAGGTATCAACTTGACCTGATCGTCGTGAGTAAAGTGTGTTGTGAAGTGTCAAGGTCCTTTTCATCTGAGTTGAGGAGCTAGCTAAAGACTTAACTTTATTGAAGTGTCAATATCCTCGTCATTCAAGCTAAAAAGTTGGGTGGAGATTTGACTTTATATTTTTACCGAGTCTCGTCTATGTTGCAAGAAAGACATGCATAAATTTATAACAATATTTTGTAAATTTTTTTACCTTTTGTGTCGGATAGGCATAGCCAAGTAGGCGTGCACTCTCATTGCTTGAAAAATTGAAGGAGTTGATCAAGTAAACGTAGTCGTATAGACATGACGTGCATTATCATTTGTTGAATAACATAATGAGTTGACTGAGTAGTCACTGTTGTACAAACGTGGAGTGCTCTCTCATCTGTTGAATAACATAAGCAGTTGTTCGAGTAGACATTGATGTCTAGACATGACGTACACTCTCATATGATAGTTGTGGTATATGTTGTAGTAGCCCAAATTGAACACATGTTGAGTCAGATTGATGCATTTTTTATTGTATTAAAAAGTTAACAAGTGAAAAAATCGATAATATAAGTAAGGATTTTTAGTCTTATGAATTTTAACATTTTGATTTTAGTCTTAGTAAAAAATTTCTCAACTTTATAGTCCCAAAAATTTGTCATTTTAATTATTAGTCACTATTTTTAAGTCAATTCATGTGTGTTATTTGAATAATTGTTTTTAATCATGCTTAGGATATTATAAACATCTTTCTTACAAAAATTTAGAATTATTAACGAGCGATGATTAAATATGAAAATTTTAACTTTAGGTACTTCAAAATTCATTTATTTCAGCATTTGTTAAAAAATCTAAATTTCTGTATAAAGGATTCTTATAATATTATATACATACATGAAAAAAATGATACAAAAGTTTAAAGGCTACACATGAATTTGACTTAAAATTAAAACAAAAGACAAAAAATGTAAACAAAAAAATTTTTAGAACTAAAAAGTAAAAGAAATATATTATAAAGACTGAAATTTTATTTAATCCTATAACTAAATATTATAATACGTAATAGAATATGAATAAAAATTATAAGACAACTATAAGCAAAAATAAGTAAATAACAAAGAAGAAAAAAAAAGAGATTTAAACATATAGTATAACAAAAAAATACGTAAATAATTATATTACATAACGAGATATGAATGAAAAATGTAAGAAAATTATAGACAAAAATAACAAAGATAAAAATGAGACCTAAGCAAATATTATATAATAAAGTATAAATATAAATAAGAAACGTAAGACAATTGTCGACAAAATATAGCAAAAAATGAATTGTAAATGTACATAGTATAACGGAAAAACGTAAATAATTATAATATGTAACGAGATATGAATAAAAGATGGAGACACTTTCATCATGGAGTGAGAATAATTTGGGAAGTGGGTTGAAGTCTTTCATTATCTATTTTGGGCTTTCCAATATCATTGGGTTTGTATTCTTCAAATCAATTGTCCAATTCGATAGAATATGACTGTACGACAAATACATACAGATTTTGTTGTTAGTTGTTTTATACAATGAGAGCAACAATATATTTTTGGTTGTCTTTACACTCATGAAAGTTGTAAAGATATGAAAAGTCGAGTGACACTACAAATAGATATTTACTTGATTGTAGATGGACAAAAATCCATTAAAAATGTCTAAGAATCATTTGTTCACGTATCATAGTAGCATATTTTAGGTTCACACAATCATTTGACGTTTTTATTTAAAATATAGAGAGTTATTTAATTTACTCAACGCCTACAACATGTATTCTTAATGGTTCTCAATAAAAAATACTCATCTTATATGAACTATATCACTTAAGTTAACTCATTCCTTTTATTAACACATAAAAAATAGGACGGTGATAGTAGGACAAACGAGTTAGCCTATTTTTTATCGTGTATTTTTGATAGTGTGAAAATGAATGAATTGAAATACTTGTTCCTTAAATATTGGATTCGATTAACGGTAAAGATCAGATCTATCCGTTTCACCACTTCTAATTTTTTTATATTAGGAAATTAGTATTTTTTTTGTTGGAATATATGTATGTTATAGTGTGAATTTAAAAATGTGTTGAAGTCCCACATTGGAAAGAAATATTTTTTGTAAATTTAATTGGAAAGAAACTTGTTTTTAAAAAAATTCAAGTCCCACATTGGTAAGAATATTTTTTGAAATCCCACTTTGAAAAACTATCATGTTTTGTGTAGTTTTAATTCTATACATACTAAAGTCCCACATTGTTTAGAAAACATATGTGACTTTGCTTCCATCACTATATAATGAGTTTCAAGCTATTGTGAAAAGTACACCAAAGTTGGATGCTTTTCCCAACTTTCTCTTTTCTCCCTCTTATATTCTGCTCGCCTAATTTTCGAGCCACTTCTCCCCTTTCTTTCTGTCCCTTCGGTTTTTAAAGCGGTTATTATGCCGCAGTCCCTTTGGTTTTAAAGCGGTTATTATGCCGCAGTCCCTTCGGTTTTAGAGCGGTTATTATGCCGTAGTCCCATTCGGTTTTAAAGCGGTTGTTATGCCGTAATTCTTTCGGTTTTTTTGAGCGGTTGTTATGCTGTAGTTCTTTTGTTTTTAGAGCGGTTGTTATGCCGTAATCACTTTGTTTTTAGAGCGGTTATTATGCCGTAGTCCATTCGTTTTTGTCTTTTTGAGCGGTTATTATGCCGTAGTTATGAATGGTCATAGTACCATATTGAGAGTGACTTTAATTGTCATATTGAGAGTGGCTTAAACTGCCATATTGAGGGTGTAATTCTAGAACGGTTTTCTACAGTGCAGTAGAACTCCGATACAGTGAATCTGGGCTGTTTTATCCTGGGGACTTCGTGGTTGATAGTCTGCCTTGCACAATTTGGGCAGTGCCGCGAAACGTCTTAAAGAGAGCGACCTAGTCCGCGACTCAACCCAGTAATATCTTCGGTGGCATAAATTGTGAATTTTAAATAGTTTTTGAAACTTAAAATCCAACATTTGCAAATACCCTTGTTGTGTCTATCATTGGAGCATAAATTGATTTTAAATAGTTTTTGAAATTCAAAATCCAACAACTTTAAGACGTTTCGATCTGCCATGTCAACCGAAGAGATTACTGGATTTGGTTATGTTGCCTCTGATTTCGATAAACTGTTTCAGTTTGAAGCAAATAGAGAAGGATAAAACAGTTGGAGAATTAACCCATGGAAGAATAATGATAAGAATTATATTCTTAACCGACTTGCTGATGATCTGTATAACTATTACAGTTCCAGCAATAATGCGAGATGTGTTTGAGATACTCTAAGTAAGTTGTGATTGCTACCTAGAGTATCAGAGAGTATCAGATGTCTGATACATGGAGGCTGACAGATCCGTGGAGGCACATGGAGGCTGATAGATTCATGGACGTGGAGGCACACTCCTGTAGAATTCAGAAGATAATTCATGAGATAAGCTATTAAGGTACGTCATTCATGGCATATTTAAATTAAACATTGAAATTTAATATGTCTCTTTTGTTTGAATGATGAAATCAATAAAATGTCTGTTTATGCTTACATGTTGTGTGATTTTAATTTTGACATGCTAGACTATGTGATGTGAACACATCTGATTTCAAAATTAAGTAACTTAGTTTTAATTCTAAAGTTATTGTTAAATGATTTTGAAAAATGTGATTTTTATAGTCAAGCTAAAATAACAAAGAGTTCACATAAATATGTAGTTAGAGAATCTAAGTCTTTAGATTTATTACACTTTGACATATGTGAACTTGATGAGACGTTACCAAGAAATGAAAAATAAAAGTGAAACACTTGGCATGTTAAGGATCTTTACAGCTGAAATTGAAAAATCAATTTAATATAAAGATTAAGAGATTCCAAGTATGATTTAGTTTATTTAATGAGTTTTATAAATTGTCTGGAATTATACATGGAACAACTACACCATAATTACAAGTGAATGGTAAAGTTGAAAAGAAAAAATAATATAACTTTTATTGAACTAGTTGTTGCTAGTATGTTTAACTCTAGTACTACATCTCATTGGTGTGAAGAAAATATATTGTTTATTTGTTATGTTTTGAATAGAGTTTTTAAATCTAAAAACAAAACATCTCCTTATGAGATAGTGAAGAAAAGACAATCGAACTTGTCTTATTTTCAAACATGGGGTGGTCTGGCTTATGTCAGAATCCCGATCCCGAGCGAGTTAAACTCGCCAGTAGAGCCTATGAATGAGAATTCATTGGGTATGCGGTAAAGAACAAAATGTATAGGTTTTATGACCTAAACGCAAAAGTGATCATAAAGTCAAATGAAGTTGACCTCTATGAAAATAAATCCCCTTTTAAATCGAGAAATAGTGGGGGCAGCGAACCTAGTCAAGTTACTGTGAAATAGTGGGGACAGCAAACTTAGTCAAGTTCATGTGACAAGAAGCATTGTATACTTGCCTCTTGGTTGCAAAGCAACAGGTTGTAAATGAATATTGAAAAAGAAACTAAAACCCAATGGAATGATTGATAAAATACAAGGCACACCTTGTAGCCAAAGGTTTTAGACAAAGAGAAAATACAGATTAATTCGAGACTTTTCCACCGATCATTAGAATAACATCCATTAGAATACTCATATCACTAGCAGTTATTCTTAACCTGGTGTTACACCAAATGGATGTTAAAACAACTTTTTTAAAAGGTGATTCGGAAGAAGAAATCTATTATGGAACAACCTAAAGGTTTTGTAATTCAAGGACAAGAATACAGGGTATGTATGTTAGATAAGTCCATGTATGGTCTTAAATAAGCTCCAAAGAAATGGCATGAAAAGTTTGATAACTTTATTATATCGAATGAGTTTAAAGTGAATGAAAGTGACAAATGTATTTACCACAAATTTGAAAATGGCATTTGCACTATCATATGTCTCTATGTAGACGAGATACTCATATTTGATTCAAACATTCATGCTGTAAATATTTTGAAATCATTGTTGTGTAACAACTTTGATATGAAAGACCTCGGAGAAGCAAATGTAATCCTTGGAATCAAGATTACTAGGTCAGAAAAGGGAATTTCTTTGGATCAATTTCACTATGTTGAAAATATCATAAAGAAATATAATTATTTTGACTATAAACCTGCTTGCACACCATATGATCTAAGTGTGAAACTTTTCAAAAACACTGGTGAAGGTGTTAGACAAACTGAATATGCGAGCATCATTGGCAGCCTCAGGTATGCCACTGATTGTACTAGACCCGACATTGCCTATGTCGTGGGATTATTGTGCAGGTTTACTAGTAGACCTAGTATGGAGCATTGGCACGCTATGGAAAGAGTCATGAGATACCTGAAAAGGACCATGAGTCTCGGATTATATTATCGAAGATTTCCTACTATCCTTGAAGGATACAATGATGCTAATTGGAACATCTTATCAGATGACTCCAAAGCAATCGATGACTATATTTTAATATAGTGAATGGTATTGTATCTTGGAAATCGAAGAAACAGACAATATTGGCTCAGTCCACCATGGAGTCTGAAATGATAGCACTAGCTAATGCTAGTGAAGAAGCAAGCTGATTGAGATGCTTGCTAGCAGAAATTCCTTTGTGGGATAAGCCGTTACCAGCTGTGTTGATCCACTGGGATAGTACCGCGGCTATTGCAAAAATTGAGAACCGTTATTATAACGGTAAGAGACGACAAATACGTCGTAAGCACAACACAGTTAGAGAATTACTTTCGAAAGGAGCTGTTATTGTGGATCATGTACGCACTGATGAAAATTTAGCTGATCCTTTGACGAAAGGATTAGCTAGAGAGAAAGTCCAAAATACATCCAAAAGGATGGGACTAATGCCTATAGATAAATGAGTCACTTATGATGGTAACCCGACCTAAAAGACTGGAGATCCCAAGAATTAGGTTCAATGGGTAATAACAAGTCATAGTGATATGAGATGAACATGCTATGTTTAAAATGAGAAGCATGATTCCTGAAGCGAAAAAGGATGAGATAATAGAAACTCTTAATGAGATATATACTCTATATGGAGTGGGGTACCTAGTGGCTACAGGAGTACTCTTGATAGACTCACCTACGTGAATGTGGAAGTGGGGGCCGCTTCCTATGGAATTTCGAGGCAGAATTCCTAGAGCGTTCACTAAACTGGGATACACGTGCATGACCCTAAATGCACAGGCTTTTGACAATATACCTAATGAAAAGGTTGTGTGTGGGTTTGATGTCAGAGATAGAGTTCAAAACTACGGTTACTCTTGTTGAATCTGAATCCTACTCACTATGCAAAGGTTCAAGTCGAAAGACACCTGTGTTGAAGTCCCACATTGGAAAGAAATATTTTTTTGTAAATTTAATTGGAAAGAAACTTGTTGTTTAAAATTCAAGTCCCACATTGGTAAGAATATTTTTTGAAATCCCACTTTGAAAAACTATCATGTTTTGTGTAGTTTTAATTCTATACATACTAAAGTCCCACATTGTTTAGAAAACATATGTGACTTTGCTTCCATCACTATATAATGAGCTTCAAGCTATTGTGAAAAACACACCAAAGTTGGATGCTTTTCCCAACTTTCTCTTTTCTCCCTCTTATATTCTGCTCGCCTAATTTTCGAGCCACTTCTCCCCTTTCTTTCTGTCCCTTCGGTTTTTAAAGCGGTTATTATGCCGCAGTCCCTTCGGTTTTAAAGCGGTTATTATGCCGTAGTCCCTTCGGTTTTAGAGCGGTTCGGTTTTAGAGCGGTTATTATGCCGTAGTCCCTTCGGTTTTAAAGCGGTTGTTATGCCGTAATTCTTTCGGTTTTTTTGAGCGGTTGTTATGCCGTAGTTCTTTTGTTTTTAGAGCGGTTGCTATGCCGTAATCACTTTGTTTTTAGAGCGGTTATTATGCCGTAGTCCATTCGTTTTTGTCTTTTTGAGCGGTTATTATGCCGTAGTTATGAATGGTCATAGTACCATATTGAGAGTGACTTTAATTGTCATATTGAGAGTGGCTTAAACTGCTATATTGATGGTGTAATTCTAGAACGGTTTTCTACAGTGCAGTAGAACTCCGATACAGTGAATCTGTGCTGTTTTATCATGGGGACTTCGTGGTTGATAGTCTGCCTTGCACAATTTGGGCAGTGCCGCGAAACGTCTTAAAGAGAGCGACCTAGTCCGCGACTCAACCCAGTAATATCTTCGGTGGCATAAATTGTGAATTTTAAATAGTTTTTGAAATTCAAAATCCAACATTTTTTTTTATAATTCTTTTTAAAATGTATGTTAAACGTGACCTCTGAGTATTGCAGTTATTAGGTGGCATTCCTTTATGGGTTGGAAATTTTCTCATTCTTATAATCGATCATCATCCATTATTTATCTTTTCAATGCAGGTATTATTGCCATTAAGAAGTAAGAAGAAATAAATATGAATGGATATATGGAACACGATAAAGTCAATGACGCATATAAACCAATCGTAAGAAAAATATATAGGATCCCCGATCAATTATATGTCTTTTTTTTTCTAAATCAATCATGTCTTCGACCATTAAAAAGATATGGTACAATAACAAATTCTATTATAAGTGAGTAATAAGGTGGTTTGAAAGAGTCAGGTGACAAATAAGTTATAAGTTTAATTTTTTTCTTAACTATTAATTTTGACTATTAATAAATACACTTGATGATATAATTTGATCATTATGCCAACATCATTAATAACAAAGTAATTGCAGTATTTTCTTTTAGTATACAATACTTAAAGTTATAGAGTATAAAATTATGTTTAAGTATGATGGTGCCAACTCGCAAGCGACTTCACCTCTTACACCTCCAACCGTCATCGTTTGTAATTCAACAAATGGATAAGCCAAGTTCAAAGGACAAGTGTCCCCTGTTGTGCTGTTAGACTTTTAGCTCCATTCATTTTAAGAGCGTTTGTCCACTTACAAGAAAATTATTCTTCGACATTCAAACTACAATAGATATGTCAATATATATATCTATAACTTGTGATATTTAGACATGTCATCAAATTAGTAAAGCAAATATTGTTGTTCATGTTTACGGCGAGGCTGCCACGTCAGTCTTGGAACTTTATGCCACATATCTATATCTACCAATCTGAGCTAGGAAATGAGGCGCATCAAAAGAGGTAAAAATGAATCTTGTTGTTAGATATGCAAAGAGATTGTAAAAGATATATTCCAAAGCAGTACGGCTCTGCCCCCATTCCCTTTCTAATAATATATACGATTACTTTGATTCCTTGTTGAGCTGGCATTTTAAGTGTGAACCACCGTGTCAAAAAGTTATTTATTTTTTCATTCACCTAAGTGTGTTGAACTTGAACTTATCTTTAGAGCTGCAATTTCTACATCAATTAAGTTGAGAAGTGGCACATTTCTCTTTCTTTTGACTTATTACATATGTGAGCAATAACCGTGCTTATCCACATTTGGAGCCGTCTCTAAACACATTTTAGTGCAAAGTGCAAACGAGTCATGTTAGTTATCATTGATTTTATATTTCGTCATAAAGAGTAAACTTGCTTAGTTTCTTCCAAGTAAAAAGGGACCGAAAAAGGGGACAGATAACAAAATATAGTGAATGGCCTACAATACACTAAAAAAGAGAACAATACTGAATATATATATAATAAAAGAGGGTGCCTCGTGTCATGACACACATCATCGTTTTTTCTACCAAAAGAAGACAGATAAAATTAAAAGATGTGTTCCATTTTTGGATATATACATTCTGGCCTTCGGCGAGTGGCTTTGGCATTTCAAATCAGAGTCATCCACCTCCAGCGGTGTCTTTAACATTATACTTTAGGTGTATAAATTTAAAATTATTGTCATAAAATTTTAAAATAATTATTTATCTTTTTCTTCTTATTAGTTTATCATCTCATTCTTATAATTATCTCTTTACAATAAATAACAGATGAATAATGTTAATACAATAATTATTAATATTACATTGAACTTCAAAATTAACAAAGAGAAATAACAATGACTATTTAAATATAAATTACTATCACTAATCCCTTGCAAGTTCAGATTAATCAATAGCATAGGTATGATGTTACTTGAAAAGAGAAACTACTCTGCATAAAAGTGGAGGTTGGGTTGGGTTAAGGAGGAATATAAAGGTTAGGGTGGCATACATTAATTAATTATCTAAAATGACTAGTACATGAATTAATAAAGGAAAATTTAGGTCAACTAATCTTCCTTCAGTTTATTGATTCATCTCTCCAAAATCTTGCTGGTAGACCATGCGTTGGGATTGGGAATGGGCTATATTCAACTCCGTTTTCATATCCTACTACCTCCCACCTGCCAACCGAATCACCGCTTTCATCAATGATCATCACAGTGCTGTTGTAATTAAAAATTGAAATATCAAAATGAAGTCAAAATTAAAGTTCACCTAAATTTGGTTACAAGATGGTGAATTAAAATCAACATGTTCAATTTGGCAAGCTCATTTCCTGGACAAGAGTGCACTCCATTGCCAAATGGCATAAAAGTATTGGGCTTTGGAGCAACCTACAACAATCCAAAATCGAAATATTGAGAAGCATACATAAATAGAGAGAGATTCAGTTATTTTAATATTAATTTGACTAAGTGGTGAAGAAAGCTGTTAATGTCACAACAAGCATAGTAATAGCATACCTCAAACCTTGATGGGTCAAAATTGTGTGGAGCAGGGTAGAATTCTGGATTATGATGGATGTTTCTGAACAGTGGCATCACTTTCCAACCCTTTGGTATTAAATATCCTTAACAGTTGCAATATGAAACATCATTTTATAAATTAATCAATCATATTATGATAAAATCTTTTGAAAACCAAACTCTCCAAGGTAAAACAAATTCTTACCCTTGTATACTACATCAACCACAGCTTCCCTAAAAGTAAATGAGATTATGCTTGCCATCCTCAGGCTTTCCAATATTACCTACAATACTAGTTCTTCATGAGAAATATATTCATGAAGTTTCTTTCAACATATGTAAACTTTAAATTGTTAACAACATAACATACCCTATGAGTAATAGGCATATTTCTGGTTTGACCCCAACTCAATGGAATCTTCCCTCCTTCATTAGCTTCATATATTGCCATTTGCTCTGTCTGCAATACACTTTAATCAGTTCATTCATTATAAAAAAACTATCTCTAAAGGACCGTTTTCATTTTATAATGTATAACTAACTATTTTTTCATTTGTACTGTCTAATTAATAATATATAAATTACTTTCAACAGTATGTGAATATACTAGTACTTAATAAAGATATTTTAATAAAAATAATATTTTTTTTTCTTTTATTTATATAACTTTTTTAATATTTGTGAAATTATCAATTGGATCACAAATTATGTGAGGGAAGGAGTATTGATTTTCAACAATTATTGCCTACAATGATTTGAAAATCTCTTTTGGGAGACGTTGACAATTTAATTAAAAGGACCAATAAGAACTCTTACTTTTATTGCTTCAAGAAGTTTCTGGTCATCATGAAGAAACTTGAGAATCCAAGTCAGAACACTTGCAGTAGTATCTTGAGCTGCAAATAGTACTCCAATTACATTATCAGCGATTTCCTCATCTGTTAGCGTTTGTCCTTTTTCATCCTTATACTTTAGCAACTGGCCTAATAGATTCTTCTCAATTAACCTCTGCTCCTTTTTCTTGCAAATTATCTCACTTATTATCTCTTGGATTCTCTGTCTTGCCTTCAGATCATTTCATAAATAAAAAATCATAAGACAGAGAAGATGCAGAGAATCATATAGTATATGTCATGAATATTCAACAATAATTTCTCATATTATTTATTATAAATTGTAATTGCAGTTACGTTGATATTTTAGATATTTGTAGACATATATAGTCCATAAACAATTATAATTATAGTTATTAAAATCTCTATAACTATTACATCGTGGCCGCAGTTGCAATTGCGCACAAAAATTTAGAGTTACCGAAATCTGAAACCATATAAATCAAATGTTGCAATATAGCTTACCAAAAGTGCTTTGGAGTATGCAGTTCCTGGTATCCTATTTGGGAAAGAATTGTAACCTTTCTCTACTATGCAGTAATTATCCTTAAGCTGTTCTCTATAATTGCCTTCCAAGTTACCAAAGACAGAGAGGATGCCAATATTGAAAGAAAACTGCCAAAAATCAACCATACCATAGCCATTAGTTGGAATCAAACAATAATGAAGGTGAAGGACCCAGTGACAATTCATTAATAAATTAATGAGATTGACCGATGAATACAAAATTCAACACTATGCAATAAAAGTGTCTAATAAGATAAATCAAAGGGTTTTTCTACTTAGTTCGTCTATTTAACTAGGGTGACTAATATTATATTTAATACGGTCGATCGTAGATTGTTAGATTAAGATAGACATTATGAAATATGATGTACCGTAAAGTCAGATGTAGAGGATCTAGAATTGCATATCTTGTATAGAGCAGTGGAATATTTACATTTATATATTATTTTGAACTTTCAAATAACATATATTATCACCTTGATATAAGACTTAAAAAAAACGAACCTTTTTCATTTCATGGAAAGAGTTGATGACATGTCCAATAGAGGCCCATGATTCCAAGGAGGAAATGACATGGGATTGAATAAGAGGGATCAACTTCTTGATAGATTCAGGGGAAAGAGATGTTTGAACAAGTTTCCTAATGCGAGAGTGGTAATCTCCTTGATGAAAGAATAATGCAGAAGAACCAATAAGCTTCTCTTTGCTTTTGGGATATGTAGGCTTAAACAACTGAGAATGAGTCACCAACACAAATCTTGCAGCCTCTGGACTTGCTAACATCACGCATGGGCACCCAAGTATATGTGTTTTAAATATTTCTCCATATCTAATTAATAACATTTGTACAATTAATATTTTAGTTAGTCAGCACATCCACCGATAAATTAAATTAAGTTTATCCACTCTCTCGAAAATAAAATAAAAAATAAATAAAAAAATTAATAGTTTGATTTATCTATATATACATCTACTTTTTAAATGTTTTTTTATTTATTTATATTGTATAATTAAGGACCAAATGACTAAGAGAGGATCAATGAAATAAAACACATTAATTAAGAACCTTTTTTGTTTAGAAGCAAAGAAGATGTTTGGGTGTTGGGAATAGAGTTGAAGAGTTTCTCCTATATAAGGCCAGCCCATTGAACCTGGAGGAAGCTTAGGCTTGGGTGTGGGTCTGTGTTTCTTAATGAATGAATACAAAAGCAAAGTTGAGAGAAAGAGGAAGATATAAACTAAAATTGCAATAATCTCCATAACACCTTTCTACTCACTCTTTATGAATTCAAGGTAGTACAAGAAATATTGATGAAACGTGATTATGATGGATGTAATTAATGTAATATGCTTTTGAGTTCAAGTCAATGAATGATATGATCTGAGCTTGTTGGTTTATATAGGCAAAGAGCTAGCATGGATGGAAATAATTTTTTATTTAACAAAATCAAATTTGAACAGGTATTCTCTATTCATGATTATTTTGAAGTCAATATTATATTATATCCAACTAATAATTAACTAATTGAGTAGCATTATAGCTTCTACTGTATATTCAATTGAATGAGGTTCACAATTTTCTTCAACCATTCTTGTGTACCTTAATGCTTTGAATCACATTTTAAGGTGGCATATATGCGAAATGAATTGCAACATAGTGCTGTGCTACAATAGTTAACTGTTTGAAAAAAAAATTAAATATTACTATGAAAAAGAATAATGAAATGCAAGAAATTTTATACGTGGCATATTTTATTTGATTTGACTATTTAACCTACTACATTAATTTATAGTTAGTTTTTAACTTAAAATTATAACATTTGTGATTTGTTGATGAAAAAGTGTAATATATAAATCAAACTATAGAGTATTGTTGTGATGAAAAAGACAAGTGAATGACGAAAGGTGATTTTTGACGAATAATCTGGTCGGCACCAGTAGAGTGTTCTAATTTCTATGCCCTTCCTCCCCCATCAAAAGGAAATCTCACGAGGATGACATGCGGTGATTATTTATTTATTTATTTATATATGTCAGAAATATGTATGAAAATATTTTCTAATGGTATATTTTTCTTGTTACAAATGGTATATATGTTACTATCTCATCAATATGTATGACTGAGGATTTTTTTCACCTATAAAATTAATTATTTGAAGAAAATATTTTAAAAAAATCTCTTAAAAACAAAAATTAATAATTTAAAATTTTTTAATTTTTAATTTTTTATTTTGCTATTCTTCTATGATGAGTCATGTGAGAAATAGTAAAGTTTATGTTATGTGAACTCAACCTTGTATTTCTTTATAAATAAAAAAAAAAACAATAGTCATTTATTTAAATTAAAAGTCAGATATAAACACAAATTCAACAATACTAAAAATAAAAAGAATAAATTTATAAATAAATTCACAATATTTATAAAACAGCATAATGCCAATAAATAATTTGACAAAATCAAAGTGACAAGAATACTCATATTTAAGACAATATTTTTAATTCAATAAAATAAAATTACTCAATTATATAAATCATATAAATGTATTTAATATTTATTTGTATGTTATTTAATATTCTATCCGTAAAAAACAATATGTAAAAATAATTAGACTTAAAGTAAATGCCTTCAATTTTATTATTGTTAATTTTTAAAGGGTCTCTTTATTTTACTTTAAGTCTCTAGATTTAATTGGTTGATCATATATCCAAAATGAAATAGAAATAAAAAGAGTATTTAATCAAAAATTTAGATAAGATAGTTCAATTTTTTAAATAATATTTTCTAAATTAGAATATTTTTTTCCACGTCCTCCTCCATCTACTTGAGGTAATGAGACACTAACAAGTACTAAATATAGACACTTCCCTAAATTTTAATTTTACAAAAAACGATAAAATACATAATGTGATCTTTTAAGTTACACGAAAATTACAGATTAGTTATTTATTTTTTATGTAATAAGTTAATTCTTTAACTTTCTTTTGGTGTCAAGTTTGTCATTTATGTTTGTAAATATTTGCACGGATGATTCTAATTCAAACAAATAAAATTAAAATTTCAAATTCTCCCAATTTTTTTAATAAACTTGTATAATTCTTAAGGGTCTTTGATTGCAGTAATCTTAAGAATATAAACCATCAATTTAAAAAAAAATTAAACAAGAGAAAGTTCGAATGAGATACATATTAGAGTTCTTGAAATTAAACATAAAATTCTCTTAATCTAAATCAAGAAATTGAATAAAAATTTATTAGGTTGTTCTTTATAGGATCGATAACAAAATTTACTATAAAGTTTTAAAAATCTCTAACTACAAATTATTGAAATAATGTTAAAATTTAAAATAATTCACCATTATAAAGTTTATAAACATAAATATGATGTATATTTATACTATCATAAAGTTATAATTTATTAAAGGGCGCATAATACTTTTATGTAAATAATTATGATGTATATTTTGTTTCCACGTTTTGCTACAATATACAAGTTTGGAGCATAATTGCAATAACAATTTAAAGCGATGTTTCATAGAGCAAAGTTTTGTACACAATATACTTGTCCATGGTCTAATTAGGATTGTGTGATTTCATTGGAATCCAAACTAACGGATGTGTTAATAAGACTGATCTTATTCTAAATTTATTAGTGAGAGATATGTTTGAAGTGAATTTTTGCAATCAATTCACTTTAAAGATTTTAAAATTTCTAGAAGCTGGGAATCTAATGTTTATTTCATTTGTATCCAATAATTATAGATTAATAGAGCCAAATTGAACCGTAAACTTAGCACTTTCACAAATGCATTAGAATATTTGTGCGATAATCGTCGTCATATTTTTGTTATTCTTCCATTAATGCAGCATCTTCCATCACATGGTTAATTGTTTTAACATTATTTTTTCCTCTTTATATTTATCCGTACGTTTTACAGAAATTGAGCACTCTCTTTTGTTGGGGCAGAAAATATCGAATAATTTATTTGAACAAATGTCAATGATCGATGACTTTTATCTCTCTCCCAATTTTTTGCTGTTAAAGCATATTCCATAATTCTCATGGGGTGTTTACGTTGCGGTTTTGATTGATTTTAAAATAAATATTCATTCGATTCAAAAATATAAGTACATAGTTCAATTTAGATGATAAATATAAAAAAAAATCGATATAATTTGATTAAATTTTAAATGGTTTAATTTGAATCGGTTTTTAGATATTTAAATTATAATTGTAAAAAAAAATTATTAGTATTATAAAAATATGATTTAAATAATATATTTGATGTAAAATATAACGTTTAATATAATAAAGACTAAATTATATTTGTGGTCCCTTAACTTAATTTCAGGTAACGTTTTAGTCCTTTATCTTTTTTTTTTTCTTCTTGATTTAGTCCTTTATTCCTAATAATATCAAATAAAGTATGAAAATATGAGTTTATTTGAAGATTTGCATTACAGATTTGATGAAATTTGTGAGTTTTGATTGAATTTTTTTTTGAATTTTTGTTTAGAAAAGGATAACGTTGTTGAAATTTTAAAACATAAAATATCAAATTGTCATTTAAAATTAAAATAAAGGACTAAGTCAAAAAAAAAAAAGATAAAGGACTAAAACGTTACCTGAAATTAAGTTAAGGGACCACGGATGTAGTTTAGCCTATAATAAAATAACAATGATTAACAAAATAACAATGATTGCCTGTATTTGAAATACAAATAGCAACAAAATATATTAGTTTAAACTAATAAGTATTAATAAAAAAATATCAACAAATAATATATGAATGCAATACATCATATTCATAAAAAATCAAAACAAAAAAATTAAAATTTATAATTGCAGTGTAGTTTGATGTTGAAAAATGATTCCAAAATTTAATACAATTTTTCTAAAATGACATAAAAAATATTTAATTATATACAATTTTAAATTTTTTTGAATGAATTTATGATTTGTTTTGGATCAATTTGGATTAACTCCTACTTGTTGATCAAATATGCGGAAAAAAGAATACACAATTTTCCCCCCTTTAAGCATCAACCTAAGACACATATATAATCCCCTCTCTTTCTAATTGCATACCAACAACTTGGGGATATCATTTTCCTAAAAACAGCTTTAGGGAGAGCATTAGCTTTTAAATCGAATTATGTTTCTGAGTCGTCAATTGGCAATGCAGCTTCCCAAAAAGTTTTTGGTCGAGTTCCAATTAACTAGTAAAAGCAAGACAGTCACATCTATCTATCTATATATTATAATTAGTTTATAATAAATATAGTCATCCTTACTTATAATAGGTGGGAATTTTTTGTTTTAGTTAGGTCTATGTCATTCAGACTTTTATTATTTTCTTTTATTTTTACCTATTTTAGTTTATAGAAGAAAAAAATTGGTGGGGATATTTTAAGCAGGGGAAAAGACTCCAATTAAAATAGTGGTTAATATCTTTGTAACAACGAAGATATTTATGATAATTCTTAAATAAATTAAAAAGAAAATATATGTACTCTTATGAGATGAAACAAAAGGAAGTGGTATGTAAGGAGGAATATATTTAGTATGATTAGATGGCGCCTCAAGTTATGCTAGTTATTAGGTACCGTTGCTTTATGGATTGGAATGTTGCACATTGTCGATCATGATGTATTTCTTGTTGGGAAAATAAATAAATAAATAAACAAGTAGAAAAATCTAAAAAACATAATTAAACACAAGAAACAAGGTAGAAATTTTTACGAGAATACTACAATATAAAAATTATTACAACACATAACTTCTTTAAAAAACTTACAACATCAATATAATTACTTTCCAAATAAAATATGCAACTACTTTAAAAAAACTCTAAAATAAAAGAGAAAGAAAATAATCTGATATAACTTAAAATATTTTTAATTGGTGCAATTTATAATAAAAAATTAAAGTCAAAATATATATATATATGTTAAAGTAATGTGAAATTATTTTAATTTTTTCAATTTCAACGAAAACTCAACATTCTTTTGTCAACTTTCACAAAGAACGCTATTATTGTCTCTAAGAAGAAGAAAAGTAATTATAACACTTCGACACGGAATAAACTAAAAATACATTTTATCCAAGTGTGATAAAAGGAAAGAAAAATCAATTGTGTTATTCAAACACAACAAGTGACATAAACATTGTATACATATGGTACTGTTCACTTTTTAAGAAAAAAAAAATTATTTAAAAAATTGAAAAACAATTTTTATTTCAAAAAAATAATAACAACACTATTATAATACAAAAACAAATTTGTGTCGTAATCAATTAAAATGCTTTATTAATCACTAAAAAAAATATGTTATAATCATTTATTAAATATATATATATATATATATTTTTAACTATTAAAATATAAGACATTAATCACTATAATGCAGTATTCTAAAGTAATTAATATCATATATTTTAGTTATTTATAATATATATGTTAAATAAGTGGTTAATCATTTATATTTTATTGATTAAATAAAGTATTACAAATAGTTAATGATATAAACATATATGGTACATAAATATTTTTTTATTGATAAAAAAATTATTTTTTTAAAGAAAAAATATTGTAAATAAAAAGTATTGTTTACCAGATAAATATAGTGAATAATATATATTGTAGCTGTATTGTGTCAAAATATAATCTTAAGAAGAATACTGTCTAAAATATTGAGTCAATATCATTTTGTAAGAAAAATAGGAGCCCAATGAATCATCTCTTTCAAAAAAGATATGGATAATAATTAAAGAGACCTTGGATATTATCAAACTACTACAGCAACATTCATCCTCCACGTTTGCAATAGCTGAGCTAATCCACGAGCCGCATCCAAAGAGGACAAAAAATACGGGAATGCTAACAAGTTTGTTAAGAATTTATGTAGTAAATTTTTTTTGAAATCATGTAGTTCCTATTTTAGAATTACAAAAAAGTAATATTTTTCATTTAAAATTTGTTTTTAATTTTATTTTTAATGGTTTATCTTTCTGTTATATATATATATATAATTATATGAGTGAGTAAATGTTAATTTCATGAGTAATTATATGATTAGTTATTTCATTTAATAACTTAATATAAACGATAAATTTCATTAATTTAACGGTTCAAAAAAAATTCTGATTATGTAGGTCATTTTACAAAATTTTAAAAATATTTGATACTTCTTTAAATAATTTTAAATTAACGTAAAATAATTTTTTGTAAATATAAATAAATATTTATTGCTAAATAAAATATCTACAAATTTTAAATTTATATAAAATTTTGTAATGATAAAAGATATATATGCAAAGAGATTTAATTAAATTACACGTGAATAACATTTTGTTAATGTTATTCCGGTTAAAATATATTATAAAATTGATTATTAGATTATCTTTTAGGCTAAATTACATTTGTGGTCCTTTAACTTAATCTCAGGTAACGTTTTAGTCCTTTATCTTTTTTTTTTCCCGACTTGGTCCTTTATTTTAATTTTAAGTGACAATTTGATATTTTATGTTTTAAAATTTCAACAATGTTATCCTTTTTTATACAAAAATTCAAAAAAAAAATTTAATCAAAACTCATAAAATTAATTATATTCTTCAATATAATACAAATTTTATCAAATTCGTAACGCAAATCTTCAAATAAACTCATATTTTTATACTTTATTTGATATTATTAGGAATAAAGGACTAAATCGGAAAAAAAAAAAAGATAAAGGACTAAAACGTTACCTGAGATTAAGTTAAAGGACCACAAATATAATTTAGCCTATCTTTTATTATTTGTAATTATACTCATGTCATTCAAAGAGAAAATTGCAAACTCAAGTGCTTAATGCAGAACGGAAAACCATTAATTCACATTGAGAGAAGCCACTTCCTAATGTCTTAAAATTAATAATGATGGATCTTATATTTCTAGAAAGAGGAATACAACAATTGGATGAATAATTTGTGATGACTTTGGTAAGATGACAACGTGTTTTTATGTTAAAATTGGCACCAACAATACATTGACAACTAACTCAGAGCCTTGAAGTATGATTTTCATATTACTCGTGAGTTGTCTTTTACTTATGTTATATTTATGGTTGATTCATTGATTGTTCACTCTGTTATGCAGATAGAGATTATACCGTATCCATTCCTTCAATGTATTTTTGATTAAATCAAACATGTTCTTAGACTTTCTACTTCACAGAAGACAAGAAGACAACTGTGCAACTTGTCAGCCTGTGATGCCAATAAATATGTTGATTTTATTGTATTTTTAAGAAATAATAATTCATTTTCTTTAAATATGTTAGAGCTTGATCTCAACTAGATTCTTTACTTTTTGTTGATAGTAGAACTTCTTATAATCCTCTGACTTATTATTTTCATAAAAAAAATTATACTACATAAATAATTTATATAAATTTTTATATAAATATAAAACTAATTTATATATTGTTAAGTTGTATCAAGATTAACGCTATGTATATAATAAAAATATTTGCGATGTTAATTTTAGCACCTTGATAATATATCAAATTATTTTAAATTTATGTTAAAAATTATATATATGATATAAACTTTGAATTCAATAGTTTAATTTGTAAAATATGTATTAAGTAAAATATTATTGAACATAACATTACTAGTGGCATATGTAAGACTCTCTCTCGAGGACGATATTAATGAAGGACAACAAATATGATACTCAATTATTAGAACCGATAAATGTCTTATTTATCAGGTTCAACTGCACAAAGCCTCTCCAATGAAGAGACCCTATCTTTTATTTTATTTCTATAATATAACAAAATGAGTGTGATCATTTTTTGGGTTAGATATGTTTAGTCCTATAAAATTATGATATTTTAAGTTTAGTTTTTTTAAATTTAGTTTTTTAAAAAGTTTATATTTATTTTTACTTTATTTTTTATTTTAAAGTGACTCAATTTTTTATATTAAAATTGTATTTTTATTATTAGAGGTGATGGGAATGTGAATTACAGTTATTCTGTTTTTATTGATATAGTAGGAGTACTACTAATATTTATCTAAGTCGAGCATGCTTCCTTTATTGAAATGCACGATGTAGCAGCCTTGCTTCCCCTCCTCAAACAAGTGTGGAACCACTTTTAACAACGGTTTAAATCTGTATGTATAATTTGATAATTATGGATAGGAGGGTGAGCACATTGATTTTATTTTAAGATCTTCTGTTGTTGAAAGTCAAATAAGACGGAAAGAGGATGAAAAGGGAAAGATGATAATAATCGAACAAAATATAGTGAATTATGTTGCTACGGAAAAGAAAGAAAAAAGGGAATAAAACAGAAAAGATGGTGCTTCAAATATAGATCATTATGATTTTTACCAAAGAAGACAAACAAAATCTATAAAGTTATAAATGAGGTATTCCATTTTTGGGTACATGCGGCGAATGGCTGTTGGCATTTACTGCATATCCGTGTCATCCACCATTCCACGTTTGGTTAAGCACTTGCAAGATTTGAGATCGTTTCATTAAGATTTTATGATATATATTAGATTTTATTATTTTTATTAATATAAAAGATACAAACTTAAAATTTGAACCGTTGATCTTTATCAAATAATCACGTATCTTCTTACTCATGATTGCATGCCATTCAATCTCCCTTCACCATGATGATTCTTTGTTACGTTGATTTTTTTTCTGTCTTGCGATGATGGCCTTTGCTTATAAAAAGTTGGGTATATAACTTTGAGGTCATATATTGAAACTATGAGTAGGTGTGGAAATATTTCAGGCTGACAAAGTGACAATGGTCATTTAGACCCAAACGAAATAAGATTTTTTTAAATGGACTAGAGCAATATTTTTTTTAATTTTTTTAAATCTATTAGATCATATATTTAAATAAATATAAATAAATATAAATAAATATAAATAAATATAAATAAATTATTATTATTATATTAAATTATATATTTTGTGTCAATTAATTAATTGACTAATATTTAATGTAATTTAAGAATATTAACTTAGATTAATTTTTAATATATTTAAAGATATTATTATAAATAGAATTTAATAGATGTCATATGTATAAAATTTAGGTTAAATCATCTAAAATGTCAAGTTAAGTATTTAAAATAAAATTTGACATTATTAATTTATTAACTCCTCAATTTATCTAAAGGTATATTATTTATTTGAAGAAATTAATTATATAAAATAAACTTTCAAGCACATGTATAGGTCATATCGAATTTTTAAAATGGCCATATTTATATCCAAAAAAATCCATGATATAAAACAAATAGTGTTTATGCATGCTTTTGATTTTTCTTTATTAAATAAATTTTACAAAATGTATCTTAGTATAACCTATTTCTACCCCTAAAAACAAGTGCCTCTTGTGGGGCTATGTTGTCCATCTCCCCGATCAACTTTGACTAATTATTGACTCAATTACTAATATCGTCCTTAAATATCAAGTCTAATTAGAACTATCAATTTATGCATGTCCACAAGTTTTGGCTACCATCCACATAGTCGGGAGCCAAAAATCCCTTATGGCTAAAAAGCTCTCACTCAGAAGACCCACATGTCCCTTTTATTTTATTTGTTTCCATTTGTTTTTTCATCAAGCGGCTAAACAAATATAATTAGACTATTATCCACAATTTGTGCCTAATTAATTATAAATTTTTAAAATTATATATAATTTATTAATGTATTAATTTTGTAAATAATTAAGATTATGAAGAATAAATAAGATGGAAGAAATTATAAAGTTTGTAATTAAATAAGTACTTTTATTGTTGAAATAATATGATAAAAATGATTTCTTGCAATCGTTTAATCATAAAGAATTAATAACTTTTTTAGAGATACAAAAATTATTGTTAATCAAATCGGAATTAATCACCATTTTATAACCGTTTTGAGCTGAATGTCTACAATAGCAAAATTTTACTATTTAACTGATATCTCATAGATATTAAATATTAACCATGATTTAAGTGAAAATTTATATAATTAATAATCGTAGACTAGACTCTATTTTTATTAAAGCATATAATTTATCTGACTAAAAAAAAAGTATAAAAGTTATGTAGAAATCATTAAAATTATAACATTTTATCCTATACATTTTAAAATGTTTTGAAACAACGCTGATGATAAATACATTTATGGATAACTATTAAAAGAAAAAAAAAACACAAAAATCATCTATTAGATTGACTAGTTCTTAATTGTGTATTATGTACATGGTAAATATGCTTCGACGCAGTAATAAAAAAATGTATAAAAGTTGAATATTGATTATTTTTATTGTCTAAATAAGCATTTATAATTATTTTAATGTTTTATCAATTATATTGCTAATTATTATTAAAATATTTTTGTTTCAATATTTATTTATTTTAGTTTAAACCTATCAAGATTGTCTGTTTATAATTGATTATTGATTTTTAAATTGTGATGATTATGTTTTTATATATTTGTAGTTATTTAAGATGATTGTTACGTTATAATTATTAAAATGTAATTAAGATATTATAATGTATTTATATGTAATGAATTGTCAAGAGTAATTTAATATGAAATTAAGTTTGTTATAAGAGTTATATTTTTTTATTGTTACTTTTAATCATAGTGTTATGAAATTAAGTTGTGATGATTATATTTTAATTATATACTTTGTGATCATTTAATATAGTTGTTATATTTTAATTATTAAAATATAATTTTAAAATTGTGATGTATTTATATATAATGAATTACCAATAATAACTATATATGAAATTAAGTTTTTAATAATAGTTATATTTTTTATTGTTAAGTTTTTTAATCATATGTATGAAAGTTTTTTTTGGTTTATATATGTTTTCTTCACCTCATTTTTGTTAAGGAGTTATTTTGTGCTCACTACTTTTCAAAATTTATTTAATATTTTTTTTATATGCATTAAGCCAAAAGAATATTGTCTCAATGAACTATTAGTGTGAAATGTAAACAAAACTGTGTGAAATTATATTTCCATATGCCATTGAGTTAGTGCTTATGGTGGAGCTGCTAGCAAAACAAATTTGCTATGTTATTTAACATTTTAATCTCTTGATTAAAGTAAATTGTAGTACTTGTTTATATCTAATAATCTATTATATATAGTTGAACTAAAATTCTAAAAGAATAAAGGAATTAAAAAAAGATCCAAAATTCAATTAAGAAAAATTATCTTGGTTTAAAAATTCAAAAGTGTTGAACAAACCTAAAAGAATATTAGTTAAAGAAAACCAAATGATTTGTATCCAAAAGAAACTGAGTTGTCCATATTATATTAGAACTAAAAGACATAGATAAAAAGAAAATACAAGATGGGTAAAATTAAATGGGAAAAAAAAATTACTTAAGCATAAGCTTTGATCCAGTTGACGAAGTCACCTAAGGTTACACAATCTCACATTTCTCATTGATATTTGGGGGTGATAATTGAAAAATCATATTAGATTATAACTAAAAAACATAGATAAAAAAGAGGAAAAATAGAAGAAGGATAAAATTAAATGGAGAAAGAAAATGATATGAACATAAGCTTTGACCAAGCTGAGGAAGTTACCGAAGAGGTTACACAATATCACATTTCCTATTGATACTTGAGTGATGATTGAGAAACCATGAAAGATTTAATATTGTGTAAGTGACAAAACTTTATATCTAAAGTGTGCTCTTCAACAAAGTTTAAAAAGGAATCGAAAGAATAATTTTAGGAGATACCATTAGATATGATCCACTTTGTTACCAACTAATCTGTATATGCAAAGTTAGAAATTAAGGAGCACTCAAAGTTGATTGGATTGAGTAGATAGTAGAATTATTTTCATGAGGAGCTTTTGTGTGAGTTCTTAACTTATGTATATGATGATATGTGATATACAAAAGTTAAATTGAGAAATAATAGAAGGTGCGAGATGAATTGTAGAGGCATATGATGGTTGACACATATGGATATAAGTAATGTGACACAAATATTATGATGTGACACATAAGTGTGATATGTGTTATTAGAATTGGGATTTATTTTAATATATTATAAATAGATTTTCACCGGTAGGTTTTGTCCAACCATCTAAAGTTAGATAAATTTTATTTGGAATCATACTCATGATTTTCATAAGTTTATCCTCCTGATTGTTATATATGTTGGTAATATTTGAAACAATGGCATTCTTAGAGACCGTTTCAGCATAAGGATTCAAATAATGCATTTATATTCGATTTTTTTTTTCATAGTCAATAAAGGTAAAAGGAAGATGATTTGTAATAATAGTTTATATAAGCAAAGCACATCGAGCTTTTTGGTTCATTTTGATCAAGATAGACGGTCCATCTTGATTAATAAGGTGCAACTAGACATTTCTACAAAGAGAAACATGATACATTAGATGTGAAGTCCATAATTTATGACAAAATCATTAATACAAAAATTATATGCAACCTTTTCAATGCTATCAAACCAGTTGACATTATTTTCTTGTGTTTATGGATATTTCAATTACCACAAAAAGAGTTTTAGACACATCTTCATTTTCTACATTCACAACATATATCCATGATTCACACTATAAACGAGAACATATTCATCTTCTGCATTCACATCATATTCATCATACTCAACAAAGTCGAGCCTAACTAAGTCATCCAAACGTGCACTCAAGATGCATTGATTTTGGGGGACTTTATATTGCACATCCACCTTCGAAGTTATACTTTTAGAAAAAAATCACATTTTTTATAGGTGTTAACAAGTGCTCTTAAAGATTCCAATAAGGAAATAAATAACAACTTTTGAGTAAAAAAATTCACTTTTGACAATTTCAAAATATGAATTACACAAATTTCAATACATTTTTTTATTTATATTTAGACTATTAACAAATACTCTTGAGACACTTGTTAGTATTTACCTTTTTTATTATCTTGAAGTATACTTCAAGATGGAGGTGTGATTTTTTTAGAAACATGATGAGATAAAAGCAGCTATCTTGATTTTGTACATCTGGCACCGGGAGATTGGATAGGAACTTAGAACGCCTTATCTGTAATGGTATTGGTAATTTGGTATATTCACCCAGTCTCATGACAATTATATCTAAGTTCGTAGCTAGACAGATTCAATTAATGCTTTGTAATTTTTTTCTAGTTTTATTTATTTTAGATTCTCTTCATCAAAGTTATTCATATTTGAGGTATCATTGAATACTAAATATAGATATCTCTCTCTATTGAAACTAGAACCATGATTTGGCGGTTGTGGAAATTAGTCTCGTTTGCTTGACCAGACTTTGTTGATGATTCTTTATAACATTTGGTTATGTGAACCATGATATATACAATTACTACTTTTTCTTTTTTTTGTCTTAGATGAAATAATAATGAAACACAGCATACAATTTTTAAATAAAAAAAATTCAACAGGTGTAACTGAGAAACTAGTAATGAATAATGTCATATCCAAATGTACAAGTGCATAATAACTAGCATGCTGCATCTCAACCATCACTTGTGGTTTCATTTTTGGACAGGACACTAAATAATTTTATGTAAACAAAATATAGTACATCGAATTAACAACCAAAAATCACCAACTACCTATATACTTTAATCATCCCCTTCTTCTCTATTCCTTTGGACAGCACCAAAATATTTTACCAATATATCTGCCACAATTGGCACCAAGTCCTTACAAGGAACACCCTTCTTATAAACCTCAGCTAGATGAGAATCACTTCCAATTCTTCCACCAAGGAAAATATCTACCCCTTCAGTAATCTTACCATTTTCATCCCTAGTCATGCAGCCCATAAAACCAATATCAGCAACTTGCACTTGTCCACAAGTGTTAGGACAACCAGTCCAGTGCATTCTAACTGGTTTAAACACTGCCACTTGTCTCTCAACTTCTTCAGTCACTTTCAAAGCCCTTGCTTTTGTCTCAATTATAGCTTGTCCACAAAATTGGTTACCAGTGCATGCCACAAGGGTTTTCATTAGTATGGAAGGTGAAGGTGAGAATTTGTCTTTCAAGAGAGGCTCTTGAAGCAATGCATTAAGTTTTGAGTTTTCTACATTTGTGATTATTATGTTTTGTTCCACGGTTAGCCGGAGTTCCCCTGTGCCATATTCGTCGGCCAAACGAGCTAGCTCGTCCATCTCATCTGCTTGGATTCTACCAACTGGAATGTGAATACCAACATAGCTTAAACCCTCTTGTTTTTGTGGATGAACACCTAAGTAGTCTCTTCTTTCCCATTTTTTTTGAATAAGATCTTCTTGGGATGCTCTTGAAAGCTTCTTCTCTGGCATTCTTTTTTCCACCTCTGATCTGAATACTTCTATTCCCTGCATTTCACAAACATTTCTGTCTAAGTAAAGCATCTCATTTATGTACATTTTTTAATCAAAATATTGAAGTGGTAGCTTACCAGTTCATCAATCAACCACATCATTCTGGTTTTCTGTCTATTGCCTCTGGTGCCAAGGTCTCTATATGTCTCAAGAACAGCTTTACAAAGTGGGATAACGTCATCTGCAGAGACCCATGCATCAAGTGGAACTGCTTCTGCACATCTCTTGGGACTAAAGAAACCGCCCACCAATAAGTTGAATCCAAATCTACCTTCCTTGTTAGCAGGCATGTAAGCAAGATCATTAATATGTGGATGCTCAAAAAGATCATGAGAACCCACCACACATACATTCCACTTCCTTGGCCTGCACATTTTATCAAAATAATTTAAAGGATATACACCGTCAGTATAATGCTTTAGCTGTAACAAAACCATCTACTATTTTGTTCTCGTGTCACACATAAAAGTCTATTGCTTGCAATGCAAGTATACTTTAGTAGTAACCAAGTAATACTAATTGGGACAGATAAACTTGTTAATATCAAGCACTGAACTCTGGACAACCTTCTTTAATACTCCTTCAGTTTCTCAACCAATACCATTGTGCTACACCTTCGAAGACTCGTTTATAAACATAAAATGTTCATGTGATATTATGTGTGAAACTTAAAGATGAGAAGTGTAGACTTACAAGTTTGTAATGGTTGGGTTTCCAAGTGAATTAGCAGTGATGAATTGAGACAACAAGTTGGTGTAAGGTCTTGTATCAACAATCTCATCAGGATCAAACCCAGCAAGAGGGTTACCAACAGGGTTTCTCACATTGTCCATGCCACTCTGAAGACTTGTCAACCCAACCTCTGCAAGACCCTTAAGAATTTCTGGTACATCAGGTAACACTACACCTCTAATTTGCCAATTCTGTCTTGTTGTAACATCAGCACACCCATCTTTTCCATACTTTCTTATGACACTCGCCAAGTATCGTGTTTGTTCACTTGTTGATACCCCATTTGGAAGTTTCAGTCTCATCATAAATCTACCATCTGGTTTTCAGAATGAAAATAAATTAATACAATTCATAGTTTTTTTAATCTCACATAGATTAGAATGTTGTTGAAATTCTAAGTGCACATTTGGAATCACTGTTTAGATACGTGTGCGACAATTCACAAGCTACTATTTGTATTTTGTAGCTTTAGAAATATGTCCAAACAGCCTCAGAACGCGAGAAACAAAATCTTAATGCGAATCCAAACTAGTACTAAATGGTATGTCATTTGAGTTATATTTCAAATTAGTCCTTGAAATTAAATTAGTCTTTGATAATGTACTAATGAATATTACATTAATCCTCGTATTTGTAAGTAAAATTCGAAATGCTAATTAGAGGGTAATGTGTAACTAATGTCCAATAAATTAGAATTTTATGGATCCTTTTCTCAACAATTTAATTCTCTTGACTAAAACACCCTACAATATTGTGAATAAAATTGAAGTCTCACTCTATAAATAAACAAAAGAGTATATTGCATGTTTGAATTAGCGGTGACTTTGGCAGATTCACGAGGATCTGATGTAACTTTTTACAAAAGCTACTATTTAAATTTTAAAA
The DNA here is from genome assembly GCF_000331145.2 of Cicer arietinum. NCBI lineage: Eukaryota > Viridiplantae > Streptophyta > Magnoliopsida > Fabales > Fabaceae > Cicer > Cicer arietinum. The sequence goes on from NC_021165.2 coordinate 17,082,654, forward strand.
ACTAATAAACAAAAACAGAGTTTGATTGAACTTCAAAGTGCAATTAAAGTATGAACAACATAAAGCTTACAGTGATGTTTTCTCCTGTGAAAAAGACCAAGCCATTTGAGTCTAACATCAATATCATCTTTTGTAAGCTTAGAGCTTTCAATTTCCTCAAGAGACATATTAGCCAAATCATGAATCCCACCTTCCATGAAAAGCTTCATGGGTTCTTTCTGAAGTTTAACTTTTTCCTGAGGATTAATACCTCCCCTGTACTCTTCCTTCAAAACCCAGTAACCATCTTTTTCCTCAACCCTAGGCTCCAACCTTGTTGCATCAACTTGTGAAGAAACTGATGGAGCAAATGATGGAGTTGCAGCTGATAATATCCATGTTTTGGGACGAGAGATAGATGGAGGTGTGAGGAAACGAACAGAGAAAGAAGACATTGCAAAGAAGGAAAAGAGAGTGTGTTTGGTATGAGAAGTTTGGACATTTTTGTAGGATAAGAATGAGAGGAGGAGAGTGAAGTTGGGACCTTAGGAGTATGCAAGAGGTTCTTTCTCAACTTCATGGTACCCTTTGGTTGAAGCTAAGGGTCACTTTGGTTTGTAGTAGAGGACTGTTTGTTCCTAGTTGTCCTAAACTATTTGTAAGAGACACATGCCGTGTCAATGTCAATGTCAAAAGACTACACTAAATTTTCATTCATTCAATTATTTTTTAAACATGCAAGTGTGAGTTTGTGTGGCGAAAAGTATGACGTGTAATTTCAAAAGATTATCATAAAAAGAAGACATAAAATAGGATAGCCAACAAATTGAACTACCAAAGAGACCAAAACTGAAACGTCATGTTTACAACTGGGCCATGTTTATTTGGTTCTTAATGTATGACTCAATCTCTATCACAAACATATCTTTAATAAAAAAATAATTAACTTACTATTTTAAATTGTGTTTGTCACAGTATATCTAAATTGAATAAAGTTGTAAATAACATTAGTTAGTCTACGGTGTTTATGCACTCTAGCATATGGGAAGAGAAATTAGTTCAATTATTAGGAGCTATCATCATTAGAAGGTCGTAAAATCTAACCGGTTAATTTTTGCAGTTATTATTAAGAGCTTTCATGATTAGAAAGTCGTAAAATCTAACAGGTTAATTTTGCAGTTATAAATAATGGAATAGATGATTTAGTCCTATAGCCGATCCAAATGGTTGAAGTTGTAGACATACATTAATGGACCCACCAAAGAGTCAAAATCTAGTAAATTTTTATAAGATCGTGAATTCGACTTTTATTGATATAAAGATCTCTTTGATAATAAACTCTAAAATTTAACTCATTTAAATTTTTTTTATAAAAAAAGAAAGAAAAAAAAAAACTGATTTGAAACACTTTTGCATTTTAGTTTTTAAAAATTGTTGTATAAATTTGATTTTAAAAATTGTTTTAAAGAATAGAATTAAAGAAAAAATTTGTTTGAGATACTTGTTTTTAAAAATAGTTTTAGAGATGAGAAAAAGAGAAAACCTATTTGATAATCTAATTTTTTAAAATAGATTTTAAATTGAGAATTAAAAAAACTATTTGGTAATATAATTTTCAAAACCTGTTTTTCTTATATTAAATAATAAAAGTAAAAAGATAGAAAAATTCAACTAATAACATTTAAATACAAGTAATATATTTTAGTATAATTAATAAATATATTTTTATTAAAAGAGTTTAATAAACACTTGTCCATTATTGTTCACTTCCTTAATTTTTTATAAAATAAGATTAATTTCAAGTGAATAGAATTTCAAATTTAATTGTTATATAAAAATATATTATTTGATCACTATTTTTAAAATTCAATTGAAGAAAAAAGTATATAAAAATTTAGCATAGATATTATCCACCAAGAACATAAAAATTAAGCCGAAACAACACAAGTATTTAAGAAATATCCACCAACATTGTATATAATAAAATCTAAAAGATAGTAATTTGTCCAACTAATTGTGATGGTGTACCCATATTATATCTCTAATACTTTCCTACTCATTGTCATTTCAATCGCACCTTCATAAGATAATCCAGTTAAGTTATCGTTGGAGCTTGTTCCTTCTATGCCTGAACTTTCATTCACCCTCTCAAGTTCCATAGGATCCATTGCTTCCCACATGTTGAATAGTACAACAAGCTATCACTATAAGTCTTTGTCTGGAATGTTTATAAGGAGGCATCAACTTCAAAATGGGAAATCTATTTTTCAACACCCCCAAAACAACGTTCAATTGTCATCCGTAGAGATGAGCGTCTGTAGTTAAATAACTCTTCGGGACTCCTAGGTTGTCTACCTTGGCCTCTAGATTCTTGGGCATGATATATTTCACCCCTATAAGGAGGAAGCAAACCTCTAGTACATGGATAACCAGAATCAACGAGATAAAATGAACCTTCATAAAAAAAAATATGTTAGCTCTACTAGTTAAATTCATTAACTCATCGATATATTGTAATTTTATTATGATATTACGATTTACCTCTAGGTGGCCAAGGAAATCCTGCATTTGGATTTGAAATTGCATCCAAAAAAACTTTTGAATCATGTGCACTTCCTTCCCACTCAAAATATACATATGTAAACATCATGTTGAAATCACAAGCACACATGACATTTTGCGTGATTGTTGTCTTTCTACCTCTACATGAAATTTGTTTCTCTGCAGGAACCCATGCACTTATATGTGTATCATCTATTGCACCTATGCAATTCTATAAAGCATAACAAAATTAAATAGAATCAGAACAAAATAATAAAGATAATTGAACCGAACTCAAATAATTTTGATAATATAATGTACATACCTTGAACCAAGGATAGTATTTTGAATTATTCTTAATTCTTTCAGGCAACTCTATGGACTCTTGTTTTATGAGTTCTTTTCCCAATCGACACACTGCCCTTAATACTTCCTTGAAATTGCATGAGATTGTTTCTGTGGAATGTTGAAAGCGGTTTGAAGCGACTCTATGACGAACATTATGCTCAATTATGAATAAAAAAGTGGCAACCTTCTCTTCGACAAGTACATCTCTTGAGTCACTTAGATCTTCCCTCTTAATTCATTACAAAAATTAAGAAAACATTCCTTCTTCATCCGAAATAAATCAAAACAACTTGTTTCAGATCCATTTAATACTTCAGCAACAAATTCACGACCAGATAATGATGATGTTAGAACCTTTCCTTTATTAAAGAATTTATGATGATAGTCATAGATCACATTACTAATAAGAAATTCTACAAAATCATCATCGCTTTCATCAGAAGTAGAATCATCACTTGTATCAACATCAAATCTGGTTACAACCTGTCATACAATTTCAAAACATAACAAAACAATTCAAAACAACTCATAAAAAAAAATGCATACAATTGTTCAGGAAATAGAAATAAGTACGCAACCATAAAGATCATAAACAAAGTACTAAGAGAAACATATATCCAATCACTATCACCACATATTCAAGTAACGTGTTATCCTTAGAGTCTAAGTACCCATCCACGTTTCCTCTCTTTAGACATTGCCATAAACATTTCCTTCCAATCAGAATCCTTAAACTTTTCTAGGGTTCTTCTATAGATGTCATCTGGAATGTCTTCTATCTCTTCAAGAGCAGCCACACACTTAGTTATAGAACAATCAAATGTTACACGCGAGGTAGCCTCCACACTCATATCCCTACTCTTATCCTTACTCTTATCCCTGCTATACTTCTCTGCTCTCGCTAAAGATGCTTGAGCCCATGCTACAAGCGCATGTCCCATTTGTTGTGATGTTGACTCTTTTTTGGATATTACTTGTACTTTTTGTTTTCCACTTCGTGAGACGCGTTCCATTGCTTGTATATCATCGTCTGAATCATCTTCATCAACACGTACATGACTTGCACTTCCAATGTTAAGGTATTGATTATCAAGCTCATTTTCTTCATCAGTATTTGGTGGGTCTTGTGTAGATGAATGGTGAAGTACTCCAGTAGCATTATTTTTGTTGAATAGGATTTCCAATAACTTATAATGGTCACATCCTTTCTTTTGAAATTGAGAAGTTTTCTCATGTACCTGAAACAGTACAAGCATGTCATCAATTATGAGAAAAATTAAAAAATATAAAAAAGGATAAAAATAGTAGTACAAAATATCAAAATATTCTTCAAAGTATAAAAATTCTCAGACAATGAAAATGAATACGCATCCATAATTTAAAACTATTAAATGACCTTTGAATTTTTTTATCTTGGTGGAAAAAGAAGTTTCAATGTAAAGAATTAGTTAAAAGGTTGCATCCTATGATGAAGTGTGAAGATCTGAATGAATATAGTATTTGAAAGGCAGGAAGTTAAATAAAAATGGCATCATCCAGCTCTTACAATTCTCCATGTGCTGCGTGCAAATTCTTAAGGAAAAAATGCATACCAGGATGCATCTTTGCACCATACTTCCCACCAAAACAACCACAAAACCAGCCATAATAACATATTAACCTTCCATTCAAATATTTGTTCTACTTTTTACTGCTTATGGAATGAAAATAGTAATAATTATTGAACAAACATAATCAAATCAGTGAGCATTGATTATTAAATAGTACCTGAAGATAATTTCGCCAGACCTCTTCATTTGCAGTAACAGTGTTGGTTTTTGCGTTCCACCCAAATCCAGTGTTCTGCAAAAGTGAATAGAACTTGCGATACATGGCTCGTAGCCGGCGCATTTTTGCCTTTAGTTGATCCATTTTAAAGGAACGATTAGTTATAGAATTCAGCCTAATAGTCATTGAGTTCCATGTTCTAGCATGAAATACACCATTTGGCATATTTTCTTTTGTAACTTCGTCAACCATAATATCAATAAAAGTTTTAGTTACAAAGTCAGGCCAAAACTTTGATTCAAGACTGTCAACATTAGTTGCCATCTATAAACAATTCAGTCACTCAATCAATGAGTTGATAAAAAAAAATTCATAATCTATAACTTGGTAAGTAGCTAGGTTACCTGTGCAACAGAGGCAAGCGCAACAACGGCTGCAGACGCAACATGGGTGCATCATGTGTGGCGGAAGAGGAGGAAGTCGTAAGGAATTGCGAACGAAAGCTTGAATTCTTCATGTTTTTTTTTAATTCTCCAACTTGTTTAGTAAACAATATGTATCGATGTTATTTTTGTAGGATCCTATAAAATAAACAAGAAACTCATAACACTATATTACCCAACTTGTTTAGTTTGTACACCCCCATGTGTTTAAGCAATAACAACAACACTAATATGACAAAGGCAAGTAAGTCTTATGTAATTACAGTGGTTGGTATAGGAGAAGAAGTTGTTGAAGCCATTGGAAGGGTAATGAGAACAACTAAACAAATTCAATATCTTCTTCTTCCTTATAATCGACAAATATGTGTGAGTTTGAATTCCGCCACTCAAGATCTCAGAACAAACTCGCGTGTCATTTGTCGTTTTATCGACAGAAGTGAACAATCATTCAACAAGGCCACTCATACTTCGTACACATTAAACTTTAAATTACTCTCAGTTTATGCGAATTCTATTTTTAATATTTTTCATTCAATTTAATTTAATTTAATGATGGTTTAACTCTCTCAATGTGTCTAGGCATACAACACATATTGTTGTTCTAACCGTGAACTTAGTTACATTGATTGCAGAACTAGGTAACCATTAATCCACTAGAACCTAGAAGTTTAATTAGTTATTGTATTTGGTTGATTTTCATAAGTAATTAATGTGATTTAATTGATTGTTTGCTCATTTTGCTGTTTTTGATTCAGTTCTAATGCTACTGTATTGGCGTCCAGGATTTATAATGTAAGATAGTGCATATTTTCAAAGTTTTTTCTTCTGCCTAAGTATTTTGCTATAACGTATATTTTAGATTGATTTCATTTCAGCTTAATTCTATGCCTTTGGATCCTAACAAGCCAGTGCTGGTTCTTAACTGGTTTTGATTATTTCCTTCACACGTGAGTAAATCAATTACATAATTAATCAAATTTTTAATGTGATATAAATTAATCATTTAGTGAACTGAACTAATCACGTTATTGTACGCGATTAAATGTGTCACATGTGTATTAAAAAGTGGATGCACATCAAACATTTTTGGTTTGAATTATAGCAACTATGATTGAAGTCATTAAACTCTATTTTCACTGTGGATGCAGCTTTGCAGATGATGCATGTTCTGCCTTTGAGAAATTTGTGAGAAGTCCACAGAACAGTAGCTTGGGTTCGATGTTAGCATGCATTAATGATTCATTATCTGGGAAATTGATAGCTGAAATTGGCAGCACCATCCACAGTTTCATAGTTGAGGTACAAAATTTTAATGTCATTCACTCAAATGTTTTGTCTAACTAATTCAGTTTGATTATTTCTGATATATTATGGTTTGTTTGTGTCTCAGTTGAATTCTAATGTGTCAGTAATGTATATTAAGTTCTTACATGTTGATTTCATAATATTTTCCAATCAATGTGTATTAGGCTGTACTTGGTAGAATATCAAACACTGATGGAAAAAACCATGGATATTCTATATTAAATACAAACATTTGCATAACAACCAGTTTTTATAATCTGCCTAAAGTTTAGATTTGCTGGATCTTGTGTTGTACTGTAATGCTAACTGTTGCATGTTCTAAATTGAAAACGGGAAAGAAAGTGGCGGTGGATGTCTTATTTCGTGGTCACAAATTATTTGCAGCAAAAATTATGTAATAAGAATTCATACTCTTCATTCAAACAAGAATTAAAGAGAAAAATGAAACAAACAAACAAAAAAACACAAACAAAAGATGACTTTATAAACACCAAATTTATACTCATTGATCTCATATATATGCTAATATTGATTACAAAAAGATCATGATTCAAAACACAAAGGAAACCAAGGAAATCAACAAATGAAACCAACTTAATTCAAAAAATAAAATTCAATTTAAAACCCAAATTCAAAAAAACCGTAATCGAAAGAAAGGAAAAGAAAAACTAACCAAAGAAATTATCATAGAGAATGAAGAACACAACAATGATCAAGAAGAGGGAATGAAGTTGATGAACTTGATTGAATCACGAGCTAGAGTTTGAATTGCAAATTTAGGGTTTATGCTCCAATGCGCGAGTGTTTCCATGGCTGCTTCTCGTTTCTGCTTCTGTCTACAGTGAAATGGGCAATTTTTTTTATTTTATAAATTCAATAAAATTACAAGTATGCTATTAATAAAAATTATTTTTTCGTGTGTTTTCCTTTTTAAAACTTAAAATTGGAAAAATCAAAAGCAAAACACTCTTTACATGTTTTGCTTTTCTAATTTTAAAAACTATAGTATTAAAAACAATTTTATAAATCAGTTTTTAAAAATATGTAACTCAAACAAATTTTTTTATTTTTTATTTTTAAAAACTATAATAGAGTTTTTGAAATTAAAATCAATCGGACCCTAAATAACATAAAATCCTTTTTACTTGTTTTTTTTTTGGAAGTTCTCGAATCGAGGAGTTTTTGACTTGCAAACAAGACAAGTCTATCCTCTTTTTTTCCTTTATATCCTTTCCCTCTGCTCCCCTTCCATCCAAACTCTTCCTTTCCCATGATGAAGTTCTTACCCCTAATAGGATGGTCTTCAGACATAGGTCATGCATGCCCCAAGTGGGTTTCGTACGTGCATTTCTATTAAAAAAAATATAGGGCGAAACTTTTCTTACACATCTAAAAAAAACAGTTTTTATATCGACCAGAATATACTTCCACACAAAAACACATTGTTCTTTCATTTTCATTCTTCATTTGAATGAAACATGTATTCTTCTTGGGTGAAAGATTTGGTGTCTACTAAAATTTTCACCCACAGTATACAAAGCACTATCTTGCAGTCCATATTATGACTGTATCTAATTATAATCAAATAAAAAACACTATAACTCAATATAAATATGGATCTTCATTTCTTTTACAAAAAGAGGGTTTAAATATGCTTGAAATCATATATTTTCTAAATGTAAATCCCCAATGAGTTGGCCAAAGCGGTTAGGCATTATAAATCCATGCCAATTCCATTGCCACACTCATTCCTAAAACTTCATCTCTCAGTTAAGTGAAAGTGTTACTGCTACATAATCATGTAATTTGCAGGGAGGTCATCATCACATGCTACACAAAAACAACTTCAAACTTGGCACAAGGATTGCTTTCCAAGTGACCCCTGAAATCATTATCCCCATTGAAGCTGAAGGTATAAAGAGCTTGCCTTTGTGTCAAGCCGAGAGGGTATATTCTATAAAGCTTCAATTCATTGCTGCCTTTTAGACTTTTGGGTCTCTCAGGCTTCCATACAGGAACATGATTCAGGGATGTGAACTTCATAAGAACTGCAGACTTGAATCCCTCCAGAGTTAAATTACTAGATCTGCCAAATTGTGTCAAAATAATGAGTTATCGTTATGTTATCTCATGACATTCTTTTATTTAACGATGGAATAAGGTAAAATAAGAAGAGCCATGATTTATAGCCCTATTTGGATAAACAATTTAATCAAGTGTTTATAGCATAAGCGCTATGTCTAAGCTATTTTTATAATAAAAGATAAAATAAAATCAAACAATTTGCATATAAGTTATAAGTTGTTTTCATATACGATCCTAAAGAGTTTATGGACATGTCATAAGTTGTGTTCATATGTGTTGATTATGAGCTCAAAAATCAGAATCATAAGATTCGTATTTTTACTTCCTTTTAGGATAGCATTTATAGGGAATCAGTTTCCTAATTACCAGCTCTATTATGACTATACATAATTAAATTACTTGTACTATTTATACTCCTTATGTAATCAGTTTCATTATCAAGTGAATAAACAATCGCTTTTCCGCCTGGTATCAGAGCTAGATCTGAACCATCCCTAGTCTATTTCATTGACCCAGCCATGGAAGAAGACAAAACAGAAGTCTCACCCACAGAGACCGGCATAAATCTTGTCGGCTCAATCGAAGGGACTAAACTTCTCATCACTGGCCACAAGTTGAATGGCCAAAACCACCTTCAATGGATAGGTCAAAACCATTTTGCAACAGGGACATCAGAGGCAATGCAACACAACCCACAAGAAATGGAAGAGAAACAGGATTCATCTCCATTCAACAAAGAACAAATAGAGGCTCTGCAGAAAATGCTCCTGCAGATTGTTCTTACTGCAGAAAAATGTGGTACAGCTTCAGTAGCACAAAAAGGTAATTTCCTACATGCTTTACACACTAGCAAAGGAAAACCAAAATCATGGATCATAGATTCAGGAGCTTCAGATCACATGACTGGAGATATAATAATATTTGACAATTATTCTCCCTGTCATGATAACTCCTCTATTCGGATTGCTGATGGTACCTTGTCAAACATTACTGGTAAGGTTCTGTTATTATTTCAAAAAATATTACTCTGAATTATGTACTGTATGTGCCCAAACTTGATTGCAACTTGCTGTCTATTAACAAACTAACCAGAGACTTCAGATGTGTCCCTAAAATTTTTCCCAATCTGTGTGAATTTCAAATTTTGGAGTTAGGTAAGACAATTGATACTAAAGAGTGTGTTGGACTTTACTACTTGCAAGTTGAAGATTCCTCCAAAGAACTCAAAGCCAACAAACTGCAGCAGCAGAAACAGAAAATCCTACACCTACACAATCAGCCAAAGAACCAATAAATTCCACACCAACGTTACCAGTAAATTCCACACCAACAGAATCAAAAAATGTACTAGTAGAAAGTACTGCACAAGAAGCTGATTGGAAAGTTTACACTAGGAGGAAGAAAAACAATTTGGTGGTAGAGTCAAAAATTGCTCCGGTGCAAAGTCATGGATCTAACCAGGCTCTAGAAAATGGAATCTCCTCAGGTAATACTCTTCCTAACTCAGAATTTGTCCATACGAGTACAATTGACAGTGATGTTCCTATTGCATTAAGAAAAGGGAAGAAAACTTGTACTCAACATCCAAATTGAAAGATTTGTGTCATATGGGAAACTATCACAAAAATACAGGAATTTGTAGCAGCACTTGATAACACTTATATTCCAAGAAATGTTCAAGAAGCCCTTCAACAACCTGAGTGGACAGCAGCCGTGGCAGAAGAGGTTCATGCATTGATTGAAAATAACACCTGGGAAATTATTGCTTTACCGAAAGGAAAAAAGCAAGTTGGATGTAAGTTGATATTCTCTATCAAATACAATGTTGATGGGAGCATAAACCGGTACAAGGCTCGATTAGTAGCAAAGAGATTCACCCAATCATATGGTATAGACTATGAAGAGACATTTGCTCCGGTGGCCAAACTTAATTCGGTACGAGCCATACTATCTGTGGCTGCAAACTTGGATTGGCCACTACACCAGCTAGATATTAAGAATGATTTCCTAAATGGTGAGTTAGAAGAGGAAGTATACATGCAAATTCCCCCAGGACTTGAATCATCCAGCACCTTAAACAAGGTGTGCAAGCTCCAAAAATCCTTGTATGGTCTCAAGCAATCCCCAAGAGCATGATTTGAAAGATTGACTCGAGTTGTCAAAGAAGATGGATTCATACAAGGCCAATCATATCACACTATGTTTGTCAAACACTCATTTGAAGGCAAGGTAACTTTATTCATTGTGTATGTTGATGACATTGTTATCACATGTGATGATCATGAGCAAATCAAACACTTGAAAGAACTCTTGGCTAGGGAGTTTGAAGTCAAAGACTTGGGGCAACTCAAGTATTTTTTAGGGATGGAAGTAGCTCGCTCAAAGGAGGGAATATATGTTTCTCAAAGAAAATACACCCTAGACTTACTCCAAGAAACCGGAATGCTTGGGTGTAAGGCTGCCAATACTCCTATGGAATCAGTAAGCAGAAGCAACTTCGAAGAAGGTCCTCTAACTGACAAAGATAGGTACCAAAGTCTAGTTGGGAAGTTAATATACCTAACTCATACTCGATCTGATATTGGATTTGCCGTGAGCATGGCAAGTCGCTACATGACAAGCCCTACTGAAGTTCACATGAAAGTTGTGAATAGAATCCTACAGTACCTTAAGGGTACACAAGGTAGAGGTCTTCACTTCAAGAAAAACTCAAATAGAGGTATTGAAGTATACACCGACTTAGATTGGGATGGATGTACATCAGATAGAAAGTCAACTACCGGCTATTGCTCTTTTGTGTGGGGAAACACGGTCACTTGGAAAAGTAAGAAACAGTCTGTGGTAGCTAGGAGCAGTGCAGAAGTTGAATTCAGAGCCATGGCACAGAGCATTTGTGAAGGGATATGGTTGAAGAAAATATTGGATGAAGTTAGAGTCCCAACCAATTACACCATGAGGTTATATTGCGACAACAAAGTTGCCATCAGCATCGCAAAGAACCCGGTTCACCATGATAGAACAAACATGTGGAAATTGATTGGCATTTCATAAAGGAGAAAATTGATAATCGTACTATAAGTATTGATCATGTACCATTGTGCAATCAAACAGCAGACATCCTAACGAAAGCTCTCCCAAGAAATACATATGAAAATATCATATCCAATCTAGACATAATAGATATCTACCGCCCAGATTGAGGGGGAGTGTTGATTATGAGATCAAAAATCAGAATCATAAGATTCTTATCTGTATAGTTATTGGTATGTATTAATTAGGATTTCAGTTTCATTTTTGTTTCCTTTTAAGATAGCATTTATATGGAATCAGTTTCCTAATTACCAACTTTATTATGATTATACATAATTAAATTACTTGTACTATTTATACTCCTTATATAATTAGTTTCATTATCAAGTGAATAAACAATCGTTTTTCCGCAATATGTTCTCTCAAATAGTCTCACAATTGCTTATGTTGGTAGATAAGTTCAAATAAGTAAATCGAAGCATACCCAAAATCCTGTAGCCTAGCATTTGCATACCTGATAATAATTTATTTTGGATAATAGCTTACAGGCAAAATTACTAATCAAAATAAAAAGTATACCTCAAGTAAATGGACTCCATCTCAAATGTTCCCCTTTCTCTCACATAGATATGATATACAGTTTCTGACCCTTGAGTGCACTTGCAGGGGCGTTTCTTGAAGCCTGCGCTCTTTTCTTCCTTCTCCCTACTCACAGTGGCCAAGTGAATGCAAAGGCGACAAGATGAATGTACAGCTGCCATATCCACAAGGGCCTTGAAAGAATCAGATGGGCCCTCAAACTTCCACCTATTAATAAGATAACTCAGGATTCATGAGATGATCGTGAAATGCAGAAAGAACAATACAAAATCCATTCACATTTTAAAACCAGATAAGCTCAAGATGCCTCGTTCAGAAATAGATACCATCAAAATGCATACAGTAATATTATAGGATCCACAATGTAAATAAATAACGGGATGATTTAAACTGCAGGTTGCCGAGCTTCTTTTTAAAACGCGTGAGCAGGATGAAATAGAGGAAGGACGACTCAAGAAACTTATTTGTTTTCAACATGTAATTTTACCTCAATGATTGATTATATGCTTCAGGGTTTTCTGCAAGGTATCTCATGGTCTTGGCAACAGACTCAACATCTTCTAGTTCTTTAATATGTAAAATTGAACCAGGAGAAGGAGAAAAATCTTGAATATTTGGAGCACCAACAACCACAGGGATAGTTCCTACAATAAGAGATTAATTTGTGGAACAAGCTTGACAGGTGGACATTGCTGATATTTTAAGTGTTAAACTTTTAAGAATCCAAATAAACTCTGGCCATTACATTGCTGAAACAAAATTTTGTGCAATGGACAGAAAAGAAAACCAAATGGAAGCAAGAACCAAGATAAAGTTTTTTTATAGACGAAACAAAGTATTTCTGAATCCCCTGAACAACTATGGTACATATATGTTGAATATCTAGTAGATGAAAGTAAGAAACTTGAAGGTAGATAATTAACATATTCCATACCAGCAACAAGGGATTGGAAGAATTTTTCAGTTACATAATCCTCCTCGTTAGAATTTTCAAATGCTAAGCTAAATTTGTAGTGCTTCAGGGCTTCCACTTTGTCCACTGCTACAAAATAAAATAATCATCATAAAAATATTCATTAACAAATACCAACAACGTCACATATTCATTGGAAGTTAATTGTTATATAACCAAAGGGAATAACATCAAAAGACTTACAAATTAACTTATGTGTCATGCATAAGTCAGTCCCATACTGGATTTTACACATTTATAATTTATAATAAAAATAATAATAATGCAAACTTCTCATATTAAATTGTTAGCATATCTTTTGTTTGTTTGTGTCCAACAGGACCAACAACACTACTACAAAAGTACCAATCTTTAAAAATTAGAGAAATTGGAAGGAAGATACTGAGAACACAGTATTACCCATATCACTAACTGAGATAAATTTTAGAGCAAGACCTTTTTAAAATGTCATTGACAGAATTGAGCATTAAGTTTACAGGTTTTTCTAAGTTTAAAAAAGTTGTCAGAGCTTCTTATTTAAAGATCTAGATGCCGATATCTAGTGATCAAATGTTAATGTCTATATCAATATCACAGCAGAAGTAATTGTTCATGTGTGCTCCTACCATGCTTCCAGGTCCAATGACACTCACCAGAAAGCATTTTATAGATAGCCAGTTATTATTCTCAAAAACTAGGAAGCGTTTGCAATCAACCATGTTACGATCTTTCAACGTAAAAATTTGGGATACAATGACTTTCTTCCTCCATATTTCAAAGATAACCCAGCAACAAAGGGGGATAATGCAGCATCAATTTTTTAAATATCATAATCAGACATTAGTATATAAGTTTATCAAAATTATTATATCTTACCTCTTCCATCTCGGTTCCTATGACAACCACCATAAGAGTCAATTGAGATGTTTGTTTTCTCAAGGGCTTCAAGAGCTTGCAAACGAAAATTTCGAGCACCACAGTTGGAAATGAAAGCAGCTGCAAGAGCTTTTTCAGTTTTTGGCTTTACCGGTGCCATGATGTCATACTCAGCCCATGAAAAATATCCAACAGGAACATCAGATGATAGACTTGTTGTCATTACAATGTTATATCCCCTCCTAGTAGACAAGAACATAGTAATATCAGTTTAATCATTGACACGTTTTTCTAAAAACTTCGAAATAGGCACTGGTCGCCATTAGAGAACAAGAAGAATGAAGCTCAATTGAAGAAAACTAAAAACATAGACATGATTTCAACTTTCAAGTGCACTGATTAAAGCTTATGTACACATGGTTTCAAATGCAGTCAAAAAAGAGAGAAGATATAGCTGCAAATTAAAACCCAGTACCACAATAAACCGGGAAAATTTCTGCATTACCCACACATTTCCATGGAACTAGAGAACCATACAAAGCCATCATATAATATTAAGTAACATATATGAAACAAATGATCCAAAGTCTGAACCAATCTAACGAATTAACACTTTATAGCAGTGCTTACCCACCGTCGTGCCATGGCAAGATTGTTCTCTGCATAGTACTGACCGGATTCCATTGATCGTAGAACACATGCTGTTCCAACTGGGTGAGGTACGCCAAATGCAGCATCAGGCTTCTTGTCCCCATTAAACCCAAATTTACATCCCACTGAACATGACTTCCACTCCTGCATTTGAATGAAATGAAATAATAACTTTAGACAGATAAAAATACTTCATAAGAATGATCATCAGCAGGCAACATATGTGATTTTTTTTTACTTATCAACAATGAAACAAGTATGCCCAGAAACCACAAATTAACTAAAACCTATGAGGCACGGATACTGAATCGCAGACGTCAGACATGGCACTGACACTTGCATGTGGACACTGAGTAATAATTGGAGAAATGAATTAATTGAATGTAATCAAAGTTTCAGTGTCAACACCGGGACATGCTTCCCATCAGAGGTGTCGTGCTAGAAAGACTAAAACTGTTCAGCTCCATACACCAAAAAGAATTATGCTATCGTTTAAAAAAAAAAAAGTGATCATGAAAGAAGAGCATGAAAGAAGATAATAAGCAGAACGAAATAAACCTGTTCAGCTCCAGAAACAAAAACAGGTTCCTTAACAAAGTCCCTTGAATATGTAACAGCATCTTCCCTCTCCAACCATGCCTCACAACTTTCTGTTTCTGCCTCAAAATTCCGATCATCCCCCACCATCTCTATCCCCAAATCATCACTTTCAACCACCACACGTGACCGATAGAACAAGTCAGCCACCATAGCTGCGTTCTTTGCCATATCCAACCTACCCAAAAACGCGATCTCCGCAATAACTACAAGAGCCACAAATAAAGGCATTAAATTCGACCATTTCTTCTTCGGAAGCGCACCACCACCACCTCCTGATGAAACTGGTAAACCTTCTTGAAGAGTCGTCTCTGTTCTCGAGCCTCGTTGATTCCAAACGAGACCCATGAATCAATTTCACACCCAACTTCAAATTCCTCAATTTCCCACTATTTTCTTACCCAAAAACTGCGATTGAGAAGAAAAAAAACAAAGCTTGTGGAAGTAGTTGAAATGGGTGGCGTTATAGCCACGATTCCAAGAACTTGGTTGTAAAAGGAAAGGGTCGACGGTTGAATATTTCGTCGACGAAAAAGGAAATGCAAAAGTTTGCAGTTTAGTCGCCAATGAAGCATAGATTTTCCATACTCAAAGTCTACGGGGTGTTTAGCTGAACTCACCCAAACTAAAAAGCAATAAACACAAAACGACAGTGAAAAACCAGAATAAGGCCTTGTTATTACACTGATCCTATTTTTCTGACTTTCGAGTTTCGACAAAAAGATTCACAGAGCTATGTCCATTTATATTTGGGCTTTTGATAAATAAATAAATAAATAAATAAATAAGAAATAACCCTGCGTATTGTTACAATAGTCTGCAAACTTTCGCGTTAAAAGAGTGAGTTAATAATAATAATAATAATAATAATAATAATAAAAGACAAGTTCTTATGCACTGTAAAAAATAAAGTGTGTACCCATTTTAATTAATAATTATTTCATTTTATCTATATGGATATTATCATATTATTTATTAAAGTTGACTAATATTAAGAGTTTTTAGGATGTTTATTTATTCCATTTTGACTTCAATAATTAAATAAATATTTTCTATAATTGAAACAAAATTTTTAGTTTTAATTAAAATCATAATATAAAAATATTATTTTAAAATAGATTCAATTGATAAAACTTAAAAATTTAGTGGTGTTAAATTTAAAATATAGACAAACTCATTAATAAATGACATATTCAATTATTAGTGATTTAATTTAATAATATTAAAATATATTAATTTTACATATATTATAAAAGTCTCCTAATAATAGTACTTTTACATAAATTAAGAAATATATATGTGTTGTTTGAATTCAGGATCATCAACCCCGTATATAAATGGGCGTTGTTTGAAGATACGATTTTCAACCCCATATATAAATGAACTAGTACTCAAGGAGAGAAAGTTTAATGATACAAAATTTCTTTTGACTAAAATTAGTGATAAAAGTTAGAAATATATAAAGAGAGAGTAGTGTTTGTGTCAAATTTTGTGTTTGAAAAACATCTCTAATTAAGAAAATTATTTGTAATCTAGATAGTTGTTATATTAAATTTGTTAATAATTTTTAATATTTTAATTTCTAATGTTTGTAACTTTTTAATATTATTCTTATAATTATTGAAGACTTGCCATCTCACTTTTTTATCTAATAAATTATTTACTAGTTGATTTAAATTTTATTCCTCACCCATATTTTTCTCAAATCCTAACAAGAGTATTTTAATGTAAAATAATTAATATAAGAGAGAATACCGTATTTTTTCCCTCTTTAAATTGAATTGCTTTTTTTTTACTCGTTTTTTTCTGAATCAAAAGAGCAGCTCAGTAACTCAAAATATTCTTGTCTCAAAATTCAAAACATTAATCTTCCCAATACTATCAAGTGACAAGCTTAGAGATACTCTCAACAATATATTTTTAATGTGTTTGTACCATCCTATATTTAATAAAATAAATAAATACTGTTTTTATCATCTTGAAAATGACAATTTCTTTTTTATTCTAATAGTAATTGAAATGTCATCTTGTTGATGGATCATTTGACATCTAAACTGAAGTACAAGTGGAAACTTCTCTTCAACTTTTTATCAACAAGTTGTTTGTATGGTGGTAGATATGATTAGGTGACACAAATGTTCAATATATATATAAACTAAAAGCACTGGTGGCATGACATACCAAATCTTTGATGGTGGTAGGTAGTGAAGTTGTTTAGTTTAGTATATCCAGTGTTGTTGTTATTGTTAGTATTCCACATTAAAAAAGTAGAGAAAAGGATTTGGCCATCTTAAAGCTATAATACAGCTAAATTTGATGAGATTTGCTGTCAAAAACGTGGTAGTACATGCACTTGATCTATTGACCTTCGATCCAACAGATTAAAGAATAATACAGGAGTTCACAAAGAAAATAATAATAATTAAATAATAACCACAATTAAATGTCGCGCCCTCGAAAAATACCAAGTTATTTACATCCCATGTGAAATCTTGTATGGCTCAAAAGAAATGTTCATAATCATTCAGCTGTAGAATCACTTTGAAGTATGTACTGTCAAACACCTCATGCTAATGCAGCACTAGCACTGCACAACTCGAACTGATAAATAAAATTTACCATAAAGATCAGCTTGTTTGATTTATCTATCTTTTATTAGAAAAAGTGCAATTAGAGCGAGAAAACCCGAGGAATCCAACTGAAGAAATGAAACACTTATCTTCGATACCTAAATAGTTGGTTTATCACCCCAAAAATCATCTAACAAAAAATCATAATTTGTACCATGTGGAAGCATATTGCTATAAAAGGATTCTTCCTCACTATATTACATTAAACACCTATGGGTAACCTAACCAGCACTAAATTCAACAAGAATAGAGTTTTCATGTCTGATTTTCCTTTACATAAGCTCCTCAAACTTCTTGAAAGAGCACAAAGTAAATTGTATATTCTCGTGTGTTATACCAGCATTCACTGTAGATTCTGAGGCTTTAATCTGAGAAGCTGATACTTACCTATCCCTGAGAAAGCCAGGCAGGTCGGACTTTGGGACACGGAATCTCACTGGGAGTTGAGATAGCAATTCATGTCCTTTATTCTCTGGTGTTGAATTATTATTAGTTGAAACATCAGTTGTCTGAAACTTTCCAAATGGGACAACCTGCACATAAGGAAGGTGAAAGGCTAAGCAAACCATTCAAAGTTACTAGAGATTCTTATCAGAGAAAGAATGAATTCCACAGTACTTGATGGGTGCTTGAACCATCAGCTGAAGCTGTCTTCAACCTTTTAGCCATCGGCATGCTGCTTGAACTGGCTACTTCGTCCTTGAAGTTTTGATCGGCGACCTCTAATATGCCAAATTAAAATAAAGATTATAAATATCAAAACCTTATTCCTGTGCAAAAATCTATGACAAGCATGATATTTTCAAATAAGTCATAGAATCTTAGTTGCACTGTGTAGAAAATAGTCTTGCAGAAGTGGTTTAAAAGCATAGTGAAGAAGAGCCGAATAAATACATCTTTGGTCTTCAAAACCACTCATCTGATACACATTTCAGATATTGATAAGCATTACTTGAGAGTTGAAATTATACAACTTCTTAGAAAATACAAGCATTGCATGACTAAAGATTATTATTTATGTCCTTGGATGATAGAATAGTTCAGTTTACTTAAGGCCTTGACTTAATTCTCATAGAACGGCATAAAACATGTAAAAAATATAATGTCCCAACAAATTTCTGTCAATCATTTTATTGAATGTGTACTTGACTGAATCAAGCTAAGCAATATAAGAACATTATGTGAAACCAGTGGTTTGTACAACATCTTGGAACATGGTTGGCAAGGATTTACTAGAACAAAGGCTCATGTATCATAGTAGCTCTGTATAAAGCTGTGTGGAAGAGCCAATAAATCAGCCACCTTAAATACCCAACTGCCAAAGCATAAAAAGAAACTCAAACGTATATCTATAAAGACAAAGCATCAAAGTCTACTATCATAAATAAAACTCTCTTGACTGCCCTGCTGATTGATGGAAACCGCCTAGAATCGTGACCCTTAAAATGTTAATATTCCAAAAATAATCATGTCAAAATTTTAACCTTTAATCCATTGCAGCATACATTACAAAAGCATAAGAGATATACAGCCACCATCTAAAATAAATATAACTAGATGCTAACCTGCAAGTTGCACGGTATAATTTAATATATTAGTGAATACAAAATAATATGTCGTTGCACGGTAAAATTTAATATATTCGTAGTATAGAATTATATATAATTTAAAAGTAATGCAGTTTTTATTTTATAGTAGAATATACTCAAACATTTATGTGTCGGAAGGTAAATATATATTTGAATAACTATATATAAGCTAGAAAAGGTAAAACCTTGTTGACTAATATGAGATTATTCATATGATTTTGCAACTTTAGAGATGCAATCTTTGTCTTTAACTTTTTTTATATAATTGATTTATTCAAGCTTTTTGTTTTTATTGAAGTGTTCCTTGCAATATGTTCTTCATTTTATATGATTTATATTAGTTTTAAATTTATGTTCCTTTTGACATTTTCACTTTTAAAGGGTAGCTTTTGTCAAAATCACGATAGCTCATCATAATTCAGTTAATCTCACCATCAATTTCAATATGTACTAAATGATATTGTGTCCCGAGGTGTATTATAACATTCATTCATGAGTGCTAGTTTGTTAAAAACAATGTTCATAACAATTTTTCACGTGTGCAAATATAGGTGATATATATGGAAGGAACACTACAAAATAAAATAGAAATTTCTTAAGATTTAAAAATCTTAAGTAATAATAATAATGTTTTTAATATAATAAAAATGTTGAGCCAAAAAATAATACTAAAAATGTTAGTTACACAAAACTATCAAGTCAAATGAAAATTCAATACAAAATGTAACCAAATTATATAGTTATAGTATTTTGGACGGAGAACAGTTTCAATTATTTTAACTATTGTTTCATTTAAATAATTAGAATGTGAAATGAAATTTCCAAATAACTATTTGTCATGGTCAAGAAACTTCAAGAGTGGATTATAGGCAAGAAGAGCTTGTGGATGTTTAAGACATAGAAAGTTTCAAGTGAATAGTGAAATGGTTAAAAGTTAGTGAAATGGTTAAAAGTTAGTGAAATGGTTAGAAGTTATTCATTTCTAAATATTTAGTATTATTCATCTTTATTTTGTTTCAATTATGATTTATATTTTTTTAATTATACAAAGAAAAAATGCAATAAAATACGTGCACATTCAACATCATAGGGAAAAAATTCACTTCCTATACAATGATAGTTATATATGATCTTCAACAATAATTGACAACGAACAATATTATTGAAATACATGTGAACTGATAATGTGTCATACATTGAAATAGGTGTGACTTGGTTGCATTTCATAATGTCTTTACCATTGGTAAGTGACTTGAACCAAAACTTTATACATGTATGTAGTCAAACTTGCATTGTGATGCTTTGAAGATATTGAGTGTTTTTTTTTTCGTATGAGTTATTGAAATGAAAGGTTTGATAAGTAAGCAAAGCTTTTAAGTGTATTGATGGATAATTGAGGGATAAATTGGAGTTGAAATTTTAAAACGTATGAAAATTGTACAATCGGATGGGCAAGTAAAATGATTTGCATTACATATTGGTGAAACAAAATAGAATGGAAGTAGAAGATAGAAGAAATAGTGTGTTTTGGAAGGTGGCACATCAGAATTTTTGTGAGTTGACAAATAATAGAGTATGTGGCATAGAAAAAGATAAGTTGTCGTTGATAGAATTCGGGACTTTGTTTTAATATATTATAATAGATTTATAAATATAATTTTTAAGAAAAAAATCTGAAAAACCACATGGTTATGACACTATAACAGAATAACCACAAAACTTACTCAGCGACTAGATGAAGATCTAAAGTTATGCATATCAAGTACCAACAAAAGACAAGAAAAAGGAGGGGGTAGGTTTACTTTTAATTTTTTAGATTTTTCCATCTCCAAGACATATCTCCTTCTGTAAGTTTAAACATACAAGGATATATAATGAAAATAGACAAAAAATATGTGCTTTTGTTCACCTAACAAAATTGTTTATGTAGCAAGGTATAACACTAATCAAATGATTAAATGACCAGTAACAAATTATTCTAAAATATTAACTTAATAATATCAACTGTAATCTTTAACCACAGTTCCACAACCACCAGTTTAAATGAGATCAGCATCAATAAGTCTTTACTGCGGGCAAATTCCGAATTAACTGATATGCAGTGCCTTTTATGCCATTGTTTAAGCCAAAGATAAAAGATCAATTTTTTTGACAAATGATAAAAAAATCATTAGACTTCATAAAAACTGAGTACGCCGATGTTCAGAGAACTAAAATCACTGAACGCAGAATTTAATAACACAAGTGTTAGTGAGATGATATGCATGTACATTGACATTGAACATGAAAAAGCTGCATGTTGTATACAATAAGGTTCAAGAAAAGACAGGGTCGTAGAAAGTATCATTATCTAGTCAATAGAATAACTAAAATGCTAAAAAGAAAGTGTATTTCAAGCTACCTGTTGTACTGCATCCCGATTCTGCATGGAATGAGCATTGCTTCTTAAAACAACTTCTTGCTGACCTGTTGGCAAATGCTGTACTTCCACTGGCATGAATCTCCTCGTCACAGAGTAAGCCATGATCATAGGTACTAGGCTCTCTCAAATTACAAGCTTTATCTACCATTGCAAGTCCCAAATAATTTCCTGCAAGAACATGAGAATCAGCTGTGCTCTCTAACATGGGAGCAATTTTTTCTAGGCTGGTCTTCTTCTGGCAGCCATCTTGTAGAGCCAGAGACTGTAAGGAAAAAAAAGAGGATAAAAAGGCCTGATTATAAAGGGAAAATAATTAAGCCACATAAACACAATGGAGACTCTAAATTGGAATTTATCTCTGACCTGACTAGGCATATTAGGTGTATTTTGCAGAGTTCTACACTTATATGCTTCATCGGTATTATTATGAAAGCTCCAACCATGTAAATGTATAGAATGATGCAACTTATTCACAAATGAGGCCTCTAAAGAACTAATATATAGACTGTGCAGCTGATCTGTCCATCGTCTAGACTGGTCCTGGTATAAAATTTAGAATGTATAAATGGCCTCTCAAAAAAAAATTATGTCAAGCAACTGGAGATATTGAAATATTACAGGAACTAAACTAGTCTGTCTAAACAATCAATAAATGTAATTATAACGCCAATAACTAATATTAGACATCTCCAAGACTGCAAGCTAACAATAGTATGAAATCTCTCATGATCTATAAGTTTCACATTAAATTAAACTGCTCAAAACGTCTTCTAGAATCACAATTTATATCCTTTTCAATATTGCCTTTCCTTATTTGCTGTTTAGACATTCCTGTCATGGGTTGAGTCATAAAGATAAGAGCACATTAGACCATGTTTAACAGAAAGGGGAATCAGATCAACTTTCACCAATCAAAAACAAACTTTCAACACTGAGAAAAGCATAATAGGGAGAATATTTTCATTTAAGCAGTGGATAAAAATCATAATCAGTGTAACCGAAACAATTTACCAAAATGATGTATAATCAAACGTTAATCCTCAACTAGTACCAAACAACTCGCAGATTTATAACAGGATTTTCAATTTCAGCTACTTGAAAATCCTCACCACATTATGGTAATCCCTATATAGTGATTTCAGATACTCTCACCTCATACAGTGCTAAAGTTAGTAAACAAATGTCGGAAAGCACAATTTCGAAAGCTTAAACGCCATGCAAAGCACAATTTCGAAAATTAAACAAATACTACCATAAAGCAAGAGACAAACGCGTTTAAAAGACCTAGAATCCAAATTCCAAACGGATATTTATAGCAACGGTCTCGTCCAGACACACAAACACACACAACTCGCAATTATTTCACCACAAAAAATCGAAGCTGAAAAAGAGAACGGAAGACAAAATTGGAAAATCTAACATCAGTTACGCAAAGTAAATAAATGAAAATAAGGTAAAATGAGTGTAAAGTTACCGGAAACGGAGCGGCCTCTCTGGAAGTATTGTCAACGGATGTGGCGGAGGAATCGGAGTCGGGGCCGGGGCCGGAACCGGAGCCGGAGCGAGTCAACTCGGGAAATGACTCTGGACCGGAGGGGAACGGCGGCGAGTGGAGATCACGGCGGATACGGAGATTCGCTTCCATGGTCCGCGAGAGTGATAAAATTTGAGCGAAGAAGAAGAAGAAACCCTGTGGGTTCGTTTCGGGTGAAGAAGTATGTTCCTGGCAAAGAAAAAAAAGAGCTCCACATGGCGTCGCTTTTACACGTGTCAGTGAATTGTTCTGGACGCCACGTCATCAAGGAGATAAATATCTTGAGGTAATGTGAGCCAGATATTTTTTAGGGTCGTTGGTTGAAGAGAGTGTGTGTGAACAGTTATTGGCGCGTGTAACTCATGACCAGTTTTCTCGTATCTATCAAGGCCGCTTATGTCATTTGCATGGAAATTGAATTTCATATTTCTACATTTTGATCCCTATTAGGGATGGTAATAGGCTAGGCTGAGGGGTCTATCGCCTAGCCTACTTATGGTCTGGTCTGCCCTGTTTAATAAAAAGATCAGGCTCAAACTGTTTTTAAAGCCTATTTATGTAAATAGGTCAGGTTCAGGCTTATAAAAAAGCCTATTAGGTCTGACAGGCCGGCCTATATATATTTTATATGTATTTCATTCTCTATTTTTTCTTCTTCTATTTTTCATTGCACTCACTCCAACAAAATGTATGAAAACAACATATTTTTTTATAAAAACCGATATTATTTATTTGTTACTTTATATTTTATAAAAATCAATACTATTTATTTGTTATCTTTATATATATTATTAGTATATAAATTTAAAAACCCTAATTGTTTATTATTACTGAATATGAGTTTGTTTGAGAGGTAATGTTCTGAGTTGTTTGAGAGGATTTGTTTAGAAGTAATATTCTGAGTTGTTTGAGAGATAATAATAGGTGTGTTTGTTTCAATAAAAAATTTATTCTTTTAAACCAAAAACTATTTTTTAGGGTTTAAAAGGTATTTGTTTCATATTTTAAAAAAATTATTTTGTTAGAAAAATCATTTTTTTATTTAATATATATATACATATACACATTAGTATTGGTATATGGAGAATCATATAAATCGATATGTGTAGAGAATCATGTAGCTATAGATAATTGTTTATTTATTACCTTTATATATATATATATATATATATATATATATATTATTAAATATGATGTTGCACGAGAGGATTTGTTTGAGAGGTAATAATATGAGTTTGTTTGAGACCATTTGTTTCAGAGATAATAATTGGTGCGTTTGTTTTAATAAAAAATTTATTCTTTTAAACCAAAAATCATTTTTTAGAGTTTAAAGGGTGTTTTGTTTCATTTTTTTTTTAATTATTTTGTTAGAAAAATTATTTTTAATGTGAATAAGGCTTTTAAATAGGCTTACAGGCCAAGCCATGGTAAGCCGTAGGCCAAGCTCATGCCGAAAAAAAAGCCTATCATAGGTCGTAGGTCAGGCTTAAGCCTCAAAAATTCATCGTAGGTCAGACTCAGACCTTTCAAAGCCTGGTCTGACCTATTCCCACCCCTAGATCTAACTAATATGGACTTGATACTAAAGACATGGACATGAGACTATAGTCATAACAGACCAAATATCAAATTACGTATAATCTATTATCTCCTTCAAGTTGGTGAACAAATACTTTATAATTTCTACTTAGTAACAAAGTTATGAAATGACAGGATCTAATGGTTTTGTAAAATTATACGTGTCTATGTTGAACAGAAGACACAGATTGTAAATGAAATAGTTTTTAGTGTAACTTTTATAAGTCTTATAAAACAAACATTTTCTTTATCTAGGATCCAATTTACCCCTACTTTGATTCAAAGTAGCAAATGAAAGACAATTAAAAAAACTTTTAGAGCATGATAACTATAAAGAGAAGCCTACATTAATTTTTATAGGGAGTCTCGTTATTAAGAGGCTCTATTTATAAGAAAAGTATGTATGGCTTAAGTCATAATACCATAAACGTTTAGGCAAATGAGATTTTATAAGAAAACACTAGTAACATTCAACAATTGTATATGTTTTCTTTCAACTACAAAACTTTTTTTGGGGAGTTTCTACAAAAGATATTTGATTTAAGATTTTTGGAGATGAATAGAAGAATTTATTTTAAATTGATTTAATTGTAGTTTTAATATTTTTATTTTTACTAATTCACGAAATTGATTCATCTAATTTAAAACAAGTGATAGAATGCCTTAATTAAAAGTCAATAATTTTAGTCTCTACTTTAGATTTTTAAACTAAAAATTAACTATTTGATATATTTTAAGTGATGTAACATATAATTTTATAATATAGAACCACTTAAATGTTTTAATTATTCATATGTCATTAAATAAATTATAAATAAAAAATTTAAGTAGAAGGTTAAGTTTTTAGAAAGTATTATTGTGATTTGATTAGTGTTAATCATTTTACATCATTGTATCATATGTCACATTATTTAAAACAAGTCATATCGTTGTTTTGTAGTTAAAAAATCAATATAAGAAATCAAAACTGATTTTAAAATCGGAAAATCGATTTTGTAAATTGATAAAACTAGAAGGATTAAAATTGCAGCTAAATTTTTTAAATTCTACTCTATTGTCACTTCTTATGATTTTAACCGTAACATAAAATCGAGTCAAAATGATGAAATTTTGAATATACAATTTAATTTCAAATAAAATCTTTATGAAATGAAATTTAAGAAAATTGCAAACAAAGTTTTTTAAAACATCACTAGAAGGATGTCCTAGCCTGTAGTGTCAAACATTCATCAACTTAGAGGAATCAACAATATTATTAATGTTGATGGAATTATGAAAAGAAGAATCAACAACATCAAACTATTATCTACAACAATATCATGATACTTAGAACCATGAGAGTTACTACTGGACAAATTATGGAAAAAAGTAAAACCAACATGAGTCCGACTGAGAACGTTGAGGATACGAAGATGTGGCAAAATGGAGGAATTGGATGGAGTTTAACTTTGAATTTGGATTACCATCAAATTAATTTAATAATCTATTACAATCCCTCTAAAAGTTGTATAAAAATATCCAATTTAATCTATCCACTAAAAATAAAAATCTTTCAATTTATCCATTAACATATTTTCAATGAATGCATATCTATTTAATTACTTTCTTTTGACCATTTTAATAAATTAATTTTAATGTTTGTTATTATATTTAAAAAAATTATTATTTTATAAATAATATATTTTATTTTGATAGAAAATTCTGGTTCTTTTTTTAATTTTTATCTTAAACTTTTTTTAATATTATTTTAAAAATCAGTTTTTCTCAAAAGAAAAATTAGTAATTTCTAAAATTAATTTTATTTATTATACGGGAAACTGTATTTTTTAACTGAAAAAAAATTAAAAAATAAACAGTATGTTTTATAAGAAAAAATGTTTTTGTAATATTTTTAAAATATAAATATAAATTAAATATGATTATTTATTAATTAAGTAATAGGGAGGGTGGCTGATAGTGGCCACCAACAGAACTCTTACGATATACAATTGTTGATGGCAGAGTTTCGACGATCCACAGTGATTGATGGCGGAGTTCCGGCAATCGGTGGCGAAACTTTAGCGGTCGTCGCCACCAACTACCACCAATATTAAAAATATTAATTAATAATAAATAAATAATACTTTCTATTTTTAAAATAAGTTACTTATTTTTAATTAATCAATACAAAAATTGATTTTTAAAATTCTAAAATAGTTTAAGTTTTTTTGTTAAAAAATTCAAAGTTTAGAACTAAAAAAATGCAGTGAAGAAATTTTTTTCTTTTAAAATAATAATTAAATTATTTTCATAAATTACTTATTTTGTAAATTATAAAAATAACAGTTTTTCTTAAATTATTTAAAAAAAACTTTTTTTTATATAAATTATAAAAAAAATACTAATTTATAGTTTTGTGGATGAATTTGATGGATTGGGTATATGGATGGGAATAGACTAGGCCGTTCGTCAGGGGCCTATGGTCTGGCCTACTTATGGCCTGGTCTGGCCTGTTTAATAAAAAGGTCATGCTCAAGCTGTTTTTAAAGCATCTTTATGTAAATAGGTCAGGCTCAGACTTGTAAAAAAGCCTATTAGGCCTGACAGACCGGCTTTATATATTTTATATGTATTCCATTCTTTATTTTTTTTTTTCTAATTTCCATTACACTCACTCCAACAATCATGTATAAAAACAACATATTTTTTTATAAAAACCGATATTATTTATTTGTTACTTTATATTTTATAAAAACAAATACTATTTATTTGTTATCTTTATATATATTATTAGTATATAAATTTAAAAACCCTAATTGTTTATTATTACTGAATATGAGTTTGTTTGAGAGGTAATATTCTGAGTTGTTTGAGAGATAATAATAGGTGTGTTTGTTTCAATAAAAAATTTATTCTTTTAAACCAAAAACTATTTTTTAGGGTTTAAAAGGTATTTGTTTCATATTTTTAAAAAATTATTTTGTTAGAAAAATCATTTTTTATTTAATATATATATACATATACACATTAGTATTGGTATATGGAGAATCATATAAATCGATATGTGTAGAGCATCATGTAGCTATAGATAATTGTTTATTTATTACCTTTATATATATATATATATTATTACTAAATATGATGTTGCACGAGATGATTTGTTTGAGAGCTAATAATCTGAATTTGTTTGAGACCATTTGTTTCAGAGATAATAATGGGTGCGTTTGTTTTAATAAAAAATTTATTCTTTTAAACCAAAAATCATTTTTTAGAGTTTAAAGGGTGTTTTGTTTCATATTTTTTTTTTAAAATTATTTTGTTAGAAAAATTATTTTTAATGTGAATAAGACTTTTAAATAGGCTAACAGGTCAGGCCATGGTAGGCTGTAGGCCAGACTCAAACCCAAAAAAAAGCCTATCATAGGCCGTAGGCCAGGCTTATGCCTCAAAAATTCATCGTAGGTCAGACTCAGGCCTTTCAAAGTCTGGTCTGGCCTGACCTATTCCCACCCCTAATCCCTATTCTTACGATATTTTAATTTTACATTCTTGAAAATTTTAATTTATATTTTAAACTATTTTCATTGAAAATTTTTAGAACAATTTATCTTACACAAATATAAAAATTGTGATATAAATTTTGTTGTGCAAAATTCCAATTTAAAAATTAACATTTTAGAAATTTAAAATTTTCAATACGTAAAAAGATAATAACAATTACATACCAAAAATGTCAAAAATAAAATTTTCAATTTAAAAGAATTTTGCATATAAAAAATTTTGTATTTCAATATATAAAAAAATTAAAAAAATAATTTTCATATCAGAAATTTCAATTCAAAAACGAATTTTTGAGATGTGAAAAAATTATAAAAAAATCTTATATTAAAAATTTTTAAAATTCAAAATTTTCGATATATAAAAAACCTTGCATATAAAAAAATTGAAACAAAATTTTGCATATAACGAAATGTTTAATATATAAAAAAAAACATAAATATTAAGTACAAAAAACAGAATAATTTTATTTAAAAAAAATTATTTTCTACATGAGTATATAAAAAATATTAAAATGTGAATTTAAAGTTAAACTATTGGAATATGAAATCCAATGCTCCACATCTATATTCCCATTCGCTAAGCTTCGATGTGATTTGTGAACACGAGTCGTGATTCATGAAGTCCGCTTCCATTTTCCCCTTTTTTTTTTTCTTATTTTGCTTGTATTAAAAATCGATTAACTTTTTTTTGTAAGTATTGTTAAGATGTTAAAATAATTTATACTATTTTTGGGGATCAAATATATTTTTCTGGCCTAATTAATTTTTATTAAAAATATATTTATTTATTCATATTGATAAAAATTACATTGATCGAAAATATTATAATTTAAAATCGCTAAAATCGAAAAAGATAAATTTACAAATATATTTGCAGCACACATATTAATAGCATAAAACTGTAAAATATCTATAAATATGACAATGCTTGCAAAATGACAAAATTGAGGTGTTCATAATATTTATGTCTTTGGAGTGTTAATGTTAACAACGTCAAAAACATTGATTAAAATTACATTTGATCGAAATTGATTTGTCAATTGGATCAAAGAACATCGTAACGAAACAAGAAAACAAAATGATGCACCAAGACGACGACCAAATACAGTGTCACACTAAGACAACAAAACTACACGAAAGATAGACAAAAGATGTTGGGAATCACTTATTTAGATAAAAGAGAATACAAATGATGTGGCGGGGTGATTTTGGACCAAATATTGGCTCAAAACCATCCTTTCTTGAGTGATAAAATGAGGAACCGATCACAAAGGGCGGAGAAGAGAAACTAGAGGTGGCAAGGTTTATTAATTTTATTTTTTTTTCTGTCTTGATTTGTTAATTCTTTAATAGCTTTATATATAGAACATTTTATATGTTCTTTTGATATTTTTTTAATCATCATAATTAAATATCATAAGAATTTTTTTTAATCAAACTCTCAAAAGGTAATAATTGCAAATCAGTTCAAAAGTTGTGATAAAGGTCCAACTATTAGGGTTTAATTGAGAACAGACGGCATTCAACCAATACATCACCTCAATCTCAAAATTAGTAAAAAGAAATTTCATGTTTTATCTTTTAAATGTTTATAAAAGACGAACAAGTCTATTTCGCCCCACCGCAAACCCTAATATCCACATTACAACTTAAGATTTATATCAACGTTCTATCAAAGTAATTTTTAAACATATTCATTGAGACCTTCAAATTGAGAGCACATGAATCAAGTTTGAAGATGTGATTAGTGTGTGGTGTTCTTAACGATATTTTTTATCGTATTCAAAATATTTTTGTTCGGTTTAGATACAGTCATTACAGAACCACTATTTAAAGAAGAAAAAATATATTCATCGATGATCACAAATTAATTGTTGAAAAGGGCCTCTATTGGGGAATCACTAACAATTTTTTTAGAATCAATTTCTATTATTTGTGTTACCCCTATCCATTTTACCTAGAAAAATAAGATGAATGCAAAGAAAAAGAATAGAAAACCTTACCAAGACAACCGACTACATCGAGCAAAAAATAAGAATAGGAACAAATAAGAAAAACTAAAATCACAAGTTAAGGTGAAAAAGAGAACAAAATGACATGTTTGAAAAAGCATCATACAAGTAACATGTATACTAACATATGGTTATAACATATTACAAACTTATCACTTTATCAAAGAACTTAAGTAACAAGTACTGATCGAGAGAGGATATATTTCCAAAATATTTGCCTTCTAAAAAAAATTTAAAAAAAAAAATAGACTTTATACCATTAACTACACAATAGCTAATATTATATGGGGTTTGTATACTGGTATGGACACAAGACCATTTTAAACCTTAGACTCAACTAAATGGTCAAATCCAAGTCCCTAAGAACTCAACTTTGAAAGTAATCGACTATGTGAATCTCAAGTGGATGTCGCAAGTCTTTTTCTAAAGACTATATAACTCATGTTTGCATCTGAGAAAGTTATCAACAATTCTTATTGTGATTGAGCTACAATGACTCTCAAATCAAAAGACCTACATAAATGAATTGATCAGCAAGCTTCAATTATCAAGTAACTCAGGGTCCAAAACAAACATAAATAGGAGTTTCCCCCAAGTAACATTTACCTTTTATAAATATGAAATATTAATCTCTACTATCACTTTGTCTTACTTTGACATCAGATTGTTTTTGCATGTACACATATCCCCTCATATTGGAGTAGGAGCAATAAAAAGTCAAGAAACTAACGTCAATTGATCATCATTTTGAGGCGATCAACTTTGTGTTCTTAGACCGGAACAATATTTTACTTAAAATGAAAAATATAAAATAAAATAAAAAATTCTAATTAATATTCTACAAATTTTTTTTCAATTTTCTAAAATTATTTAAGATCTTTAAAAAAAATAGTATATATTTAAGATATCAAATCCAACAATAAACTATAAATATTTAAATAAAAATGAGACTTTAAGAAGATTAGCTAAAATATTGATAGAATCATATTTGGTTAATTGTAAAAATTGTTGGAAAATAATACTAAATAAATTATTTTTTCAAAAAAAAGTTTATAAATTAAAACTGCAAATATATATATATATATATATATATATCCAACAACATAATTTATATACACCGATGATGTAAGACTTTTTTTTACAGATACGTCCAATTTTCAATAAAACAACTATTTGTAGATTTTTATAAAGATATAAAAATATTTTAATAATTAATCTAAGAAATTGACACTATAATGTAATTTGATTAGATGCATACGTAAAAAAAATTATATGATTATTACATAAAAATTAATCTCATTTGAATAATCAAAATATATAATTAAGTATAACAACCTGCAACCTTACTTAATCTACTATCAATCTCATCTATGTTTACTAGACTTATTTTTTGATCTAGTATGTTTGCTTCTGTCTCATATCCATGAAATGCGACAAATTCAATGTTTTTATTTTTTATGAAAGGAAATTAACTTATGAAATTAAGCGAGAGAGATAAGTACCCGTAGTATCATTAGTTAAAATAAGACTTAAAGAAGAAAAACGTTTATCCACAAGAATCCAATAAAAAATCGGGATTGAATGACCTAAATTGATGCACCAATTCAATGTTGTTTTGTTCTTGCCATTGCTATCACCAACGCATAGTTGAAATAAGTCTATATAATGTAAACTGATACACCGACTTAAATGGCTCTATAGTTACTATACTGTCATCTTGTTCAACAATATGCGAGAACTTCTTCTCATAGTATCTTGGGATTCAAAATAATTTTAGCTTCAGTTGAATGTAAAGGTGAGACTTTTGCTAAACATAGAAGAGTGAGAATTGGGATAAAAATGAGTTGTACGAACAATAAAATCCATTATTATCAATATTTACATTGTAAAACACCACCAAACAGTTAACCAGCCTAAACTCTCAGTCTCTAGCCACTAGCAATAGAACTCAAATCAACACCTTGATTCGATATGTTTGTTGAGTTTGGAAATGTACATTATGTATTGTAAAATTAGAACGAAAGCAGTTATTAAATAACAAAGGAAAAAACAAAATAAAATAAACAAGAAAGAGACCATCCATGACTATGTATGAACAAATTAGAACGCATAATTAATCCAAACACTCCATTTCCTTGCGAGATTCATGTGTATACAGCAGAAGCGATAAGGTATTAATTAATTAACCTGAGCCCGGTGTTGGAGAAGATTGCCGCACCGCACAAGCAACCACCTTCGCCCATTGTTTCAACCGAGTCTTCTTCGCCGTTAAATCATCAGCTTCATAACAAATTCGTAACAACTTTCACTCAAAATTATTTCATTTTAATTCTAGCACAAATAAATAAATTAAAATTGCCCCAATTTTTATGTCAACTGTATAATTTTATTTTCATAGTTACACCTAATAAACACTTTATAATTTAATTTTCAAAAAATTCACCTAGTAAATTACTATCAATCAAATGAGTGATTACGTAAATTTATGATTGATTAACTATATAAATTTTTTTGTATTGACAATATATAATTTAAATTGAACCAATAGACAATCTGATATTTGAATATGTGATATATTTATGCCACGTAAATGTTATTAAAGTTATGATAAATTTATCTTACAGATGAATGATGATCAAGTTTTAAAGACAAATTTGTCTTTCATGAGATGAAATTGACCTTAAATCAATAACCATAAAACTTTATAAAGAGACTATTTTATATTGACATTTGACAATTCGGATAATTTTATAATAGATTCACAATTTTCAATTTGTCAATTTATGAATGCAATTTCAGTTCTTTTTTTAAATAAAAAAAAAAAATCTGACTACCATCAACAACAGAAATATTTATTTAAAAAAAAAATGATAAAATGAATAACTCAAATTTAACGAATAAAATGAAATTGCGAGGGTTAAGGTTTTTAATCGAGTTACCTGGATTAAAAATAGCGGTGGTATTTGCAATGTCATTATCAGAGACAATGGAAGATGAAGAAGAGGATCGAGACAAGCTATGATTATTGTACTGTTTATTAACAGCATGGTACAATTCCAAAGCAGGTATAGTATTGGATAGTTTCGGGTCAATTTCGGGTGAATCAAACCCGAACCCGAGTTCGAAACAAGCATTGAGTTCCTGTAAGTCATCTTCCGATAAACTCTTACTAAGCCGACGGAGATTGTTGCCGCTGCGACTGCGGCTGATGTGATTCTTCTTTCGTCTCTGCCACGCCTCTTCTCGGAGCATGTCCGGTGACCACGACTGTTGTTTGTAGAGCCGCGGCGGTGGCGGCGCGTTGGACGGCTTTGACATAATAATGATTTGAATATTTTTTTGGTTTTTTTGGGTTTGGGTTTTTGTTCTGTCGAATGATGATGAGATTGTTTTGTAATCTAAATCATGTTTCTCGGCAGTGGATCTATATGATGTGGACTGTGCTTGGCCAATTGTGACTTTTGGTTTATAATATTTTATTTTATTTTTTTAAATAAGTTGCAATTGTGCATTGTCAATATTTGGAATAAAAAATTTTAAAAAGGAAGGAACTTATATTTTTGCTAAACAATCTCTTCTATAGAGGAAAGTATCTTAGGTTTTAAATATTTTATCAACACAGTCTATATAAAGTTGGAAAAAAAAATTAAATTGAAACAATTTCATCCAAAAATAAGTTGAATAGAAAAAAGTTGAGATATCTATCTATACCCTAATATAAAAGGGAGTTCTAAAAATAATTGCCAATACTCGTTTGATCTTTTTAAATTTACCTTTAATGATACAAATATTTTCTAACTTTAAATTTAAAATAAACAACGTGAATATCATTAGATAAAAAATAATTTAAATTAAATAATTGCAAAACCATTTTATTCTTACCTTTACTTAATTTTAATCTCTATCTCTCTATAATGTCTTTATATCTTTTTATTATCTTTATCTTTTTCTATAATATACATATTTTTATATTCCTTCTCTATCTCTATCTTTATTTTTATATTTATTTTTATCTCTATATAATTAAAGAGAATACACTTTTTTTTTGTATCGTTTATTTTTTTTTAAATTACCCTTTCCAATTTTTCTTATCTCTCAACTCTTAATTTTTTTTTTTATCTTTTCCTTAAGAAACTACTTTATCTTTTTTTAATTTTTTATAATTGTATATACCATAAACTATAAATAATTTATAAATTGCAATGAAAATTATTTTTTTTTAAAAAGTAAAAATATATACACACCATACCACAACAACAAAATGGACAGATAACACGTACGTGAATATCCGTCTTCACGTTAATCTCTATTTTTATAATAACTTTATTTAAAATAAAATATAAACAAAAAATTTAATTTGTTAATTTATATTTCTATAAAAAATTCACTCAAAATGAAATAT
Source organism: Cicer arietinum (assembly GCF_000331145.2). NCBI lineage: Eukaryota > Viridiplantae > Streptophyta > Magnoliopsida > Fabales > Fabaceae > Cicer > Cicer arietinum. The sequence goes on from NC_021165.2 coordinate 17,117,534, forward strand.
AAAACAAAAAAATTATTTAAAATTTGATGTATCTAATTTTAAATTATAACCAAAATATCAATTTTCAATTATAATTTTTGTTTTATTTTATTTCAGAAAAAGTACCAGTGAAACTCATAACTGAAGTACATTTACACATATCAAACTTACAATTAAGTCTTTCTTCAACAAACTTCGTCACATTCATATTTTATCACAAACATAAATCACACAAAAGATAAAATTTTATTGTACACAATTCAGAAAAAATATATTAATATTATAACATAATATTTTTTATAAGAAAAGTAAAAATTATTGATAACTTCTACATAGATAAAAATATTATATCATATATTTTTATTTAAGTGTGAATAATTTCCATCAAAAAATTAATTATATATATATATATATATATATATATATATTAAGAGTCCGACCTCTCTAATCAGGTATCATAAAAAATAGTTTAATTGAGTTTTTTCTTTCTTAGTTAGAAATTAGCGAGTTTTTGTTCAATTGTTAGTGAGAATTAGGGATGAAAATAGGTTAAGTCGTCCGTGAGGATCTATGTTGTTGCCTACTTGTGGTTTGATTTGGTCTGACCTGTTTAATAAAAAGGTTAGACTCAAACTATTTTTAAAGTATTTTTTTTATTATTATTTATTAATAATATTATTGTCTATTTTAAAATCTATCAATTAGGCTATCACTTAGTCGTTCTATATTCAGTCGTCCTTCCATATTCTCCCCGTTCTTTTCTTCTCTCTTTATTTTTAAGTTGAATCATTCATATTATTATATAATTATTATACTATATAAGATTTCAATATTTACTATTTCAATATTTACTATTTCAATATCTTACTTTTTTTTCTTTTTTCTTTAGTAAAGTTAACTTTTGTAAAATCTCTTAAAAATCTTCTAGAAACTCAATTGAAAATTGTTCTACTTTTAGGTTTTATAAATAAAAATAAATCTTAAATCAAAACAGTATATGTGAATTTGTAAAAAAAATTACATAAAATAGATGCAGTCCATTTAGAATTGTTTCAAAGTTGATAATAATATTAATTATATTATTACTGAATATGTTCGAGTTTGTTTGAGAGGATTTGTTTGAGAGCATCATATAAATTGGTATAGATAGAGCATCACGTAGCTTGATATGTGTATAAGGACTAATTATGAATTCGTTTTGTTTTTTTGTTTTCTTAGAAGGTTGTTGTATTGCAGTATGCAAACTTGTTAGTTATTGTTTTATTAGATTTGATTATAATTTTATTAATTTTTCTTGTATATAAAGGTCTAGTTTAGCTTATTTAAAAAAATATAAAATATAATATTTTAATGTGAATAGAGCTTTTAAATATGTTTTCATATCAAACTAGACTTTTAAAAAGGTTAGACCAAGCAAAAATAAAAAATAAAAAAACTTATGTTAGGTCGTAGACTAGACTTAAACTTTAAAATTTAATCGTAGATCAGACTTAGGTATTTCAAAGTCTGGTCTGGTCTAACCTATTCCCACTAAGAAATGAATGAAACTCTTAAATATTGATTTTAATTTCTATGAAAGACAAAAACTCACTAATTTTATAGGAGAGAAAAATAAGAGTGAAAAGTTAGTAGATAAGAGTACTAAGAAGAGGGAGCGGGTTCTTGCATATATCATTAAGGATATAAATATTTATTCTCTTTACTTAATTAATTAAAAACTTAACTATTTTTTTTTGTCCCATTATTCCACAAAACTTTTGTCCTCCTATTAAGTAGTTTTTGGGATTTTTTATCTTCATTATTTTTTATTATGTGACAATGTCATTAATGACGTGACACTTATATGTTATTTATGATTTGGATAAAATAATTTTTAAGTTATTATTATTATAATTTATTTTATTTATATAATACAAAATTAAATAAGTAAATTTTAAATATTGTATCCGAATATTTTAAAATTTTAATTTATTATTGGATAAAATAAATAAATTTTAAATATTTTATTTAAATATTTTATTTAAATATTTTAATTTATAAATAAAATAACATAGATTTATTAATAGTTTAAGATATAAATATTAAATAGTATTAAAATATTGAGAATAAAATAAATAAAATTTAAAATATTTTATAAAAATATTTTAAAATTATTAAAAAAACTGAAATAAAATAAATAAAATTTAAATATTTTATTTATATAATTTAGAGTTTTAAAATTTATATAGATAATATATAATAAAATAAATTTATTTAATTTTTAATATTTTAATATATAAATAAAATTAATTACAACAATAATAACATAAAAGATATTTTATCCAACTAGCGAATATCATGTCTAAATAATATTAGACTAAAATAAATCTAAGAAATAATTAATGAGACCAAAAATTTAATTGTAAAAATACATAGATTAAAAATTTATTTTAAGCAAAATAAAGGATCAAAATAGCATTCAAGTTTTAGTTAAATAAATAATACTGGAATGTTGTCTCGTAATGGACAAACCACTTCAAGGGATGTATGAGCAGTGGCCCACACTTGATTTTGAATAAATATTTTAGTGCTCAACACACTAATAAACAAATGATATGAGAAATATGTTGGGCAATGTCTCTTCACTATGTTTAAATTTTTTTTGAATGTGTAAGGAGTTTATATAATAGTCATTAAATATTTTAAAATTATAAAAACAAATATAAATATATCATTTATTTAATTATTTTGGTCTTTAAATATAATTTTAATTAATTAATTTATTTTTCAAATTTAATTTTTGTAAGTTAATTTAGTTTATAAATTTATTAATAAAAGATATATTTAAAAATGTATTTATAGTTTTAATAAATTCATACATCACATATTTAAGAACTAAATATGTGACACCAATTAAAAGAAATATATGGTACTCTCACTATTTAAAATTTATGTGTCGGTCTCTCCTCATGATCATTGCACGAATCTACGTGTAGTAGTATACATTGAATATATATCTAAAAGATTATAGATAGAAATCAAATCATATTCCACTATAGATATTTGTGTAGGTATAATTTTAGTAAATGGGCAATACTTTTTGAACATTTATTACAACAACAGCAACAATAATAATAATAATAATAATAATAATAATAATAATAATAATAATAATAATAATATTATTATTATTATTATTATTATTATTATTATTATTATTATAATACAGATAGACATTGTTTGATAAAAGTTTTAAAATAATAAAATTATAATTAAAATAGTTGAAAAGAATGAGAAAATTAGAAGTAACAAAAAATAGATGAAAACTCGATGTTTTTTAATATTGTTGGAATGATGTTTTTAAATTCAACGTGAACTAAAGAGTATTACTAGATTATTCTTTATATTTTTAATATAAGTAAAGTCATTTTTCTAATCATATTGAAAGTCTTAGTCTTAAAATTTATTTAATTTTCATGAGTTTATCTATGTATATATATTTTAGTCGGATGTAGCAATATATTAATTATTATAAATGATTTGTTGTCTGTTAAATAAAATGAAAAGTATTTTCCATTGAATCATGTTTTAAATTTCTAAACTTCACAATTTATTTTATTTGAAAAACTTTTGAAATTTAAAAACTTAATTATATATTTGTTTAAATTTTAGTTATTTATAGTCAACCACTCTAGCTAAAGGATGAACACCTATTTCGATGGAAAAGTGAAACGCTTCAAAGCCAGATTTATTGCTTAAGATTTCACAAAAACAAATAACTCATAACTCAGAGTCTCATTGATTTTAGTTTCAAAAACTTTATTTTAATTTTTAAAAATTAAAAAATTTGTTTGAATTATTTATTTTTAAAAACTGTTTGTAAAATTAATTTTAATATTATATTTTTTAAAATTAAAAAAATAAAATATATAAATAGTATTTTATTTTTTATTTTTTCAATTTTAAAAAGAAAAAATACGGAGAAGTTACTTTTCATTAATGGTATAATTGTAATTATGTTTAACTTATAAAAAAAAATTGTTCCTCTAAAGCAGTTGGAGACAGAAATGCGATGGAGTCAGCAAACATGATAAACCCTAGATTGTGATTCGAACTCTAGCTCGCGATTCGATCAACTTCATCCACCTCATTCCCTCCTTTTGACCATTGTTGTATTCTCCATTCTCTCTCTAATAATTTATTTGGTTAGTTTTTATTTTCCTTTCCTTTGCATATGGTTTTTTTGAATTTGGGTTTTAACTTGAATTTTATTTTTCGAATTAAGTTGGTTGTGTTTGTTGATTTACTTGGTTTCCTTTGTGTTCTGAATCATGATCTATTTGTAATTAATATTAGCATATATATGAAATCAATGAGGATAAATTTAGTGTTTACAAAATCATCTTTTGTTTATATGTTTTTTGTTTGTTTAATTTTTCTCTTTAATTCTTGTTTGAATGAAGAGTATGAATTCTTGTTACATTATTTTTGCTACAAACAATTTGTGACCACGAAATAAGGCAGCGACAATGGCAGTTTGCAAATACCCGCCATCGCTTTCTTTTCCGTTATCAATTTAATTTTATCATTGTAGTTACATGATATTCAATTGTCTTTGTTATATTTCAATTTAAGTAAAAACAATTGAAACTATAATTATTCATGGAAAGTAATAATTCAAACTTTTTCTTTAATTTTATTTTTTAAAACAATTTTTAAAAACTATAATGCAAAAGTAAACATGCCGGTAGGCTATTTTGAAACTTTATCACCTGATGCAAAAACAACCCACTATCAAGATCTTTCATTGGCAACATTTATCTAGGGTTGTATAAAAAATCCGGTTATGAGACCCAAATCCAAAATCAGATCCAAATCTATTTTAAATAACCGGTTAAAATCATATGGTTATAATTCAGTTTATTTATAAACCGGTTGGATAACTACTTATGTTTTATATTTGGATTTAGTTCTTATCCGGTTTTTATACACTACCAATATTTTTTTAATTTTGAGATTTTATTTATTAAAAAAAATGAAATTTATTTATTTTTTCAAAAAAACATCATAAAAAAATAAAAATAAAAAACCTTCTTTTTCTCAAAAAAAAAATTTAAATTGAAATTTTTCAGTGAGAATTTTTTTAAAAAAATTTATCAAAAAGATGGATTTTTTCAATAACCAATTTTTAAACCATGAATAAATGATTTTTTAAAAAAATAATCAAATTTTAACCGATTTTGAAAAAAAAATCAATTTTAAAATTAAAATTTTCAAAATCAGTTGCTTAATTATAAACCAGTTATTTAACCATAACCAATTTTACAATTGATTTTATAACCAATTTTAAACAAAATATTAAATTTAATTATAAATCTACATCTATATATTAATTTTAAAATAAATATAGTTTATTTTAAAAAAAAAACCAACTATGAACAACCTTTACCTTTATCCGACGTTGCTGCTTAATCTTGTGGGATGACTTTTATACCTCACTACTACTAGCCCCGATATAGTTTTTCCTACTCAGCAATTAATCGAATTCATGGCGGCACTAGAAGAAAGCAATTACAAGGTTGTTATGCGAGTTATGTGCTATTTGAAGATTGTTCCAACTCATCTACATTTTGTGGCACCTTATTTTCTTTGCAAATAAGAACTACATATATTGTTGGGCTTAAGAGCAAATGTTTAGATACTATATACGGGTTGAATTCGAACGGCAAAATCTAGTATATGATCTGATTGATTATTTTTGGATTAAGTTAAATTTTAAATTTGTATTTTTTTCATTTAACTCGAACCGAACCGACCCGATCAAGAATGTATTGAATTGAGTTGACGGGTTATACACAAATAATAATCTGTATTTTATTTTATGGAAAAATATATTGAATGAAAATATATTTAATATTTGAATTTCTCAAAAGCTATAAAATTTCAATCACATCATTCAATTTTTTTAAAAGCCAACAACCTCACACACAAAAAAACAAATCCAACAATCTTCAAATACATACATAAATTCAACAATAGTAAATCAATAAAATATGAAAATTCATCAATTCTTAGCAATGTCAACTTCAAGCCCAAACACTGAAGAAGTTCTTCAAATTATAGAAGGGAACAATTAAAAATCTGCAAAAAGTTAAAACACTTCAACTCCAAGCGCTTAACAAGTTCATCATTACACATAACTCACCAACCATTTTAGTTTACTAAGTTACCATAATTTTTTTAATAGTAGTGCTTCATTTGTTTATTTATAGAGTACTTATTATTTTCAAATACAATATTAAAAAAAAAAGTGTTTAATGGATTTAAATGTAAAAAATTTAAACTAAATTCATCATACGCATAAGTTTTTGCATAAGTATCATTTTTTATCATAAATAGTATCTAACTAAAACAATTTGTATTTAACAAATATAAAAAATTTAAACTAAATTTATCATAAACATAAGCTTTCAGTTTATATAAGCTTTCAGTTTATATCTTCATTATGCAAAACTATAACAAAATATAATATTTAAATAAATATCATGAGCAACTATAGAACAAAATAAAAACATGGCGACAACGTGACTAGTAGAACAAAAGAAGAAGATGGACAGTGTTGTGGCTTCCAGAAGTCTGGACAGAAAAATAAGGTGAACGCAATATGAAACAGAAGAAGAAATTAGATGACGACGGCTGAAAACTGGAATAAGAAGAAGAGTAATGAAACCCTATTGGGCTGCCAAACAAAATTAAAAAAAAATAATATTATAATTAGTTATCAAGTCGGGTCGATGGGTTCAAATTGTTGAACCCATTACCCGAATCAAATATAAATAAGTTTTAGCGGGTTGGGTTGGACCAGACTCGAAAATGACCAATTACGAATAAAAATCGAGTTGAGTTGAATTGTGTGATTAAATTGGCGGATTGATTCGCGCCCATGTACACTTCTAAATACTATGTATCTGGATATTGCTTCTTTCCTAGACATTCACCTCTCTCATAGAAATCCAAGAAACGACAAATTAATTATTTACATCTTTTTAGCTTCGTAATACGTCTCAAGGTTCAAGAAGGACTAGTAACTCTCTACCTCACTCATTTCATGTGTTTTTTTTTTATCTTCCACCCTTCATCTTGGGAGGGATAATAGAAAAATCTCACAACTTCAAAGAAAGAAAAGTTAACCGCACTAATTTACTTTTTCAATTTTCATTAATGAGAGTCATATTTTATTTTTTTTCTATAAATGATTTATAGGTTATTAAATCTTACTCATAGTAAAAATTACATTTTAGGACATGAACTAATTTTAACTTTAAATTTGAATTAATTATTGAAGTAAAGTATGTTACAATTGAAAGTTTTCAAATGTGTCAAAGTCAATTTTATTTAAGTCTTAAAAAAATTATGTCTCGTCCAAAAGTTAGGGGTGGGAATAGGCCAGGCCAGGCCAGACTTTGAAAGGCCTGAGCCTGGCCTACGATTAATTTTTGAGGCCTAAGCCTGGCCTACGGCCTATGATGGGCTTTTTTTCCGGCCTGAGTCTGGCCTACGACCTATCATGGCCTGACCTGTAAGCCTATTTAAAAGCCTTATTCACATTAAAAATAACTTTTCTAACAAAATAATTTTAGAAAAATATGAAAAAAAACACCCTTTAAACCCTAAAAAATGATTTTTGGTTTAAAAGAATAAATTTTTTATTAAAATAAACGCACCCATTATTTCTCTCAAACAAATGGTCTCAAACAAACTCAGATTATTACCTCTCTCAAATAAATCCTCTCGTGCAACATCATATTTAATAATATATATATATATATATATATATATATATATAAGTAATAAATAAACAATTATCTATAGCTACATGATGTTCTACACATATCGATTTATATGATTCTCCATATACCAATACTAATGTGTATATGTATATATATATTAAATAAAAAAATGATTTTCTAACAAAATAATTTAAAAAAAATATGAAACAAATACCTTTTAAACCCTAAAAAATAGTTTTTTGTTTAAAAGAATAAATTTTTTATTGAAACAAACGCACCTATTATTATCTCTCAAACAACTCAGAATATTACCTCTAAACAAATCCTCTCAAACAACTCGGAATATTACTTCTCAAACAAACTCATATTCAGTAATAATAAACAATTAGGGTTTCTAAATTTATATACTAATAATATATATAAAGATAACAAAAAAATAGTATTGGTTTTTATAAAAAAAGTAACAAATAAATAATATCGATTTTTATAAATAAATAAAAAATGTTGTTTTCATACATGTTTGTTGGAGTGAGTGCAATGAAAATTAGAAGAAGAAAAAACAGAGAATGAAATACATATAAAATATATATAGGCCGGCCTATCAGGCCTAATAGGTTTTTTTACAAGCCTGAGTCTGGCCTATTTACATAAATAGGCTTTAAAAACAGCCTGAGTCTGACCTTTTTATTAAACAGGTCAGACCATAAGTAGGCCAGGCCATAGACCCCTGTCGGACGGCCTAGCCTATTCCCATCCCTACCAAAAGTGAATCTAAACATGTTATATAAAAGGTATAATTTTTAATCGTATTCTCATTTAATCATTTATAGTTAGAGATTTTTAAAATAGTATTATGAGTTTTGTTATAAACATACAAAGAACAATATAACAAAACGCCCATGTAATTTCATGACATAGATCGAGAAAATTTTGCGTTTAATTTCAAAAACCTACAATAACCTCGAATTCTCTCTTCTTTAATTATTTTTGTAAAATTTGATTGAGGACTTATGTTTTTACGAATATTGCAATTAAAACCTCTTAAAAACTACACGAATTTATTAAAAAATTGAAAGAATTTAAATTTTATTGATTTAAAATTATAATTATTGATGTAAAGATTTACAAACATAGATAACAAACTTGACAGTAAAAAAAAAAGATATATGACTAACTTTTTAAAAATAATATAAAATTAATATATTATTTTCGTGAAATTTAATATATCGCGGGATGTATTTTACCAACAATAAAATACTAATTAGTATATATATATATATATATATATAATAAACTAATTATTTAAAAAGAAATGGTTCTCTAGTAGAACATGTAATTAGGTGATGATTTTTTCATAGCACTTGAGCATTGACTTCAATTAGTTGTTGTGACTAGAGGTGGACAACAGGTCGGGTAGGGCGAGTTTAGGCCCAAAACTTCCAATTGATTCAAACTACGGGTGCAATATATAGACCCATTTCAACCTATTTTTCGTTTTCGAGTTCGTCGGGTATGGGTTTGTCGTAATGCGGTTTCTTTAGTTTGGTTTTTTCGAGTTACAAGATTTGAAATTTTGAATCCTAAATCTAAATAAAGTTTGATACTCTGACTTAAAAATAAAAAAGATGAGAATTTTTTTTATAGATCTAGCCATTTAAAGAGTAGATCTGGTTGCAAACAGATCTGATTGTTGAAGAAGTTACAATCGAAAATCACTGGATATGTGTTACCAATACCGTCTTTTTCTTGTAACTGTGACCAAAAAGTAAAGTTGTTGTTAATAGCACCAAAGAACGGCGTCATAATGTTTTCATCCAAAAAAAAAAATATAAAAAGCTATGAGAGATTGAGACAGAAGCATATTGAGAGGCAAATAATATAAATTTGTGTTGTTATATGCCAAGTTCCATAGAGGTGGAATTTTTTAAAAGAAAAAAAAATTCAAATTGAAACAAAAATACATATGTTATATTCTAAAAATAATATAATATAAAATATATAATAATATAGATGGACAGGTCCGTCACTATCATCCAAAACACTCACTCGAATCCGTCTATTGTAATCCATACGAACCCCCAATTTAACCCATTTACCGGACTTTTACTCGCCCACATGCAATCGGGCTGTGCGGTTTGACGGTTTTTTTGGCGGGCCAATTTATTTGTCCAGTCCTAGTTGTGAGTCAGAGTTCCTTAATCTAGGCCGAACGTTATACCGAATGTTATGAACGCACACGTGGAATATTGTCCTGTCCATTAGTGTTTTGGAATCACACGTGAATTCCTCGTGCGTGTCAGCACATTTGTCCCCACTAACATAACATGAGCACCACTGCACCACCATAGTCGAATATTCATCACCGTGATAGTACGAAACCTACTCACTAGGTACCTTTTGTTACTACTTTTAAAATCATGCCAAATATTTCTCCATTTTTTCTTCAAAATTTCAAATTCATGATGGCAAAGCAAGTTAATTCCAAAAGAAAGTGTGTTCCAAGTACCGCAGTACTATATATTATGGGACAATCGTAGTGTATATTTTATTTTTTGTAGGGTCAAATAAGTAAAGAGCAAAGAGTATGTTAGATATTATATATTGTATTTATTTTTTTAAATATCTACCCGTCTTTAATTATAATTTTTTTTTTAAATTATCTCCAAATACGATTTCATTTTACAGACCCTCGAATGCCACATCACCTCCGAATGCCACCTCATTCTATTTCATCCACTTATACAAATATTTGACACGTCAGCCAAAAAGCTGATGTGGACCTCTTCTCCTTTCTCCCCTCTCAATCATGCTTTCAATACATAATCTCCTTCAATCCTCCTCTCAATCACTAATTTATAAATTTATGAAAATAATCATAAAATAAAAATATATGAAAAATTATTAAAAAAGTTACTTTCAATTATTAAGATACACAAATTTTATTAAAATTATAATATATGAATATATTAAAAAATATAATGAACAAAAGTTTAATATATATATGTGTTTTGAAAAAACATGTTAACACTAAACTTTTATCAATTACATTATATATTTATAATTGAATGCTATTTTTTATTTTAATTTTCCTTATTATAATAATAATTTGAATGTTAAAAAATAAATAAAAATTTAAGTATTGCATAAAATTAAATTATTTTTTAATAAAATTTATTTTTAGTACATATCAACATAACTATAATTCAATTGCACAAATAATTAGTTAAAACTTTTAAATACCTAAAAATTGATTTAAAGTATATGTAAATCTTTAATAAAATTAATTTCAAACTCTTGATGATATATATTCAATAATTTTTTTTTTTACAACAACTTCTCATGTTCGCAATTAAAAAATCATACTAATAAAACAAATAAATTTAGACTACGCTACAATATAATTCAACATTAACATTTTTTTAAAATAAAAAATATTAAATAGTCAATTAAAATTTTAAATTTTTATATCTTATTTTTTGGTATGTATTTTACATTTTATTTCATCAAATAAATACAAGTACCATTATATGTTGAAAAATAAATTGTTAATCAAAGTACAATGAGTCAAACAATTATCCTATATGATAAGTTATCATACGAATTTTACAAAATATTTTAAAAATTAAATTAGATGATTGTGATAAACATAATTTTCCCTCATTTTAATTTTTCTAATCATATTGAACTATTACAAATCAATAAAGTAATATTATAAGATAACTATATTTATAATACATAAAATATTACTTATAAAACTTATAAATTTATTTTACAAATCAATAATTTTTCTAATCATATTCAATTATTACAAATCAATAAAGTAATATTATAAGTTAACTATATTTATAATACATAAAATATTACTTATAAAACTTATAAAATTATTTTACAATTTGATAATAATTTATAATTTATATTATTATCAAATTATTTTATAAGTTATTTTATAATAAATTTATAAACTATTTTATAATATTATTTTATAACATTATTAGTCATTTACCAATGATAATAATTTATATTATTAGTAATTAAATTCAATAAAAAAAATCCACCTAATCATTCATAAATATCGACATAAATGTTCTTTATTTAATCTTCTTTTTATGAACAATTATATTATTTCACTTATGGTGAGTAATGATTTTATACATTAAAAATTAAATTACTCATTAATGTCAATCCATTTTTTTATTAACATTTTATAAAATAAAAATATATATTTTATTTGACAGAAAATACATAAATTTATTAAAAATAATCATCAAATACGAGTATGTGAAAAATTATTTAAAAAGTTACTTTCAATTATTAAAATCTATCATCTATTATATATATTTAAAATAGACTCCGATGCCACAACAATTTATTTTTTTTTTACAAACTTTTGATGAAATATATTCAATAATTTTTTTTACAACAACTTCTCATGCTCGCAATTAAAATATCATAATAATAAAACAAATAAATTTAGACTACGCTACAATATAATTCAACATTAACATTTTTTTAAAATAAAAAATATTAAATAGTAAATCATATTTATAAATTTTTACGTCTTATTTTTGGGTTTGTATTTTATATTTTATTTCGTCAAATAAATACAAATACCATTATATGTTGAAAAATAAATTAACAATGAAAGTACAATGAGTCAAACAATTATCCTATATAATAAGTTATCATACAAATTTTACAAAATATTTTAAAAATTAAATTAGATGATTGTGATGAACATGATTTCCCCTCATTTTAATTTTTTTAATCATATTCAATTATTACAAATCAATAAAGTAATATTATAAAATAATTATATTTATAATATATAAAATATTACTTATAAAACTTATAAAATTAATTAATTAATATCCGCGCAGCGCGCAGTCCATAATGTAGTTTAATTTATAGCAACACGGTTTTTTTAAGAAAAAGATAAAAATTGTTATATTATCGGCTTCAAGCACAAATCGTGCCAAAACAATAATCAAAACAAAACAAGCAAATCAAATGTGAGTTAAAAACAAGCTCCAACCACATAACATAAGGAGCCAGTAATAAAGGAAATTTCCCAATTTAGAAATCAAATAAATGAACTCTTTACGACATCAGTGAACATTTGTAAGACCAAGACAATTATAGGATTTGTGCACCATTGGCTAATTCAGAACATTAATTTTTTAAGTCACCATAAGACTGCAATTTGATTCAATGCACAAGATGTTCTAATGAAATCTCATTTTGATTAAAAACTTAATTAATTTTTTTTAAATGGTTCAAATGCAAGTCAACCATATAATATGAAGTCTCTTTTGTGAGACTTTGTTAAACAAGTATAATTCACAAAATTGTTGAATGTGATTATGGGCACATTATTGAATTGTTGAAGTGCGCTAACAACCTTCAACCACTCCAACCTTATGCTCCTAACCTTACAAAAAAAAAAAGAACAATAAAAAATAAATGTTGCAAGGTGTCTTCATTTTCAAATCCTCAATCACAAAAGATATTGTTTAAATTAACTATTATTCGTTTTGTCAAGTTATCCTTCTTAATAATTCTATTATTTAATAATCTCTAAGAAAAAACTCAACTTTCAATGGTAATCTTGTTTAAAATGAATTCAATCACGGATGACCTATCAACCTATACAATATGAGTCAATACAGAGTATGCACTTTTAATTGAATTCAAACCAGAACATTAATTCTTTAAGTCACCACAAGACTGCAATTTGATTCGATGAACAAGATGTTCTAATGAAATCTCATTTTGATTAAAAACTTAATTAATTTTTTTTTTCAAATGGTCCAAATGCAAGTCAACCATATAATATGAAGTCTCTTTTGTGAGACTTTGTTAAACAAGTATAATTCACAAAATTGTTGAATGTGATTATGGGCACATTGTTGAAGTGCACTAACAACCTTCAACCACTCCAACCTTGTGCTCCTAACCTTGCAAAAAAAAAAAAAAAAAGAAAAAAAAAAAAAACAATAAAAAATAAATGTTGCAGGGTGTCTTCACTTTCAAATCCTCAATCACAAAAGATATCGTTTAAATTAACTATTATTCGTTTTGTCAAGTTATCCTTCTTAATAATTCTATTATTTAATAATCTCTAAGAAAAAACTCAACTTTCAATGGTAATCTTGTTTAAAATGAATTCAATCATGGATGGCCTATCAACCTATACAGTATGAGTCAATACAGAGTATGCACTTTTAATTGAATTCAAACCAGAACATTAATTCTTTAAGTCACCACAAGACTGCAATTTGATTCAATGAACAAGATGTTCTAATGAAATCTCATTTTGATTAAAAACTTAATTAATTTTTTTTCAAATGGTCCAAATGTAAGTCAACCATATAATATGAAGTCTCTTTTGTGAGACTTTGTTAAACAAGTATAATTCACAAAATTGTTGAATGTGATTATGGACACATTGTTGAATTGTTGAAGTGCGCTAACAACCTTCAACCACTCCAACCTTGTGCTCCTAACCTTACAAAAAAAAAAAAAAACAATAAAAATTAAATGTTGCAAGGTGTCTTCACTTTCAAATCCTCAATCACAAAAGATATCGTTTAAATTAACTATTATTCGTTTTGTCAAGTTATCCTTCTTAATAATTCTATTATTTAATAATCTCTAAGAAAAAACTCAACTTTCAATGGTAATCTTGTTTAAAATGAATTCAATCATGGATGACCTATCAACCTATACAGTATGAGTCAATACAGAGTATGCACTTTTAATTGAATTCAAACCACAACATTAATTCTTTAAGTCACCACAAGACTACAATTTGATTCAATGAACAAGATGTTCTAATGAAATCTCATTTTGATTAAAAATTTAATTAATTTTTTTTTCAAATGGTCCAAATGCAAGTCAACCATATAATATGAAGTCTCTTTTACGAGACTTTGTTAAACAAGTATAATTCACAAAATTGTTGAATGTGATTATGGGCACATTGTTGAAGTGCACTAACAACCTTCAACCACTCCAACCTTGTGCTCCTAACCTTGCAAAAAAAAAAAAAAAGAACAATAAAAAATAAATGTTGCAAGGTGTCTTCACTTTCAAATCCTCAATCACAAAAGATATCGTTTAAATTAACTATTATGCGTTTTGTCAAGTTGTCCTTCTTAATAATTCTATTATTTAATAATCTCTAAGAAAAAACTCAACTTTCAATGGTAATCTTGTTTAAAATGAATTCAATCATGGATGGCCTATCAACCTATATAGTATGAGTCAATACAGAGTATGCACTTTTAATTGAATTCAAACCAGAACATTAATTCTTTAAGTCACCATAAGACTGCAATTTGATTCAATGAACAAGATGTTCTAATGAAATCTCATTTTGATTAAAAACTTAATTAATTTTGTTTTTTTTCAAATGGTCCAAATACAAGTCAACCATATAATATGAAGTCTCTTTTGTGAGACTTTGTTAAACAAGTATAATTCACAAAATTGTTGAATGTGATTATGGGCACATTGTTGAAGTGCGCTAACAACCTTCAACCACTCCAACCTTGTGCTCCTAACCTTACAAAAGAAAAAAAAAGAACAACAAAAATAAATGTTGCAAGGTGTCTTCACTTTCAAATCCTCAATCACAAAAGATATCGTTTAAATTAACTATTATGCGTTTTGTCAAGTTGTCCTTCTTAATAATTCTATTATTTAATAATCTATAAGAAAAAACTCAACTTTCAATGGCAATCTTGTTTAAAATGAATTCAATCATGGATGACCTATCAACTTATACAGTATGAGTCAATACAGAGTATGCACTTTTAATTGAATTCAAACCACTATATTTAGCAAAACACGTCATTCACGCACCAAATGCTATTCCACACAAACAAACAACTCATTCAATTCCACCATCCACCTTCAACTCCCCAACTAGACTTGACCATGTCTGCAACCTCTTTTATATTTGACTAACCCAAACAATCTACTAAATCTCTCACAAAACAATCCACCCTCAACCAAGGATCACATCATAGCAATGTGTCGGTCCAATTACCCATCAATATAATCAGATTGTGTTTGAACCAATCCTCATTACCAATAATCACACCTTTGCAAATTAACTTAATATTATTTCACTAAAGATACTCCCTACTACTCCACCCATCACATAATTTCAATCCAGCTCATTTTTTGAATCTAATATCTTAAACCACATTCCATTATTGTTTGTTCTCAATCTCCAACACGATTTGTCTAATAACACATAATTAAACTCACACAACTGCTGCACACAAATTCCACCTTTATCACACTCAAGACACACATTATATTTAATCCAACTAGTTTTTCTCGATTCCTCACAACCTCCCTCACAAAAATGTTTTAAAATGGATTCAAGATGAGAAATAATACTTGAATAAGCCTTGAAAAAGAAAAAAAATAGACAGACATAATAGACAAAGCAACTTTGAGAAGAACAAATCGACCGCCCATCAATAAATAGTAAAACCTTTAGCTAGAGAGTTTAGTACAAATTCTCTTGATTAGGGGAGCCCAAAATGACATATTTCTCATATTAACTCCAATCAAAAGACCAACATATTTTAATAGAATTTTATCTGGTTTACAGTTAAGAATGTGAGGATCCCCAATGCTCTCTAACACAACTTTATATACAAACTTATCAATTTAAGGTTATTAAACAATGTTGTTGAAACATCCCTATTGCTTTACATAATAGAGACAAACCTTATTAGGAACCACTGTTTGGAGATAAAAAAGGGTCTCTATAAACATCAATCCTTTTATAACTACTCTTCTTTCTTCATTTATGTATGTGTCTCGCTTCATAGATTATTATAAAATAAATAAGTACAATTGAATTTTAATTATATAAAATTATTAGTATGAGCTATTTAGTTTTTTTTTTTCTTATGTATTAGAAATATGAATAATTAAGTGTTTATTTGATACCAACATTAAATAGTATGACACACACACACACACACACACACACATATATATATATATATATATATATATATATATATATATATATTTATATATGCTTAACTCTTAAAAAAAAAATTACTCTAAAATCTTCGAAAAATCAAATTACAAACACACAAATTACAGTGAGTGCACTCATTAACATTAGCCCAATAAATCATGATTAATCAAATAAGTGGGTAGTAAAAGATTATTATTATTGTACCAAAAAAATAATATTATTATTATACTGTGGATACCGGCGAAGGAATTCAACCAACCAACATACAACAACAAAACACATACGGCTTCATTTCACTCCAAGAGATTCTGACAGGCTTTAGAGGTTTCACTTTCCAAGTTCATTATCTTTGTCTAGCTTAGCTCTTGTAGTGTACTGCAGATTTTCTAGCAGGTTCGCATATTCTCAACTCAGTCATATACTTCTTAGCAGCCTATGACATACTGTAAAAACCCAAAGACATTGCTTTAGTGGAAAATAAATAAATATCAATAATATATGATTACTCTCGTATTTGAAGAAAAAAAAGTGGATAATTTAATATTATATAAATAAAAAAATTCATAAATGGAATAATTTATTTAAATATTTTTTTAAAGTAATTAAAATATTATACTATAAAAAATAGGTTAAATTACATCCGCGGTCTCTTAACTTAATTTCAAGTAACGTTTTAGTCCTTTATTTTTTTTCTTTCTGAGTTGGTCCTTTATTTTAATTTTAAGTGACAATTTGATATTTTATGTTTTAAAATGCCAACAATATTGTCCTTTTTTTTTTTACAAAAATTCAAAAAAATCATTAAAATTTTTAAACAAAACCCATAAAATTCATTATCATCTTCAATAAAATATAAATTTAATCAAATTCATAACTTAAATCTTGAAATAAACTCATTTTCATTCTTTATTTGATGTTGTTGGAGATGAAAATAGAGTGTATTTGAATATTTGAATTATGGATTTAATTAAATTTGCATTATATTGAAGATTATTAATTTTATGGGTTTTGGTTGAAAATTTTGATGATTTTTTTTGAATTTTTGTATAAAAAGGATAACATTGTTAAAATTTTAAAACATAAAATATCAAACTGTTACTTAAAATTAAATAAAGCACCAACTCGGGAAGAAAAAAAAAAGATAAAGGATTAAAACGTTACCTGAAATTAAGTTAACGGACTACAGATGTAATTTAGTCTAAAAAATATATATAAAAATATTTTATTTTTTCTTCTTCAAAAAGTTGCAACCCCGTCCTGCTATCAACTGAATTTTTTTTTTTGATGCATCGCATCTCGAGAATGCGACCATGTACACGTCTTTAATTTTTCTTCTTCTTTATTTTAACAATTGAATAATTATTTATTTATCAAATAAATAATAATAAAAATATTTAAAAAACATAATACTATTAATAAAATCAAATAAAATATATTAAATTGAAGAAAAAAATGCAGTTGAATTGATGTGCCAAAACAAATAATGTGTTATATTATTTTTACAACTCCCTCCTATTTTGTAGATAAATTTATATTATTTTAACAATTATCTTCTATTTTTTCTCTGGATCTAATAAATAAAAATAAAAATAATTCAAATAATTATAATTAAAAAATAGTAAGTTATATTAATAACATCAAACAAAAAATATTAAATTAAAGAAAAAAATATCAAATTTGAGCAGAAGTGTCAGCACCCTTTGGACAATGTTTCTTAGTATGACTAGAAACCCGACATAATATGTATTTTCTTGGTACTTTTTATGTAGTGTCCATTTCTGTTTTAATGTGTTTACTCTTTGGACGACATTTCTTGACTCTCTGTATTTGAGGATTGTGACACACCTTAATACCTTCATATTCTGACCAATATCATTTATTTGGTATAGGTTGGAACGTTTCTTTGTAGAATTTTATACCGTTTTCACATTGTACACATCGGATATAAGACTTCAATAATCATATTTTATGTTATAACATGTTGATATAACATATGAACAAGACATATGTATGCTTGATATTTCCCACAGTCGCACCACCTTTAGGAAGGTTGACAATGAAATGATCAATTGGTCACCATTCTCTTGGATTTAGGTGGACCATGAAAGTATGATTACTCCGACCAAAACTATCAACTTTATGACTATTGGACTTACGTATTTCAAATTTCATAAAATTTATGCATTTTTCTGTGTATACATAACCAAAAGCTAAAATTTATGTGTGTAGTTATCCCTTTGTTGGAAATAGTGTTCATGTCTTACAATAAGTTGATTGGACCAAAGCAGTGATGAAAATGTTGTGCGTGCCTTTTAATACTCCGTTTATCGACTCCACAAATGTGACTCTAACGGCTACCTCCATCAAATGCTTTAATCCAACTTTCTCGCGATATATTGTCTAACCATTTCATAGCCTTCTGATTTACTATGTCGATTTCATTTCGGTAGTATCTATATGTAGACTCATTACTTGAGAAACCCTTATTGACACAATAAATAATTCGTCAAAAAATTATTAAAAATTACACTAATTAAAAAGTAAGAATGAGATTATTACCCTTAGCAACAACTTTTTTCTTCAATGAATTATCCTTAAATTCCCTTGTAAAATTGTGTGAAAGATGTCAAACGCATAACACATGCTTTGACAGAGTGTTTTTCCACTCATTATTTGAATTATTATAAGCACTTTTAATGAATTTGTGTCTATCTAAAATTAAATAAATGTTGGCTTGTGGAGTGACATATTTTCTCAAAAAGAAACTCCAACGCTCTCCTATCTCACATTCTACAAGAGTTCCCTTGTACTTGCTATATATTCAAGTCCTATTCACTTGTACAACTGGTTTGCAATATTTAAACGCATATATGCACAGAACAAAAGCCCAAAATAGTCGAAGAAAAATCCTTATCTCACTTATCAAACTATTCTCATGATAAGCTGAAATTGTTTCTATTTCTATTTTGGTTCCTGGAGCAAACATTTGCATAACCAACAACCATTGTAGGAGTTTATTGTAAGACACTTCCCAATTGCCATAAATTTGTTCGATCGCTTTATTTTTTGCTATCCAAGCATTTCTATAACTTACTGTGTAGTTGTGCAAAGCCTAAATCTGACTAATAATGACATTTACTTTGATTAAATGGTCCACTTTTAGAACTTATATTACGCATGTACATATCATGTCAGAATCGAGCTTTTGATGATCTTGTGACAATGCATAATTTGTGTATGTATGAGACAAATTCAATTTACTAATCACCCACAATTCAATCTTTTTGGGTTTTGATGTTCTGCATCTAAACAAACAATTTGGAGTTAAACAATTAATAACATACCTTTCTGAATCTGATTTTTGTATCATATAATTCAATGATTTTTTTAAATGGTAATATTTGATTGCATGTACGCATTCATCATTGTTTGTAAACTTCATTTCAATTGCAAGAGTTTCATCTATTGTTGGGACTTCGTTAAAGAACATGTGATCAAATTCAGTTGATTGCTCCACATTCTCTAAATTTATGTTCTTCAAGTGAAATGCTGGATGGATGTCCTTAACAAATCGTGGCATGGGGATGCGACCCCTTGAGTGGATCGTGAAACCCATAACAAATCATTGCTTGAGAATGCGACCTATATAAAAACATCCATCCATTGTTGTTTTTCACAATTATTTCTTCATACATTCAAAGTTATATCAACGTTTTTTTTTTTTATCAAAAGTTCTTTTTTCTCATTGAACTATTTACGAATTGCAGAACTGAAATTCAATACATTAAAGCAATTTATAAGTATTTTATATACTTACTTTATTTTATTTATATTTTTTTTTTAGTGTCATTGGTTATTTAATTTTTGATATATATATATTATTAATTTCAAATACCCTTAAAAAAAATAAATTGAAATGTCATGGTTATATTAAGAAAAAAAACCAAATGAAGCCATATTACTATATGTGCAAGAGGTCGAATTTGGTGAAGTGATCAAACTCGGAAACTATAAAATAGATGTCAACCTAATTATTGCTATGGTTGAGAAATGGAGACCATAAACTCATATGTTTCATCTCCTAGTTGATGAGTGTACAATAACTTTAGAAGATGTATACTATATTTTAGGATTAAATGTTTCTGATTTTCTTGTTAGCGGTTCGAATTTTGTGAACGTTAGAGAAGTTTATCAAGCTTACTTAGGAGTTATCCCACCTGAGAGCAACAAAGGGTAGTTTTATTAAATTAAAATTGCTTAAGCATACACTTGACGATGTTGGTGAAAATGCATCTGTAGTAGAAAAAAAAATCATGTCGAGCATACATCCTATGTATGATTGGAGAGTTATTGATGCCGATGCAAATCTAACAATCGTGTACATTTAAAATATCTTTCACTATTAGAGGATTTAAGTAAAGCATCCCAATATAGTTGTGGTTCAGAAGTTTTAGCAGCACTTTATAAGGAATGGTGTCGCACTACGAAACTCGGCGAAATATCTATAGGAGGATGTGCATTGTTGTTGTAAAACTGGGCATGATATCGTTTGTCTTGTGTCGCTCCAGAATCACCTAATTCATGGATATTTCCACTTGCACAAAGATAACTATTGTAAATAAATTTTATTTATTTATTTATTTTAAACTAACTACTTACTATATTACTAATTTTATTTTTTTATTTTTGATATTTTTGACATATTTAATTTTGGTGGTCTAAATTTTAGTAAAGTTCCTCATAACGACATAGAAGGATACCGGAAAATAATCGATCCTATGATGGTTGAGGAAGTAATATATTCATCATATTTATTTGCAATTTTTTAATTATATTGTTTTTTATACTTCTTATATTTACTTTAGCTTATTTTTTACATATCAGTTTTATTGGAGACTGTACCTCGGGTTTCAACACAAAGTTTCCGAAGAAGAGATGGACACATGGACTGCATGTAATCTACATTGTTATCATATTGTTGAAAAACATCAAATCGATAGAGTTGCACTTCAATTCGAATTCCATCAATAAATACCATAACAACCAGAGGACATGAGACGTGACATTGATGATAATTGAAACTGAGTTAGGAGAGAAGAGATTAAGCATTGGAACGAGCGTGAGAATTACGTATTGCAAGGTAAAATTGTAGAAGGTATTTTATGTCACAACACATAATATATGAATTGGTTTAGACAACACACCAAATTATTTATATTTGTCGAACAATATCTGCGTGATCCCTGTTTGCAATCGTCATCATATCCTCATATGCAGTCGACCTCCCAGTCAAACCACAAGAACATACCGTGCAAGAAACAACATAACCATCTTTATCATCACCTCACCTACATGCACCTAAAGAAGTTCTATATTATGGTCCATCACCACCACCACATGTACATATATATCTGTAGAAATGATGTCGGTGCTAGAAATACCAACATCGGTCATTCGACATAACATGAGATTTTCTATAATTTGATTGGAACTCGGTGCACAACTCTTGAGTCGGCTTATGTTGTTTTTGATTCCATATATAACTCCGAGTCTCAAAATTATATGGAGGCAAGTGGTAGTGGTTCTAATCCACCTACAAATTACAATGAAGATAAATCAGAACAATCTCAACTCGTTCAAAGAACTAGATTAGTTCGACAATATCTTAAATGTAGAACCGAATGTCATTTAGATGAACATCATTAATTTAAATTTGATGTATTTTTTTCTTTGATTTAATGTATTTTGTTTGATTTTATTAATATAATAATAATAATAATTATTATTATTATTGTTATTATTATTATTTATTAGATCCTGAGAAAACATAGAAGGAAATTGTTAACAAAATAGAAGTAAGTTGCCCATTTATATGCAAAATAAGAGGGAGTTGTTAAAATAATACAACACATTATTTGTTTTGGTACATCTACTCAATCATATTTTTTTTCTTCAATTTGATATATTTTATTAATAATATTTTATTTTTTAAAAATATTTTTATTATTTTTAATTTATTAAATAAATAATAATTCAATTGTTAAAAAGGAAAAAAAAAAATGAAAACCGTGTACATAGTGACATCCCGGTAATACGACCTCTTAATGCACCAAATTTTTTTTTTCTAACGGAGATAGGACATCCTCAAGAGAAAACAAAATTGAACATTTTAATATATATTTTTTATATTTTGATATTTTGATTACTTGAAAAAGAAGATATTTAAATAAATTATCCTCATAAATTTGTACTTAATATTTTAAAATTTTGAATCAAAATATAATATAATATTTAATTTATTTATTTGATTGTTTATAATTTAATGGGATGATTTTTTGGTCTCATTCATAATTTGACATACACAATTTTGCAAGTTACTTTTTAAGCTGTGTCCATCTGTCGATAAATATATAATACCAAAAATTTTATAAATAACTTGTTTGTGGTTAATAAACGTTTGATTAAAATATTTAAAAACTAGAGGAAATACGTACTTTAATAGATAAAAAACAGTTTCAACCATATAATAGCGAGTTTTTTTTATATTTTTTTTATGCTTCATTTGGGTTGATTCTCACATTTGTTCATGTCGATGTTATTGGAAGAAACTATAGCAAAAGATACATGGAGATTAATAAATTAGCCACGCATAAGATTTATTCTCGTCAATTGATCATAAACATTCCATTGACAAAAATATCTCTTTGACTGGTTCAGCCGCTTCTTCATTAAATTAAAGTTCTCAGCTTCCTTTTCATTATATTCTTAAAAACTTCTCCATTGTTCTTTGCATCGTACACCATTATTCTCCACACATGTACCCTTGTTCTATGCTTTTTCACTATTGCTTAAAATAATATGGAATATGAATTAACCAAATCTACACGTAAATGAAATTCACATGCTCAATTCTGTATATGATATACTTCTCCAATGTCTTTTGTATTATTTGTACTAAATATGACATATTTCCACTCCTTAACCAGGTGGGAAAATGATTTTCAACACCATCCTTCAACCCTAAAACATTAGATATACTTTCACAATATTCCTAATAAAATCCTTTAGGAATTCAAATATTACGTTGCATAGTATAAGAATAACAAAAAAGAAAGTACTATATAAATTTAAATATACAAAAGATCTTTCCAATTAGGGGTCACTTTGATTTTGGTCCTTACAATTTTTTTTTTCAATTTAACCTTGCAATTTCAAAATATTTTTAATTTAGTCCATCATCATTTTTTTTGATGAGTGAGTATAATTTCATTAGGTTGCAAATATGACTAGGCAAATTTAATGTTGTCTTATATAAGTCTAGTTTTTGTATGAGTAATTGTGACATTTTCAAAATATACAAAAAATAATTTTACAGTCCCATAAATGAATGGTAGTTATTTTTTAGGGATTAATTTATGCAATTGTGCATTAGAACTATACCTTGGTTTTTATATATAGACTTAATAATATGACACTTTTGACAATTTTTATCTTTATATATATTTGTATTATAAAATTTCACCGTTTGATTGAAAGTTATTATCACATAGATAATATATCTATAAAATTTTATATTAATATAAAATTATTTGATATGTAAATGAAATATATTAAAACTAATTTTTTTAATAAAAGTTCATGAGATGAAAGTTTTAAAATATATCAATAATATATAAAATAATTTAAAATTAATTTTATACATAAAATATGTGTGATAATAGCTTTCGATCAATAAGCAAATTTTGTAATAGAAATATGTGTGAATTTTACAATAGGAATATGTAATAAAGAAGTATCAGATGTGTCATACAATTAAATTTGACATCTTGATGTCAAGGAATATTTGACAATTATTATATATTAATTATTACTCATTTCGTCATAAAGTAATGGTTATATTTGTAAAGAAATTGTGTTTCAAAATATTGCAACTTTTAATTTCTAATGCAATTTTAATTGATTTTTTTAATTTTATTTTCTAATTAATATTATGCACATCATTCTCAAATTATTATTCACTACTTTATACTTATGATAAATAGAATACACCAATAGTTAATAGGAATAATTTATTAAAATCATTATTCTTTTTTTATTTTTATTTTTATTTTTTTAATCATTTGAAAACTAGCAAATGTGACCATTATTTAGAGATGAAAAGGTGATATTTTTTCTAAAAAAGTATATTTCTTGTGGGTTTTTGTGATTTTTTTGTCCTAGCTATAAGCTATTTTTTTTTTGAATCGGCTAAATAAGAATTATTTTAGAAAAAAATTCAAAATATAAGAGGTACTCATAATTTAAAATTACAAGAAAATAATATCAAAAACGAACCATAAACACAAATCTCTCCGAAAGAGGATAGGAGTTCGTCACACAACAAAATCTAAATATTAATGCTTAGAACTTAGAAGTAGGATTCCCAATAAGTAATATTCCCAAAGATTAAAGATTAATCTCGTGAGCAAGTGCTTAAAAGGCTCATTTATATTTGACTGGCTGTGTTGTTTGACTATTTTTGTTCGTTGTTGAGCTCATGCGGTACAAGACATAAAACGGCCTAAAACTAATTTAATTACTAAACTTTTTAGAATCTATTATAATATTTTACTAAAACTATTAAAAAAATTATGAAATTATATCTCTTCAATATTTTAAAATAAAAATAATTTATTAAATTAATATAATTGATTTTATATAATATTTATTTTTTAAAATTTTAATGAATTAATTTAATATTTATTAAGATAATGTTTTTAAATAATATTTTATTAGTTTTATAATTAAAATTATTAAAATATGTGAACTTTTTATTAAGTATAAAATATTTTTGAAGAAGTTTTTATTAAGTAAAAAATAATTATTTTTAGGCCTAAAACAATTATTTTTGTGGCCTTATCATTTGACCGACTGTAATTGACATTACCTTCGAAATAAAAAACAAATAAAAATTACAGTTTAAATGTTGATGTATATTTCTAAAATATATATTAGATATATTAATTTTTTAACTATTATTTTATATATTTTATTTTACAATAGGTGTATTTTTTTAATTAAATTTAAATAATCATTATTTTATATTAAAAAAAAAAGAATAAACTATCATTTCAAATCTTGAAATTGTAAGCACATGTGAATTAAGACATCAAAATATCAAATTATTTTTTTAAATTGTCTAACGTGAATTAAAATATTCTTTGAACTTTTTATGACGTAGACAAAAAACTCTTCAAAACTGTTCATAAAGGAATATTTTAATTCACTTAAAATAATTTTAAAAAATAATTAATATTTTATAAATTTA
Organism: Cicer arietinum; assembly: GCF_000331145.2. Taxonomy (NCBI): domain Eukaryota; kingdom Viridiplantae; phylum Streptophyta; class Magnoliopsida; order Fabales; family Fabaceae; genus Cicer; species Cicer arietinum. Next base: position 17,143,596 of record NC_021165.2, read on the forward strand.
AAATCTTAAATTTATTAGACATTTATAATTTTGAGACCTGATATAATAGTTTATTTGCTAAAAAATAATTTATTATACATGAAATAATTTTTTTATAAATAAATAATAATAAATTAAAGTTAATTTTTCTAAATTAAACACAAAATCATGTACTTAAAACTTTTTCAGTGTCATTTAATTCACGAATCGAGTTATCTATCAATTTATTTACACATTATTCAAAATTGCATAAAATGAAACTTTATTAAAAATAATATAATTTACCCATAATGTGTGTGACTCACTGGTGATCACTGATGAGGGTATGAGCCAAAACCGAATGTACCCACAATCACATGTTTACTTACATTGCACGGAGATAAGAAAAATTGACCCCTTAACTTGCGTCAATCCTGTCTCATCACAAGATAAAAAATATTATCCCATAAGAGTGGGACTGGCTAGGTTCCCACGTTTGAGGTGAAATTGGAAACAAAAAAGAAAAAGTTGCATTATCAAAAATAAAAAAGATGTACGAAGTATCAAAAAAAAAATGGGACTAAAGAAATCCTACAAAAGCGTGATCGTCGCCAATGTAATGTTGTCGGAAAGCAGCATCAAAATGTTGTACTACATTGTTCCACATTTTGGAATTTCATTGGCTAAACATCACATCAGGTATTCAACTCAACCATTGGCCCACGTTTTGCTACATGGATGGCTCTTTCTAATTTTCGGAAATAGTTTAATTAAGGGTCTTCTAATGAGATTAATAGCTATCGTTGTAAACAATTATATAGTACTCCTATCACACAATCAATTAAAGAGTAACATCTAACTAAAGAGTAAATAGGTAATGTTTTATCTTATCACACAATCAATTTTAATATAAAAAGTGAATTGATAGTGTAAAATAGATCGGTTGATGTGGTCGATGATAAACTTGTAGTAATTCATAACCAATGTAATAAAAAAAATATTTCTATTAAAAAAATAAAAATTTAATTTTTTATTTGAATTCTTAATCATTAGAGTATTTGTTAGTACCTATTTAATTCTAAATATAAGAGAAAATTAAGTCAATAAAATTATTTTATTTGATTTAAATTTTAGATCAAATACATTATTTTTTTTAATTATATTTATGGTATAATGAAGTATTTAACTTAAAAATTAATGTATTTGATCTTAATTTTAGATCAATTACATCAACATTTCAAATATTTTTTATGTTTGTATTTTATTTCGAAGAGAGTACAAAATAATATAAATTATATTATATTTTTTTGCCTCTTAAATTATTTAAAGATTGTATTTTTATCCTTTAATTTTTTTTATCTATTTTAGTCTTTTACATTAAATTACATGTGTATCATGTTTTTCCTGTTTCATTTAAGTCTCTTAAATTACAAAATCAAATACTTAGATCTTTAAAGTTTCAATGTTAGACACTTTGATCATTTTATCGATGTTTAATATTTATAACTTAAAAAATCAAAATGTTATAATTTTGGTAACTTAAATGGACTAAAGTGTATATTATTTTTATCTTAAAAAATCAAATGAAACGAAGAATACTGAAGTGACCAAAATGTCTTAATATATAATATAACTTAATAGATCAAAGAAAAAAAAAACTTTAGGAACAAAGTGAAATATAAAAATAACTTATGAGACAAAAAGTGTAAATATGACCGATAAATTATTTTAAAAATGTGTCATTTTTAGTTATCAATGTAATTTTATTTTTTTAATTATACTATAAATTTAATTCATATATATTATTAATATAAATAATTTTTTATTGTCAATAATTTTTAACTGTTAGATCTTTAAAAATATTTGACCGTTAAGATAATTACGTTTTGTATAACAAAATATATAAAACTTGACACACTGAACTTCTAACGAAATATAAGAAAAATTATGACTATTTTGAACGTAATATATCAAAAACATCTTTATGTATAACTATCAAATTTGTATTTTATAATTTACATTTATGATAAATCAAAATATATTAATAATCTATACACATAAAAGAAATTCAATATTTGTTTTAACTTTTTTCATCTAATTATCTTTTATAGAATTATTGAAAAGATATTGAGGTTCGATCAATTAATTCAAGTGAAAAGATATGATCAAATAACATAAAAATGATTCTACTTATTTATATTGAAACACAAAAATATCTAAGATTGAATTTGAATTTTATTTACTTATTTTAATTATTTTGATGTTGAATGTCTAATTTTAGACGCATATCAAAGACGTTATAAGTGCAATGCATAGGTAATTCTAATTATAGATGAGATATTTACATGAAATATCTGTTACAAGATATAATAAATATTTAGAAGCATTGAATAGTGAGGAACGAGTTAAGATGCTAGTTAATAAGAATAACATAGTAAAATAATAATTTTATTTGTTTGAATGATTTAATAGCACTAGCACCTTATAAATGCAAAGTACCAAAAAGAAAGTGGTATTGATAGCCAGCAGTGGCAAGCGAGTCTCTCCTTATAACCCGAAATCGTGTCTGAGGCGGCACAAGACAGACACTTGTCGATTCCACCATATTCCCCAATCTCAATATCGCTCCGATACAGAACCCACACGACTTACTTCATAATATAACACACCAATCAAAGGTAGTACTAATTTCTCTTCTTTCATTCTCACCGCCATTTTTTCCATCCCTAATTTTTTATTTGTCTTACCATTTCTAACTCTTTTTTTTGTTGTTGTCTTTCCTAAGTTTAATTTAATTATTATGCAAGATTATTTCTCTTTCTTCTTCTCAACGGATAATTCACTCTTTCTTTCGAGTTTTCCGATCGTTTTTAATTTATCGTAGTTGCGTGGAATCCTGGAGTTTCCCAATTTGCAAAATTGTGACAAGTTTTATTGGGGATGCTGTCACATCGGAAAGATTTTTAATTTAACTGATTTATAACTCAAAAAAGCATTAAACTAAATTAGGTTCTTTTAAACAGAAAATTGAGCTAACTGTTTGTTAAAATTGAGGATAATTTATGTTCTGTCCACATCAAATTTTTAGCTCATTAGCTCAGGACTAATGTAATTTAATTTACCAAACTTGTATCTTGTTTTTCAATTTCTATATGTATTTTTGGGTTTAATTGGGGATCTTACTCATCACAAAATACAAGAATAGTAACTCATAACAGAGGTTTTGGTACTGCTTTGGATTCTTGTGATCGTGGATTCTATTAATTTTACACAACTGTTTTTGCACTGTTACGGCAAGCTTTTTTTTTTATTAATTTATTATTATTATTATTATTACTCACTGTATTGGTTCATGTCATCACATGTATCTGTTTCCTCCAATGCTGTTAACAGAGGTTGCCATTTTGTTTCTTCTTGTACTATCTATTTTGAGAAGCTTACAAATTTTCCAATCTATAATTTGTGAGTGGTGGAATTTAAAGGGGTCGATTATTTTAATTTATCTTATTATTATTATTCCATATTTTGAATAATAGTTAGATCTAAATGCAGGAAAATCATTGCAAAGGGCACTGGCTGAAAATACCACATGATCTACTTTGGCATATGATTAATATTTAAGACAAAGAGATTGCTTAAGTAAAGATCTTACTTCTGCTTTAAGTCTTTGAAAGTGGGGTCAAAGATGAGCTTCACTTGGGATGCAATGAGTGTGAAACCACCTGGAAATGTTAATCTAGTAAGTCAGTCCTCCATATACTCTCTCACTTTTGATGAGTTACAGAACACCATTGGTGGAATTGGTAAAGATTTTATTGGATCAATGAACATGGATGAACTCTTGAAAAACATATGGACAGTTGAAGAGACTCAGGCTTTGACTTCTTCAGCTGGTGGAGGTGGAGAAGTTGGAGAAGGACTTAACCCATGTGGTAATTTGCAAAGACAAGGTTCCTTAACATTGCCAAGGACACTTAGTCAGAAAAAAGTTGACGAGGTTTGGAGGGATTTGATGAAAGATAATAATGATGGGGCCAGAGATAATAGTGGTTCATATATGCCTCAAAGACAACCAACATTAGGAGAAGTGACATTGGAAGAGTTTTTGGTGAGAGCTGGTGTTGTGAGAGAAGATACTCCTCAGGCTCAACAAATTGAAAGACCAAATAATAATGGATGGTTTAGTGACTTTTCTAGATCAAACAATAACACCAATCTACTTGGCTTTCAACAACCAAATGGAAATAACGGTGATTTGAGTGACAATAACTTAGTTCCTAAACACCTTCCTCTTCATCAATCTCAAAGGCCGCCACCTCTTTTCCCAAAACCTACAAATGTAGCATTTGCTGCTCATATTCATTTGTTAAACAATGCTCAACTTGGTAACCCTGGCAGAAGGGGAGGGATGACTGGAGTTCAAGAGCATTCAATGAATGGTGTTGGAATGCTTGGTTTAGCTGCGGCAAATGTCACAGCTCCTGTTGCTTCTCCGGGAAGTAAAATGTCGCCGGATGAAATTGCAAAGCATAATGTAGATTCTTCTACACTGTCACCAGTTCCTTATGTAATCAACAGAGGGAGGAAATTTGGTTCTGTAGATAAAGTTGTTGAAAGGAGACAAAGGAGAATGATAAAGAATAGAGAATCAGCTGCTAGGTCACGGGCTCGCAAGCAGGTTAACATTTCATTTTAGTCATTGATGCATTCTTGTCAATAGAAAGAAAACTAGTTACATGTTTTGTTTTTTTGATCAGAATGATTAAGTTTGTTCAGTTCATTTATTATTGTCCTTAAATATGCATATAGTGCATAACAAGATTATAAGTCATGAATGGCATCAAGTTAAAATTGATGGCAAACAAAGTACTAAAATGCAGTAAGAAATTTTTATAATGCACACAACTTCTAAATTTGTGTTTCTCTTTAATGGAAGGCCTACACCGTTGAACTAGAGGCTGAAGTTGCAAAACTTAAGGAAGTAAACGAGGAATTGCAAAGAAAGCAGGTATGTTATATTATTATCAGTTTGTGCCACATCCTCATCAGTTATTTGTTCTCCTAAGAGCTTCCACAATGGAACTCTTCCATTTGAGTGCTTAATCAGATTCTAATTCTGCATATACGCATCACTTATTTTATAATTTTTTAAGGATAGGACTTAATAAGCACCAATTTCTCCAACTCAACCTTAATTTTTTAACTAAATGGGACCTGCTAATAAAAATGGCAACTGAAAAGTTAATGTATCTGATTAAAAATTAAGCTAAGTTACTTCAACTTTTCAGTTACTTTTTTTGTTTATATTTTATTTCAGAGTAGTGTTTCAATAACACTCATTTATTTTAATACAATTTATTGAGTGAGATCCAAAAAAAAAATAAAAGAGAGGGTGCCTATAAAAGTACTCATAAGTATAAGCACCCATTTCCACAATGGGGGTGCTTATATGAAATGATGCCTATTAAGTGAAGGATCTCCCATTCTAAGGTTTTTTGCAGTCTCTGAGTACATTTGGTATGATACAGGCAGAGTTTGTGGAAATGCAGAAAAATAAGGAGGACCTGCTTAGGGCAAATAAAATAAAATACTTGAGAAGGACACTTACAGGTCCGTGGTAGATTATGTGAGTTGTTTGGTCTAAAGTGAAAGCTTGTAGGAAGGAAGGCATTGTTATGTCATATGGAGAGGAGTTATGTACTTTATGTATGTAAGATGTGATGTGAAGTAACTAAAGTTCAACACTAGACAGGATGGTAGCTTTCGTATATATGTAATTATGTATTAGGTACTAGGAGTGTTGAGTTGTAAATTAAAGTATTAAACTTGCATTTTGTGTAATAAACTATTTTATTTTCTCGAATGTCATTTTCTTTTGTAAGTATATGATGATCAGACTAGCCTATTGTTACCTGTTGGACTGTCTATCTTTCTCACCTTTGTCCAATTTAAATTTTAGTTTCTATCTATTTATATTCTCATTTATCAATGGACTTGGGTTCCATGCATTTTCTTTTTGACACACCATACGCAATTAACCATAATTGTTATTTTTTGCTTAACCTTCATTTAAAACGACAGCTGGTATATTCATATACTTCATCTGTATCTTTTTTTTTTTACTAATCTTCATATATTCTATATTTTTATATAAAATAACATTCATATTTATCCATCTCTCTCTAATATATATATATATATATATATATATACTAATTAATAAGATAATAAGGTGTGAGTTAATTTTTTTGCCAATAGTTTTAAGAAAAATATTCATATGCACCTTTGATTTTATCCATCTGCTCTTAATTACACTATTGGAAACTAAGATCTGAGACTGTATTTTACACTATCAAAATCTAAGATCCAATAAAAATGAACAATAATAGGAGTTGGATAAACATTCAACAACTTTTACTTTTAATAGTAAGCCTTTAATTTTGGCTGAATTTTTATCTCCTAATACAAAAAGAAAAAAGTCATGCAACTATTTATTGCTTTCTCACATGACATTATATATCCCTTTTCCAACTTATCCATGAGAAAGAGATAAAAAAACAAGTGAAATTTTCAAAATGAGACTTCTTAAATGATGCTTTAAAAAGTATGCATACTTTTTCTGTCAAAATTGAACCGTTAACTTCAAACATCAATTAGACACTTACTTTGGCTTGAAGGATTTAAAAAAGTTGTAGGCCTTGACGTTAGTTTCACTATTTGCCAGTGATCACAGCCTAAATCAGGTATGAGTCAATTGGCAAGCCTGAATCATATTTGCAGTGTACAGATTTTTTGTGCTATTTTTGGGTAAATATTAATTGTTCAAGCGTTAAATTCAAGTTTTAGTATGTTGGGAACAATTGAACGTTATGTCCAAAATGCAAATCTATCAAACTCTCCACTTTCTAGCTTTTAAAATTCATTGTCATATTAGCAACGAGATGTGTGATTGCCAATCAAAACGCGGAATCAAACACGCTATCAATCTCTTTAAACAATTTCCACAATTGGAGGTATCGAACTTTTCACACAGCGTTTGTCCCAGCCTTTTTCAACTCTGCATATTTTGGAAATTATACTCGACAATGCCTTGAGGTCTAGAATCACATCACAAGGTCAACCACACTGAAACTAGTGTTCTAATTTCGTGTACCTTGCAGGTATTTTTGCTTATGCAACCATCCCTCAAAAATTGCAACCATTCAACTATTAAAAAACCAGTCGCAAATGGGGATACAAACTTAAAACCGACTGAAAACAAATCAGGCCTGGGTTGGACAAGAATACGCGGCCCGATCCGAAACCTACAAGCCTGTGAAGCATTTGGGCCGTTTCATTACGGGCCGAAACTGACCGATTGTCCACCCCTAGGTTGGGGTACACTACCTATAATTTATCTATCCCACCTACAAGTACTTGAAACTACCTGCTCTACTTCCTAGGATACTCATAAACAAGGCCTTCTGCTACACTTCTTGCTCTACCATTCCCAAATAACTTGCCCACAATACCCAATGCAAAATCGGTTACAGAGGCAAGTCCCTCACTAGTGATCAGTTTGCCATCAATAACTACTACGGCATCATTAACTGCTCCATCTTTAAGCTTGTCTACAACAGACGGGTGAGCTGTGACCTTCTTATCCTTCAACATCAAAATATTTCAGCAAGGCTTCACTAAAGAATTGGATCAGGAGTGACAATGGTAACAGTAGGGTGTCAAATACCTTTAGTAAACCTTGTTTGTGTAGAATAGAAGATGAGGAGCAGACGGCCCCGCATATTCTTCCAGCTGAATCTTGTTCTTTGAGAAGCTTCTTCAGAATTCTAGATTTGCTTAGCCTTTGGGTGCCAACAGTTCCTCCCTGAAAATTCACGACAATCTTAGCAACAACAAAGGATGGGTGGGATAATAATAAGAATCATCTGATTCTGCAGATAAGGACTAACCTAACTAAAATAAGTCCCGTACAAGTTATAACTACAACATAAAAACACTAAAATTTAAAGGATCCCAGAAAGATAATACTAAAAGGCGTGAGTATAACTATCCATTTTCATCTAATGCTCCACTCAAAAATTGTTTATGATTCTTTATTTGGGTTATATGTTTATAGGTGCTTATGGTTAGATGACAGAGTTTTTGAAAAAGGTGAGATGAAGAAGTTAATTTCAATTTATGTGAGAGGCTACTAGAAGAGATTCATAGTCATTAGTAGATCTTTTCACTTTCTTTTCCTATAAATGCTTGATGAGGAATTTATCCAAACAAGCTCTATATCATTTAAATTTAAGGCGTTCTAAGCAAAAAAATAAATTAAAAATCAATTCAAATCCTTTATTCTCCAATGGGCTCCAACCTTGAGAATTTGTGTTTCCTGTTTCCATCAAATCAAATTATTATGATTGAGAATACAAACATAAAGACTTGTAGTTGTAAGATCTCCAATAGCACCCTAATAAAGTGAAGCTGCTTGAAAGACTGGATTGTAAACATGATAACTGATTTTTTAAATGTGGAAATGGAATCAAATTTTAACTAACCAAAACAAACCATAAAACATCACCACACAAAAAAATGCAGCAACTTATGGATTCATATTACCGGGAGAATAATCAAATCATGTGCTGACTCTTGAACATCACTAATAAAACTATCAGCAACAATTTTAGTTCCTTGAGAAGCCATGACTCCAAGAGTTTTCTCAACAGAAGCAACTATGACATTAGCTTTTGCTCGCCTTAAAATGTCTATCAGTGTCACCACTTCAATCTCTTCAGAACCATGTGCAATTGGGATGATTACCTGGTTGTCATAATAACATACATATAAAATCCTCATTGCAGACGCATAGACAACAGAAGTCATAACAAATTATACAGATAAAACAGTAACCTACACTGGGGGGATAGTGGCCAACAGACCACTCAACTTCATTGAATTCCTTCTTCGATACATTATCGTTGTCAGTTTTCATCAACTATCATAAAAGAAGAAAGAGCATTATATCAGGTACGTAGCATAACTGATTTCCCAACATGCACCAAATATCGGAAAGAACAGTAGTGGAGATGTGTTCTTAAAGACATAAATCAATACCAAATATATAGGATCCATATTTAAAAACATCAGATTTCAAGAAAAGTTCATCATTTTGCATTAACTATTATGTTTTCTTTTCCACCCTTGGTCAATTCTCCAGTTCAATTAATTCAGCATGTAAACAGTAGTTAGTTATTTGACAGTTCTGTTCAACCAGCTAAACTTCAGATTCCGGTTTAGCACTGCAATTCAGGGCTTACAAATTGACTACATGGATGTTTGGCAACACAGAATAACTGCAAGTGACATCAAGAGATTCCTAAATATGCATTTCTTACCTATTGAGATATGCAAAAGTTATAAAGTTCGGTTAGCAAAGAAAATTACCAAGGATTCAGCAACCTCCCTTGCAACAGTCTCCCCAAATAGCTGCTCAGCCAAGGATAAAGCAAACAGGTAAGCAGTTCCAGGGCCACGGCTAGTTGTAAGCCCTTTTGAAACCTGAATGTTCGATTTAATGGCCCAAAAGGTTGGAAGCTTGTGGAAAAATGCAGGGTGACATGTTATCTTGCAAAGACAAACTGAAAAAAATTAGCCTCATCCAAATACCTAAACAAAATAAAAACAATGAAATCAAAAGCTAATATCTAAAACAAAAATTGGTAAATCACCATTTAAGTACTTAATTCAGCCAAAAATCCAAATTAGTCATCAAATAATCAAATTAGTTCCTAAAAAATACAACTTACTGTCATAAAAGTCTCTGACAGACTCGACCAAAATAGTCTGTAACCATTATAACGTCAAGAACAAATGTTTTGATAATCCAATGATTAATTTGAATTTTTAACTGAGTCATAAAACAAATTGACAACATTCTACACTTTCATGAACTAAAATGATGATTTACTCATACAAAAAAGTAAAATACCTTCTTTTTCTTCAAAAGACCCCATGGCAAAAGGGTTACAGCAGGAGCAGCACAAATAGCACCGTATAGCCTATTTTCCTCAGCTTGTTTGCATGTGATTTTCCGCAGAACATCACAATCCCTTAATCTTGCTGAACCAGGCATTCCTCCAGGTAAAGCGATGAGATCAAATATTTGATCGGAGCAATCAGAAATTGAAGCATCGGCAACTAATTTGGTGCCTCCAGCAGCTTCAACTTGAAGTTGGGATTCAACAGAAGCTACGGTGACTTGAGCACCGGCACGGCGAAGGACGTGGATTAAGATAACAGCTTCCATTTCCTCGGTGCCAAAACCGATGGGAAGAAGAACTTTCTTTGGAGTGGTTGCATTTGAATTTGTTGTTGGAGGAGAAACGGAAATAGAAATGGTTGAGTTTGAAGTGCAACGTGGAGGTTTGAAGAAGGATAAGGGTTTATTGTTATGGCTAACAGCGAACGTAGTAAGGGTGAACGGAGAGGGTTTTGTGGCAGGTTGAGGTAGCAGCAGCAGCAACGACATGGACTCCGTTATTCTATCACACTGCAACTCTCGCTTTTTTTTGGTAACCACCACAACACTGGATAAAGGAGACTCATACATTTACCTATAAACTTAACAGTAACTATTTTTTAAATCAACCAATAGATATAAACTAACTAACAATAAATATTGGGTCTTCCTATAATTACACTTCATTTTTAATTATTTAACAATTAATCCCCTTAAGACATTTATTAATGTAAAAAGGTCTAAACAAACCCTCTAAAACATAATCAAAATTAGCTAGTATATCAACAAGTTGATTTGCCTCCCTAAAAACATGAAACCTTTTAACATTATATTGTTCATGCATATTCTATAAAAAGATGAGTTTAATTTATATAAAGTTTAAGTTAAAAATATTTTACACTTGTTTATTATGGCATTTTTTTTTTAATAAAAAGGTTATTTTTATTTTGTGTTCTTACACAGTTTAATTAGTTCTAAATCGTAATATTTGGCATTATTATTAGGAAATGATGTAAACATGTACTTGGTTTGTGAGTAACAAATCCTTTTCTCTTTGTCCAATTTAATTTTGTGGTTATTGGTTTGTGTGTAGTTTTGATCTTTTTATTATCATTAATTTATAAAATTAGCCTTTTATTTTAAAAATCGATCATCTTGATTTTTTATCTATTTTTGAATTAAAAAATAATTATTTTTATTTTTTTTAATAACAACAACTTATAATTTGTCTTTTACATTAATTTTTTTTTAAATTATATTAATTTCGTATTAGCAGGACAACAAAATATTATTCACCTTAAAAACAATAAGAGTGTGTTTATCCTTATTATATAATTTGGAAAAATATAAATTAAATGTGAAAATTATATGAATTAACAAATACACCTCAAAAATTTATAAATATGTAAAAAACTATCTTCATTAATTTTTATTTTTTTGAGACTCAACAATAGACAACTTTTTTCAAATTAAAAAAAGAACAAGTACGTGGCAAGATTATCCATGGCATTTTTCAAATTATTATTATTTTATGATCATCATCCGATCCGATAGACACAATTAGCTGGAGTGTGTCATGAGTAGAGTTCAATGAAACCACGGCATTATTAATTGCTGCGAGTGACCACGCAGAGGAAGAAGAGAAAATATGTTTGGATTAATTGGAAAAAAATCAAGTTGGGTTTCCTCCAATTTACTGTTAATTAGAAGAGGTTTGTGTTTGGGAACCCTTCCTAATGGCGGAGCCATGGAACACTTGATCACTCAACTCCAATCTCATGTCCAAAACGTCCTTGCTGGTGGTGGACCCCAAGCAGTCAAGAGGAACAATAGTAGAAACAAACTTCTACCTAGACAAAGAATCGATCGTCTTCTTGATCCTGGTTCTTCCTTCCTTGAGCTTTCACAGGTTCTTATTCATTTCCTTTACTTTACTCTTTTCTACCTTCTTTTGGATTTACAACTTAATTTAACATTTATTCAATTGGCGATTATAGCATTAGTGTTTGGGAGCTTATAATTCATCAAATCATTTTCATAAGTTGTTTTAATGATGTACGAATTCACTTACTTGAGTTTATCTACTAACATAAGCTAACATAAGCTAGACTGTTTGAGAGAACCTATGGAAACCGCTTAAGACATGTTCATAAGTTGTTGTCAACATATTTTTATAAGTTCTCCAGGAGGATAGCTTATATAGAAACAATTTCAGTTTATTTTTTCTTTTTGATATAGAAATAGTAGCTTATACATAGTACTTATATGATAAGCGTTGATGCTATAATTAAGTTGTTTATCCAGGGCTTTAACTAGTGTCTATGTTTTAAGATAAATTCAAACAAGCTCTTCCAAACACCCTCTTTTTGTCTTTATCATTCATTTGGGTTTGTGCGAAGTTCATTACTTGAACATAGTGGAGTGTGGATTATTGGAAGTCATAAATATAGAAATGGGTAATGTGTTTATCTATGAAAGGTTTGAACTTTTGAGTGATGATGAAGCTTGCAGGACATGAGTTGTATGAAGAGCCTTTGCCTTCTGGTGGGGTTGTGACAGGGATAGGTCCAGTGCACGGCCGACTTTGTATGTTTGTGGCCAATGACCCTACTGTTAAGGGAGGGACTTATTATCCTATTACTGTTAAGAAACATCTCAGAGCACAGGAGATTGCCGCTCAATGCAAATTGCCGTGTGTTTATCTTGTCGACAGTGGAGGTGCTTTCCTTCCCAAGCAGGCTGATGTCTTTCCAGATAGGGAGAATTTCGGTAGAATATTCTATAACCAGGCTATAATGTCTGCTCAGGGAATTCCCCAAATTGCATTGGTGTTAGGCTCTTGCACTGCTGGGGGTGCTTATATACCTGCTATGGCTGATGAAAGTGTAATGGTCAAGGGAAATGGTACTATTTTTTTAGCAGGCCCTCCTCTTGTTAAGGTAATGGTCTAATATTCTTTGTGATACTGTCTGGCTGCTTTTTTTATATCTTAATTTTTGTTAATATAAATGGTGTCTTTGTTTGTGATAATGTATTTTTCTGCATGTTAATGACTTAAATTACCATTAATTGATTGATTTTGTAGGCTGCCACTGGAGAAGAAGTCTCTGCAGAGGATTTGGGAGGTGCTGCTGTGCACTGCAAGACATCGGGTGTTTCAGACTATTTTGCTCAAGGTGTTCACTGTGGAAAATTTCTCGTGCACCCATCTAAGTGGATAGAAAATGTGATAGTTAATGAAATCAAATCAGTTTGTATTAATTACTTTATATGTTTTGTTCCTTGTAGATGAGCTTCACGCACTTGCAATTGGGAGGGACATTGTTAAGAATTTGCATATGGCTGGGAGAGATGTCCCGACAAATGGATTGCAAAATATGAATTATGAATATAAAGAGCCGCTATTTGATGTCAATGAACTTCGTTCTATTGCCCCCACTGATCTTAAGCAGCAGTTTGATATCCGAGAAGTGATTTCTCGCATTGTTGACGGAAGTGAATTTGATGAATTCAAGAAACTGTATGGCACTGTGAGGGCTTTTTCACGGCACTTTCTACCTGTTTTAATAATTGTATTGTATGCATGGGTTGCTTTTTGTATTTGCCTGCACCCTTGATGAGTAGTGAAACATTTATTGGTTGTCGGTTTTTCGGTTTTCACAATAAATATTTGAAGTACACCAAGTATACACAGCAAACTATAAATGTTTCATAAGTCATCAATGTACCGGTAGCCTAGAACAAAAAGAGTACTCTAGTAATTCCTTATATGGGAAATATATCCTTATTTGAAATCTATTTGCAGACTCTTGTAACAGGTTTTGCTAGGATTTTTGGACAGCCAGTAGGAATAATTGGAAACAATGGGATTCTATTCAATGAATCTGCTCTGAAAGGGGCCCATTTCATTGAAATATGTACTCAGCGTAACATTCCTTTGGTCTTCCTTCAAAACATCACTGGATTCATGGTATGGATTCAAGTTATTTCTTCAGTTTCTCTGATTATGATGCATTGTGTCCAGTGCTGTTCTGTAAACAATTTTGAGTTAGAAAACTACCCTGTTAGTAGTTTCATGAAGATTGAAACTCTAACACGTGTCTATTTGGTAGGTGGGTTCAAGATCCGAGGCAAATGGCATAGCAAAGTCTGGTGCAAAAATGGTGATGGCTGTATCTTGCGCAAAGGTTTGTGGATTTCACCACACTACTTATAACATTCTTTACATTTTCTTGTATTGCTTCTTTTTAGCCGCACTTTGTTATTTTGGGGCCGGAGGGCTGTTAAATCAAAGAGACGACTAGAAGATATAAGAGAAATGAAACAATATTTTTCAAGAACTAATGATCATTTAATAAATAACTGCAGGTACCTAAAATCACTATAATTGTTGGTGGTAGCTTTGGTGCTGGAAACTATGCAATGTGCGGTCGTGCCTATAGTCCGAACTTCATGTTCCTTTGGCCTAATGCCAGAATATCTGTGATGGGTGGTGCTCAGGTAGTTTATCTCTCAATACACGATTCTTACACATTATTGAACTTTAAGATTTGCTTGATATAATTAGTTAATATTCATCAGGCTGCTGGTGTTCTGGCTCAAATAGAGAAAGGCAATAAGAAAAAGCAAGGAATTCAGGTACAAAAATAAGTTATTTTACCTGGTGAAAAATCCATGGTTTGTCTCATTTGTGTTTGTTTGTCTCAATGCTTATAATGCTTGTTAATACAGTGGAACAAGGAAGAAGAGGAAAAGTTCAAAACAAAAGTGGTTGAGGCTTACGAGAGAGAAGGAAGTCCTTATTACTCAACAGCAAGGCTTTGGGATGATGGAATAATTGATCCAGCTGATACAAGAAAAATCGTTGGTCTATGTATCTCTGCTTCCTTGAACCGTGCCACAGAAAATACCAAATATGGTGTATTTAGAATGTAATGTTGAATCTGTGTTGTTTTGTGCACTCTGAAGTCTGATTTAGATTTTTTAGTGATTTAAGAAAGCGAATGAGTGAAAAGTGAAATCGTTATTCATCACACTGTAACAACCACATTTATAATAAAAATGCTTCTTGACTGATATTGTATTATTCACTCCAAAATTTTGCATGATGTAGATTGGCTCTCGTTCATGGATCACTCACCTTTTTTTTATTTTTCTCTAAAAATTGGACCAATACTTTATGGTATAAACATCTAAAAAATACATGGAATTGACGGATTAAGCTTCTATTTTATATTATATACCTAATCTGCTAGGTTAGATACTAATGTGCCCGAGGCTAATGGATAAGGCGCTTGATGATATTTTTCTTATATTTGTCTCGTGTTTTTTAATATGGAACATTTATTCTACATATTAAATTAATTAATTTTTGTTTTATGATTTTTGACAATTGAATTTGATATTTTTTTTATATTTGTCTCGTGTTTTTTAATATTGAACATTTATTTCACATATTAAATTAATTAATTTTTCTCTAAATTTATAATTAGTGTTCAATATATGTCCTATATGTAAGAAAATATAAGAAAGTGGGTGGAAGTGGGATTAAAAATGTGCAAGATAATTGTTTCTGTAGTTTTTTATTGAAATTTGATAACTTAAACTGTTTGTAACTTAATAGCTCTTGTCTTTGTAGCCTAATAACCTAATCACAATTATAATCACTAAAATTGAATTGATAACTTAAACTCTCCTGCAAGCTTTTGTACTAATTGACAGATTATGCAAATAAACATAATATATAACATATATCAATTTAACTAAAGTCTATAACATATCATGATTTTTGTTCATGATATCATTTTAACTAAAGCCTTATTTGAAGATTCAATGACAACGGAAAAAACATTAGATGAATATGTTCTAAGATCTGGTAAAATTTCATGATTTATAGTATAAAACACATCCAAATACAATAATAGAAACCACTGTTAATTCAACATTTTCAGTCTCGCACGTGCCTAGCCTTTAGACCACCGCCCTTGCATATAGTTGAACAATGCTTGCACATTTCCTACAATTCTATGACTCCTCTGTCCTTTTTACCAAAACCTCAAACACAATTTACTGCACTTGCATCTACTATTACTTGCACCAAATATAAATAAAAAATAATTATTTCCCACAACCAAGTTTTCTGAAATTTTACTGAAAAATATGAAAAATATATGTAATTAACATTTTCTAGTTAATACATACAAATAGTTCTACTATATGCTTAATTGGATATGTTCCCAAAATATAATTACAATTACACACAATATTACGACAATTATCCACTTTTTACTTTGACAATATTACGAAAAGGAAAACATATAACAATAAAACCATACTTGTGCATTACAAAGATCTTTTTATGTAAACACCTATTTTTCCCTTTAAAAAAATAACACAGAGGTAAATAAAGAGGGAAAGATGATATAAAATGTTGGAGTAGTCTCCAACAATAAAACAACAATTGTGGAGTTTGATTCACAATCTTCAATCTCTCTCGTGTTGGAGTAATTACGAATCAACTCCTTAACTTTATTTCTGGTAACATTTTAGTCCTTTATATATTTTTTTCCTCTAATTTGGTCCTTTATTTTAATTTTAAGTGACAATTTGATATTTTATATTTTAAAATGTCAACAATGTTATCTTTTTTATTACAAAAATTTATTGAAACTTTCAAACAAAACCCATAAAATTAATTATATTTTTCAATATAATACAAATTTCATCAAATTCGTAACTCAAATATTCAAATAAGCTCATATTTTCATTCTTTATTTGATGTTGTTAGAGATGAAAATATGAGTTTAGTTAAAGATTTAGTTATGAATTTTATGAAATTTGTATTATATGGAGGATGATAATTAATTTTATGGGTTTTGTTTGAATTTTTTGATGAATTTTTGCTATAAAAAAAAGAATAACATTGTTACATTTTAAAACATAAAAGATCAAATCATCGCTTAAAATTAAAATAAAGGACCAAATCAAAAAGAAAAAAAAAAGATAAAAAAACTAAAACGTTAATGAAATTAAGTTAAAGGACCATATGTGCTATTTAGCCCAAAGAAAATATAATAATGTGTTGAAAAGAAGTAAAAAAAAAAATTATAAATGGTAATTTTGCATTGTAAATCAATAGTTATGATGAAGAAGAGAGCAAAAACATTAAAAAAAATGCTGGCAAAATTAAACATCAAATTATGAATTAAGGTTCACAAAAGTAAAAAGAAAAAGTTTGCATCCAAAGAGTAGCTGAATACCTATAAAAAATAGAAGGAAAATAAAAAATGAATATCCAAGATGCAAATAATGGAAGATGAGTAGTGAATGTTCCCGACACTTGTAAAAAAAAACATATCTAGAATTAGAACCAAAATATTGAGAAGAATGATAGACATTCAATCACCACCAAATCAAAATTCTTGAATAAATTATCGTCATTAGTAATAGTAAATAGTACAGATAGAATACAATAAACATGTAATGGCGAAAATTATGCACTGAGAAGTAAGAATCCATAATATAATCAACAAACATAACGTGAGCTTAATTTTTATGAATGAATGAAAATGAAAAGACATTTTTGTGATTATTTTTTTCTTTTACTCTTAATTTTAGAGAAAAAATTTATTTTTAATAATATGAGTATAGAAAATTCCACTATAGAGAGAAGTTATTAAATAATTGCATTTAGTAGATAAATATAGTTTTAAGGAGTTAAACATGAGAGTTACTTAGCTGACTCTAATTATTGAACCAACGATAAAATTAATTGGGACAATAATATAGTTTTATTAGTGTTTTGTTGTCTTAAATTGGTAATAGACGAGTGACATGTATTTTTATTCATTTAATATATATTAAAAAATTATTATAAATTAAAGAAAGAGGAGAATAATGATTTTACTATTCTTTTTTTATAATTATTGATGTATTTTTCACTATCATAAATATAAAATATAATTTCTTTTGATATATAATGTAAAGTAAAATTAATGTTTTTAAAGTATTATTTTAAAAAAAGTAGTGTATATATAATAATAATAATAATAATAATAATAATAATAATAATAATAATAATAATAATAATATGGTACACTTAAAAAAAATCAAAATTATATTAAAAATAATAATTTTTTTGAAATAATTTTTTTTGAAACAATTTTTTTGTTAAAATGCTACTCTCTATGAAATGAAGAAAATTCAAGATTTCACACATCCGTCTATTTTGTCTTTTATGATTCACATTAATAGATCAAACTTTAATTTTCAATTGTAAAATTCTACAAAGAACATTAAATAAAGAAATAGGAAGAGAAATATATCACTCTTTAATTATTAATATTAATAAAATTTTTATTAATAATTAAAATAAATAACTTAATAATTTTTTTATAACTATTGTATTTATTAGGTTAAATTACATCTGCGGTCTCTTAATTTAATTTCAAATAACGTATTAGTCCTTTATATATATTTTTTTCCCGAGTTGGTATTTATTTTAATTTTAAGTAACAATTTGATATTTTATGTTTTAAAATGTCAACAATGTTATCCTTCTTTTTACAAAAATTTAAAAAAAAATCATCAAATTCATAACTTAAATCTTGAAATAAACTCATATTTTCATTTGATGTTGTTGGAGATGAAAATATAGGTGTATTTGAATATTTAAGTTATGAATTTGATAAAA
Source organism: Cicer arietinum (assembly GCF_000331145.2). Classification (NCBI taxonomy): domain Eukaryota; kingdom Viridiplantae; phylum Streptophyta; class Magnoliopsida; order Fabales; family Fabaceae; genus Cicer; species Cicer arietinum. The sequence continues at coordinate 17,162,249 of NC_021165.2, forward strand.
TTTGCATTATATTAAAGATGATTATTAATTTTATGAGTTTTGGTTGAAAATTTTGATGATTTTTTTTTAAATTTTTGCATAAAAAAGAATAACATTGTTGAAATTTAAAAATATAAAATATTAAATTATCACTTAAAATTAAAATAAATGACTAACTCAAAAAAAAAATTAAAACGTTATCTAAAATGAAATTAAGTTAAGAGAGCATTATATAATTTAGTTTATTTATTAACAAATAGATAAATTTTTTAAAGCTTTTTGGAAAAGATTAGACTAGTTGTAGTTGTAGTTGCACATCCACAGTTTCTTTTTTTAATTAATTATTCATAGGAGTTTTCTGCGGTCCCATTGGCTTGTTGGATTTGTCTTCTCTTCTCACTTCTCACTCCTCAGTCACATTCTCTTTCTCTCTCACCAATACCATGGCTTCCTCTACTTCCCTTTCTTCTCACCTTCACACACCCATATTCTCTTCTTCTCCTTCCCCTTCCCCTTCCCCTTCCCCTTCTCGCCTTAATCCTCTTCCCTCTTTTCCCTTCCATTCTCGAATCACCCACAAACCCCTTCACCTTCAAACCCCTCTTCTTTCCTCCAAGATTCGCTCTTTGCGCCAAGAAACCACAGGTATTCCTTTCTTCTTTTGGCTCATCGTTCCCAATTTTCTATAATTAATACGGAAATGGAAACTCATATGATTAATTTGTTCAACTCCATACATAATAACTGCCAAAGTTAACATCTTTTTATCTATTTTATACGCATTTTTTATCAACTGTTTGTTTTCTTTTCTCGTTTTGCTACTGGGGTATCATATTTCCAACTAAAATTGAACTAATTAGGTTTCATTAGTAGCTAGGATCAAGAGTTCTCATTCAAGATTCAATGCTTTGGTACTAGTAATTTCAGAACTAGAGTGTCTTGTCATAGTAAAAACTCTTCACAGATCATTTTTTGTTCTGGTCGTGTTGCTTGTTAATCAGTGTTTTCTTTGGAATGATGCTTGTGGGGTTCTATGAAATGTGTAAATCTTATATGTTACATATTCAATATTGGAAATACTAGGCTCTGAACAAAATTAATAATGGCAGTATTGGGTGGTGCTGTCAAAGGTTACATATTTGAAAAAATAGTATTGGGTGGTACTTGAATTGCATTTGTAATGCTTTCTTGCTTTGAAATTTTTGGATGATTAGAGACCATTTATTTGCTTTATTTGGTACCTGTGTTGGTAATGTTTAGAAGACTTTTATTTGATGCATCTTCCCTTTTTCACTCCAACATTTTTTGTTCAACTTTGATCATATTTCACATTCTCCAATTTGTCTTGGTTTTTTAATTAGGTGTGTGAATTATATTTGTGTGATTTTAGCATATTGATAGCTTGGAAGTGTCATTAGGTGTCACTCAAGTGTTTGTTTGTAATTTGAAGAACTCGGATAAAAAATCTACCTTTAAATATTTCTGTTGAAAGTGATGAGACTGTCAATTTGGATCATGGACATTCATTATGAGGTTAGTGGTATGTTTTATAGTAAGAACCTAGGGTTTCCTTTTGTTGTCTCCCTGTTTTTTTCTTCCAGAAAAGTGTTTGCAGAAATGAATGTATATTCATCAAAGTTGCGGTCGTAACTAAAATATTTAATCATTTGAGTTGAGATTGTGTTATGCAAAACTTGATTGTTGTAAATTGTTTGTGCTCAAAGTTATGGAAGGACAAACTTATACTGCATGGTCTGTTTCCTATAATTACTATGCTTAAACCTAAAAACCCTGTATATGACCCACCATGATGCTGTATTCCTGTAACTATAGATTAAGAGCGTTATAAACCTAAGGATCAATTTGATCTTTTTATCCCTTGCTTAATTAAACGTTCAGGAAATTGAAAGTCCTAGCTGATCATTGTACTGATTCTTGGTTTGAGTTGCTAGCTGTATTGAATGTCAGTGTGTCTTATACTTTTTATAATTGGATGGCCTTTTAATTTTTGTGAGTTTGTTTCTTTGCAGCCACACCAGTTACTAAAGACCTGTGGGAAAATTCAATTCTGAAAAGTGAAACTCCAGTCCTTGTTGAATTCTACGCGAATTGGTGTGGCCCATGCAGGATGGTACACCGAGTTATTGATGAGATTGCAACAGAGTATGCTGGAAGACTTAAGTGCTTTGTACTCAACACAGACACCGATATGCAAGTTGCTGAAGATTACGAAATTAAGGCTGTACCCGTGGTTTTGCTGTTTAAAAATGGCCTGAAATGTGATGCTATAGTTGGTACAATGCCAAAGGAATTTTATGTTGCTGCAATTGAGAGGATGTTCAAGTCTTGAACATGGATATGTCTTACTTAAACTTTTGCACTTACAGGTCATGTTGAATTTTGGTTAATTTTTTCGGTTATTTTGTTAGGCTGCTCTACATTACTGAGTTCTTCCTGTACATACTTGATGTGCTTTTTCTCGCAATAGGTTCAACCTGGAGATTATGTTTTAGTAATGAATGTTCTGCTTTCTATCACTCTTCTTTTTTAAAAAGTATTGTTCAGATACATGTTGAATTTTTGTTTCTTTGGTACCTGATTTGAACAGCATCTGTTATTCTGAAAGTACAATTTGATTACCATATTCTTATTTGCCTTTATTGGAACATTTTTCCCTTGTTTTGTGACTCTTGTCAATTGATCAAGCATGTGTGTTTGACTAATGTAATAACGCTAAAATTCAAATTAACATGTTCTAATGAGCAACTATTATGAATTAAGGATTTAAATAAACATAACAAAACAGCTGAGCTACTGATAATAATAATATGTACTTTCTAACACCTGGTTTATAATATTATTAATAGAGATTAATTTTTCATTTATGTTTTGAATAAACCCTCAATTTAGTTCCTAAAATATCACTATCTCCAATTTAGTCTCCAAAATATATAAAAACAATAAGTAATTTCGAAAGTTTGGGCTCAAGTTACGGGTTTTATCTACATAAACTTTATGTAGTAAACATTTTTCTATTACTATTTTATTATTTTAGAGGATTTATTCTTTATGTTTTAGCAGAATCCCAGCTGTGTCCTCTTTCCTCTTTGGCTAGGGGCTGTGGTGGTGTGCCATTTTAAATGAGCTTACATAGTCAAGCTCTCCAGTGCAGACATTAATTGAATTCTATCGGTATCACAGCCTAATAATTTGAGAATCCAAAACCAAAACAGATATGAAAATCATAATTTCCTACTATAATGGTGATTAGCTAATAAGTTAATTTTTTGTTTTGGTCTTAAGCTAATAAGTTAATTTTATTATTCACCGTTATGACCAAGGATAGAATACATTATACATACATTTATAATAAAGAGGCCTAGGAACCACAATAATGGATTCCGAGCAAAGAGAAAAGTTAGTTTTTTTATTAGGGTGATTTTTTGCCTTAAAAAAATTACCGTGCCTATTTCAGATTGATGTGTTTGGTTTATTTTTAATATATGTAGGATATTTTACATGTAATTGCAGATATTTTTCTTGTAATTAAGTCGAGTAAAATCACTGGGATGATTGTTACCAACAAAAAAATTACATGGATGATAAATCATTCATTTACACCTTAAAATGAATTCCAATGTGTTGGTTTAGTGGTAAATAGAAAGGTATGCAATTTCTGTTACTGTGATTGAATGAAGGCAAAATCATGTAAAATGTTTTACACTATTAACAAATCACAATTATTCATGTATATGATTTTAAAAGTAGTTATAAGTAAATAAAATATTTTTAATGATATAATGATTATGATTGACTAATAGTACACAAACTTTTACCATAAATGCTAGTGGATATAAATTACTTTGTTTTGAATAAAAATATTCAAAGTGAAAGATAATAACTCTCTATCTCATAATATTGATCATTTCACATTTCATATTGAGCATTTGCCATTAAAAAGTGAATAAATGAAAGAGAATTATACTTTTACCCTTGTCAAATACTAAAATTGGAGAATGATTCTCATGTGTGTAATTTTTACAATAGATAGTAAAATGTGATCTCTCACTATTTAAAGATAGAGAAAAAGATGTATTAGTAATAATTGATTTCGATTATAAGTAATAGTAAATTAATTTATCTACATTTAATATATTGTTAAAAAAATATCATTCCATTAATTCCTTAGTGTTGCGGTATATTCATAATAATTAGAGGTAATTTATTAATTGTATTTATTATTTTTACATTAAATCAAAAAAATGTAATACATTTGACCTTAATTTGATCTTAATTTAGTACAAAAAAATTTAATACTTCATTTGTATGAGAAAAATTAATATATTTGATCTTAATTGTAATTAAATACATTAAATTTTTAATTATATATTTGTTTATATTTTATTTAGGCTAAATTACATCTGTGGTCCTTTAACTTAATTTCAGGTAACGTTTTAGTCCTTTATCTTTTTTTTTTCCCGACTTGGTCCTTTATTTTAATTTTAAGTGACAATTTGATATTTTATGTTTTAAAATTTCAACAATGATATCCTTTTTTATACAAAAATTCAAAAAAAAAAAATTCAATCAAAACTCATAAAATTAATTATATTCTTCAATATAATACAAATTTCATCAAATTCGTAACGCAAATCTTCAAATAAACTCATATTTTCATACTTTATTTGATATTTTTAGGAATAAAGGACTAAATCGGAAAAAAAAAAGATAAAGGACTAAAACGTTACCTGAAATTAAGTTAAGGGACCATAAATATAATTTATCATTTTATTTAATATAAAAATATATATTTTTGTTTATAATTTTTTGATCTTATATTTTTGTTTATATTTAATGATGGAGTTTGATATTCGTTCTTTAAATATAATTTTTGAGATTTTTTCACGTTCTATTTTTTAAGACATTTTTTATTTTTTTCAACTACATTAATTATTTTTATTTACTACCCTATCCCAAGTTATGTTACTTTTTTTACGATGAATATTATTTAATATTTTTGTATTCATATTAAAAAATACAATGATTAAAAAAAATGTCATTTTATCTAATTATATATTTTAACTATTTGTGAATTTTTTACTATTATTAATATATAATATCTATTGAAGAGAGTAATATATAAATAAAAAATAATAATTAAAATTGTATATTGAAAATTGAAAATTATAAATAATTTAAAATAATTTTTTTTATTAAAGTAATATTTTTGTAAGACGAAGGAAATACTAAAAAAAAGAAACATATATTAATTATGTTTTTGAAAAGGTAAATTATTAAAACAATATAAATTAACAAGTAGAATTAAGTTTGGATAATTTATTGAAGGAAAATTGATAAAGAGGTAATATGATGGTAGGAATGAAAAGGGGAAATTGGACTAGAGATGACGTGGTGGAAAAATGGAAGGTTCGAAAAGGCAGTTACGGCGCCGAAATGGCAGGTTGATAGTACAATTAGAACCAATGAAAGGGCATTATTCTTATTCTATTACTAGTATCGTGTTAGCGTTATTCTATTCAGTATATATTTCAGTCTCTGACTCTGACCCTTACCCTGACCCCCACTCTTTGCCCTTTTACCCCATTCCCAAACTATCCCTCCCTCCCTCTACACTAACCCCTAACCTCGATTTCCGTTCTTTCTTTCTTTCTCCCAACAAACAAAAAAAAAAATAAATAAAGAAAAACACATGGAATCTCGCAAATTGGCTGCGTTACTTTCCTCCCTTGTCTCCCAACTTCTCCTCATCATTCTCCTCATTTTCCCTCCCAATTCCCCTCACTCCAATTCCACTCATAATAACAATTCCACCACTTTCTCTCTCATCCACCACTTCCAACAACCCGCCATCACCACCACCCTCCTCTCCCGCAAACGCAAACGCCCCTCTCCTCCCCTCAACCGCAACCCTGATTGGTTCCCCAACACCTTCCTCATGACCTCTTCAACTTTCGAATGGCTCACCGGTTTATTAGAACCTCTCCTCGAATGCCGTGACCCCGCCGAACTCTTCCCTCTTAACCTCTCCGCCGGCGTCCGTCTCGGTATTGGTCTCTTCCGTCTCGCTAACGGCTCCGATTACCCCCAAATTTCTAACCAATTCAACGTCTCCATTTCCGTCGCTAGATTCTGCGTCAAACACCT
>NC_021165.2:17168419-17306468 GCF_000331145.2 Cicer arietinum
CCCTACCGCAATCGACCTTCGTTCCGTTTCGCATAACTTCGAATCTCTCTCCGGTTTGCCTAATTGCTCCGGCGTCGTTTTCTGTTCCCGCTTTCAAGTCTCTCCTCCCTCATCATCAAAAGAACAATTCTCAATCGCAGCTCAAATAGTCGTCGATTCCACGTGTCGAATTCTAAGCATTGCCGCTGGTTTCTTTGGTAACAAAACCGATTCTACGATTCTTAAGGCTTCGAGTTTGTTCGATGACATAAACGAAGGAACTCTTTTGAATGATCCTTCTGTTAACGGTGTTAATCAGTATTTGATTGGTGATTCTGGGTATCCTTTACTTCCTTGGCTTATGGTACCTTTTGCTAACAATGTAAATGTTTCTGGTTTTGAAGAGAATTTCAATGCTGCTCATGAATTAATGCGGATTCCGGCATTCAGAACCGATGCTAGTTTGAGGAAATGGGGTGTTTTGAGTGGACCGGTTCGCGAGGAAGTTAAGATGGCTGTGGCTTATATCGGTGCATGTTCGATTCTTCATAATGGTTTGTTGATGAGGGAGGATTTTTCTGCTTTGGCTAGTGAGTTTGAACATCAGAGAAATGGTGGGGACTCTTGTTCTGTATTGGAGGATGATCCTTTAACAGAGAAGGCTTTGGTGATGAGGACAAAATTGGCTACCATGGCAAAGAAAATTAGTTAGTTCAGAATTCAGATTCTTAAATTGGGTGGGGGATAAAGGTATAACATTGATTCATCATGCTTCAAGATGTGTGCAATTTTCCAGCTTCCATACTCTTGTTGATTAGTGTGGGCGCGGTAATGTAAATACTGCCTCTTGAGCATTTCATACTTGATAGTTTTATTTTTTTGGGGATATTCATATTTGTTGTTTACAATTACAAGTCATTACATGATTTTATAGATTGATAGATTGGTGTTTTTATGAATCCTGAGAAAACTAAAGATTTTGATTTCTGGCAGTTGATAGTTCAATAATGGATGGTTATGTGATGACTTTTTGAAATTTGTGTCAAAATGAACCATATTGCACGTACCTCTAGCTTAGGTAAAGTGGGTTTAAGCAAAAGTTTCTCACTATTTGTTAGCTTAGTTAGATTGGATAGTTTAATACCATTTGGCATTTTGATTCTTTGTTGTGTTACTGATCGTTTGATATTGTCATGCTACCTATCTTTTGGAATTGCCAGAGACAACTGAATTTGTTTATGCTGCTCTTAATTAGTTTTGGTTTGACTTTCATCAGTATTTTCTATTGAGTGGTAAGGTTTGATGAAATATGTAACTTTTAACATGCTTAACAATTGCAACTTGCAAACTGGACAGTGTCAAATGAATATTGTATTGTAGTTAGAAAAGATTTGGTCAATAGGATGTGAGTTCTGTAAAACTTGATCTTTGTTGATTCTTGCTCATAATGACAATTAGATAATGGAAGGACTAGCATTTAAATGTGTTATTTATTTGTTACCTAGCTAAAATTGTAGTATTGCTTAGATCTACAATACCCGTGCATATTTTTGTAACTACAAATCGGGAGCATTAAAACCGCAGGATCCCTTTGATATGATTTAATCTTTTGCCTACTTAAATATCCAGGAAGTTGCATGTTGCCAACTTGATTATTGTGATTATTGTATTGATTACTGGTTAGATATGCAGCTGTCTTAAACTCTTAATTGCTCTTGTCTGTTCTTAGTGGTCTGAAAAAATTATTAAATTAGCAAACAATTTTCTCATTTTCTGTTGTCTTTTATTTTGTTGAAGTTGCTTCAGAAATTCTTTCTCATTGACATTTCTCTCCCTTTCCACACAACCTTCATTCCTTTCGCCAACCTGTGTTTTGATTCTGACTATAATTAATGAGATTGCAACAGAAATGCTGGGTGACACAAGTGTTTTACTGCCTTGTATTCAGCAAAAGCATTGATATAGGAGCCTATGTTTATAGTCTTCTTTGAAATATGTTTTTCTAGTAGAAAAACAAATCAGTGTATTAGGATAGTTTTACTCTTTTAAATTAGTTCATCTAATTCATTTAGCATTAGTTACTAATATAACTGTGGTATATTGAAGGCGTGACAAAATATTTACTGAGAATTTGATTGTTCATTCATTGCTTAATTTGAAGTTATGAGCTAGCTGTTATCTTATTAATTACTACCAGTATAATCTTCTATCCACGGCAATGGCATGACTTGTGTTCAACAATCCTGTCCTATGTCAGGTCTAGTCTAGGAATTGCTAAGCAGTAAGTTAATTTGAGCGATGTAAATCATGTAATGACATCAATATCATTCTGATATCTGAAAAAAATAGTATAAGAAAGTCAAATTCAATTGGGTATATTACTGGAACTACAAAATTTGCTTGCGAAAACAAATATTTATGTTAGATTATTTAAGTCATATGGTAGATATTATTTTCTATTACATCATTCATAACTTGTTTTAGAAAATAAAAATATTTACTAGCCAATGGAGCTACAACTACAATTACAGCATTCTTATATTTGATATGATATAATATTTACATTTTAAAGTTTCTCGTTTGTCCATTGTGTATATGCTACACAAATGGAAATATTAAGCAGAAACCCTTAATTCACATTCAAGAGCTTATAACTCCATTGATTACAAGTAAAAATACACTAACTGATTTATGTTCCACGCACGTTTCTTTAGATGGAGCGCATGAACTACTTGCGTCCAATCTTGTGGCTAGCTGATCCTATTCAGTACAATCCACCAATCCTATAATGTCCTCCAAAGTCACGAAGTGCTTTTATGTGTTTGTGGCATCATGGTTTCGTGCGGCAGTCAATGGACAATGGTTATATGGACATGTATGGGTGACTTTTGTAGCTTTCAGTCAGTAGAGGAACCTCTTCTAGTGGGCCCTTTTCAACGTCGGTCTCTTTGGGTGGCTATGCTGAGCTAATGAGATATAGTCCTTAAACTTTGTTTAGATTAGTAAACTCATTAGAAGAAGAGAAAAGAAACCATCGGAATTTTTTTTTTCCAACCCTTTTTTTTAAGTAAATTTTAGAGGTAAATAAAGTCTGATAAAAAAATTTTCAATTAAATTTGAACTTAAATTCTCTTGAATGATTCACTATTTCTCTTTGAGCTCAATCATAATGGAACTTTTATCTAACACAATAATAAGTATTATATAGTTAATTTTTATTTGGTTATTGACACGTTATTTCATAAAAATTTGAAATTGAACATACAAAATTTGAAATAATCTTACGGCCATTTCCTTTTGCATTTCTCTCTTCCATGGTGACAAAAAAAATTAATCATTTAATACTGATCTGTTTAAAAAAATCAAACTCAAGTCTAATTTAATACTAATCTAACATAATAGGTTTGATTTATTTAAAAAAAATCTTACTCCCTCTAATTTGTTATCCATCATAGACTTATTTTTATATTTCAATTGTCCTTTTTAACAACTCAGTCTTATTTATTATCTTATTTAATTGTCTATTTTATATTAATGTCTCTCTAATTAATTAGTAATATGATATATTTTTAAAGTAGATTGATAGACTAATGAAATTAAATAATATTTTAATATATAATATGAATTTTTAGAGAATCAAACTTTATATGATACACTATTTAAATTATATTTTACAATATTACCTTTAAATATGCTAAAATTTAAGCAAAAATACATCCATAACCTTTTAAATTTGACTCAATTTCTACTCAGATCCTTTAATTTTATTTTATCCTAATTTGGTTATTTAAGTTATATTTTGTTTGCACCGTTAATCTTTTATCTCATTTTTTACAATAATTAGTTCAATTGAATTTTTTATTATTATTTATAACTCTACCAAATGCTCTAACAATATGTCTCTTGTACTAATCTTTCAGAAAATATTTATCAAATCTTATAAATGGTATATATTTTTTTGATTTTCTCTACTACAATTTAAACTAATGTATGACTTTAAAAAAATAGTAATAAATGTATATCAACATAATCAATGTCTTTAACTTCCTTCACATGCAAAGTAGCTTGAACAATCAACTTGTTGCGAGAAAATCAATGTCTTTAACATAATCAAGATCTTAACATTTTATGACAGTAATTCAATAAAATTTTCACATTTAAATGACTGCATGTGTAATTTAATATATCTTAAAGACTAATGAAATAAATAAATGTAACTTAAAGGACCTAAGCGAAAATTGAACTAAACTTAAAGGACGTAAAATATATTTTTGCCTAAAATTTATGTAAGCTAATATGTTTAAATTATTGAAATGGTTAGCAAATTTTATGATTTAACATTTTATAGAAAAACTAATATGATAAAAAAATTATTTATATTTTCTTAAATAGAATGTCCTTCTAAGTAATGGTTTGTAGTATGACATTTTTAGCTAAATAGCTTTTATTAAAAAGTTTTAGCGCAATCAATTTTAAAAATATTGGTTTGACCTCAGCCTAATGTAGACTAGATTATAGGTTTTTGTTGATTGATATGATATATTCTCACTCCTATTAGTGGAGAAGGAGAATGACAATATGTTCTTTTTGTATTTTGGAATCTCTAAAAACTCTAATGGATTAGACCTAATCTAAAGATATATTTATCTAAGATTGAGGAAACAAGAGAACAATAAGACTGATGAGGATATATTTGTATTTACTCTGTTTTTAGATTATAAAGTTTATTTGTTGGTAGGTTTTCTTAGGTTATGCTACAATAATGTCTCATGATTTGTTATGTTATATGATCACTCGTAAGACATTATGTGTGTTGTAAATTTGGCAAATGTTTGACTCTAGTATGATGTAAACGCTTGACTTTGACTATGTTCCTCTTACTTGATATATCTCTTCTTAAGCATTTTTCAAAAAAGTTTTTGAGGAAAGGGAAAAAATATCCACAATAGAAAACTCTTAGAAAGGTTATACCCTGACTACAAATTAACAAATAAATTAGAAGATATAACATTATTTGTTAAATTATTAGAGAAAAAACCCAATTAGAAAGGATATAAGACAAATGTCTGAAGAATCACACACATTGTGTGGTCTTCCGAGAAGGCCTATGAAACTCATCCTAAAAGATCGCAATCAAAGAGATATTCAAATACAAAACCGAAAGGTTGAACATGTGACCTCGACAAAAGAAGCATATATCACTTCAATAAGAGGATTGATAGTAAAGAAAACTATGAAGGAGTAGAAATGATACCTAAGAGTGATGAAATATCTCATTTGATAAAGAAGATAATGCCTCAATATTAAGTAGAGAGTCATTAGTCCCTATAGAGATTTGTCTTGAATACATAAAGACAAAACATAAAAGCCCCACAAAATCAACATTTATAAAAAGAAAGTACAACACATCTTTAAATGTATTATGTTTCATTTTGTCTTTGCAAACTATCGTGTCATAAATTATTATTTTTTATAGAAAAAGTAAAAATTTATTAATAACTCATAAAATCATAAGGTATGCTAATATGGGAGCACACTAATACATATATATATATGATATACATCAACAAGATGATAACTTATATAGCATCAGGATTCAAAATGCAACTCTTAACCTCTTCTAGTTTCGTTTTTGAAACAACTTCATTGAGATTTCAACTAAAGACACCACAACAACCTAATTTTATTACGTATTAGTGCATCACCTTGATAAAAACTCAGTCTGCTTCAACTAAATCAAATTGTAACAATTATTATTTTTATAAACTTTTTCTCATTCCGACCAATAACTCGATAACTGTTTTTCCTATCCGACCTCTCTCAACCCATGATTTTTCTACCTTCCATGTACTATCAGAGACCCGAACCCGAATTCTAGAACATGGGCTAGGGGCTTGAACCAAATTCATAGTCTCGACCCAAGTTAGAAATATTATGAAGGTCCAACATTATTACTATAGTTGCTTCTTCCACCAGAGTTCTAATTTTGATCTACTAAGTATGAATCGAAGATATTTTGATAATATTTTTAGGTTTTATCATCTTTTGACTCAAATTTCTTCTTTTATTCAAATAAGAGAAAAAAAACCATTCCTACCTTTTTTTCTTCCTCTTTTATCGTTTTTTCTTTATACAATATATAACGACATAGAGAATCAAAATAAAAATATTCATTGCTTAATTGTTTCGTTAGTCCATAAAAGCTCTTTTCCTTTAAGTATTTTTTTAGATTTCTTGTCCTTTGTTGGATTCTTTGCTATTTGTAGGACTTTATGTAGTCTCTTTTATTTTTCATTAATTGAATAGCTATTTTTGTGTTTTGTGTTAATGAATTGAATCACTTTACTACTAAAAACACAAGTAAAAATATTCATTTGAAAATTGGGTCATGTAATATTTATAATGTATTAAATGTTATACATTTAATTGTGTCAAAAAGAAATTATTCCTTGATAGTTTTTTATTTTTAATTTCTTTAATCAAGCATAACTACATATTCTTTATAAATTCAAACTATACACATTTTTATTTAAAAAAAATATTTTCTATATGCATCAAATATTTTTTATATGACATGGCTACACAACATCATATGTAAAAAATATTTTTACGTTAACAAAATATATATATATATATATAACTTTTTTTTTATGAAAGATATTTCTAACTTTTAATAATTGTTTCAGATAAATGTGTTATTAAATATTAAACAAATATTTATGTGTGTATTTATCTTTGACTTATTTCTACATTTAATATCTAATAAAAATATTCATTGTGTATCACTAATTAGCATATTTCTATATTTAATATTAAAATAAATAATTTCCATTTTATTCGTTAATTTTTATTTTATTTTGTGTGATCGTTAAGTAATAACATTCTTACTGAGTCGGATTTTTTTTAAATTTAAGTTAATGAAAGAAAAAGTCAAAATCAGTTGTAGCATTATGTAGTATAAGGTTTTTTGGCGCCATCGTGTCTTGTCTTCCTACAGTGGAGGTAGATTTTCTAAAAGAAGTGCTTGATTAGGTTCCCGCGTCCCTATGCCCAAAAGGATGGGTGAGTTCAGTTCGGGTGTTCATCGATCGGGTGGATCTATATGCTGAGGGGGTGAGACGAGGTGTAGCACATTTTGGTCCGCGCATCTGTTTTGGATACAGAGGGTCATAGGTTCAAATCCTATCACCTTGATGTGATGGAGTGAAAGTGCACAGCCAGACACAACCTCTTTAGGGTGACGAAATTTAGGCACAATTAATTAAAAAAAAAGAACTATATTATTTGATCCATTTTTTTTTTAACTTCCACGGATTTTGCGCATCAATGTTTTCTTGATTCTGATCACTCATTTTTTTGGAAAACAATTTGGGAGGGCTTATGTCTTACACACTGAAGATTGAATTGTCTGAATCACGAGTCTTATATATTGTGTTACGATCACCTCATATTGATAAAAAGTCCAAAGAACAATTTGAAATAGATAGATTTATTAATATTTGTAATTTGAATATGAAAGACTCTTTTACAAAAAACAATCGTTGATTCGAGGTCGAAACAAGTGGTTAACAACCTAAATTTTTATTGTTACGTTCTCTTAGTGAGAGTTCGAATATCCTACAATAGTTGTGAAGCATACTAAAGGTGTGGCACAACATAATTCTTGTCTTGTATGTTATTTATTGCAGTATTTCAGCACTCTATTCTGTGTAACATAGTTCACTACACTATGTCTCCTACCACAACTCTTTGCCCCTTCCCATAGCTCACATGCTTCCCGTGTCAACACAAGTTTGCACATAATGTTGCGTGTGAATTCTTCCACGATCACAATTGCCTTCTTCTGAACCTCCATTGTCCCGGTATGTGAGCTCCTCCATAGGACCTCATCAATCCTATTTTGTTGTAATTGCTCTATGGTTTCCTATTAATGAATTTATTGGAACAAATCTAATGACTTCATGACAATTGATTCGATTTTGGTGTATTAGTTGATAAGAAAGAATTCATAGTAGTTTTGAAAATTTGAGATAAAAAAAGATATTTGTAATTATACTAATCAATATTCTTTATTTACGTCTATCTTTAAAACATGAAAAGTTGATTTCTACAATATGACATTATATTATATAAGTATTTTTGAACTTACCATGGATGAACTATTTCGATCATTTCAAAATATTTGGTCAAACTCTATCATTGTCGAGAAATCACTAAAACATTTTTTGTTGGAGAACCCTGTCAACGTACAGACATTAATTAAGTAGATCCGACTAAATATGTTAAGTCTATATTTACATCTTATCATATCATTAGGGTTGAGTTAGAATCATCTAAATTTCTTGAATACACCTATAGCATATGGTGTCTCTCTATTAGCATTGACCCACGTGAGCAATTTTGCCCGAAAAGAAAACCTTAGTATTGAAGTCACCAATTACCGTGTTCAGTCTCATTGATTCTCATCCAGTATAAAAAACCCACCGACCTAACCCAACTTCTGTCTTAAAAATCTTGTTTCTTCAAAATTACACCCATACCAGGTTCTTTCTCTCTCTCTTTTTTCTGTTTCCCATAGTTAATTAATCACGCGTTTCTTGTACGGTAACGTTCTTTGGGATTTGATCATTCATTTTTGCTTCTTATTACAGAACAGCATCTCAATTACGGATTCATGCGTCTGGAGTAGTATCATCGGATTTGATTCCCCATAAACGCCTCAATAATTCTCCATTTACTGCCCCTAATTATTGGTACTTTTTTATTTTATTTTCTTCATTATCCTTTGTTTGTTTTTTACTTACAAAATTATACACAAGGTTTGGTTTCAGGTTTTTAGTTCTGTTTTTTCTATGAAAATATGATTTTTATTTTGTTGTTCCGATTTGGTTCTGATTAGAAGAGTTTATGCCCAGTAGCCTATAAAGGTGAACAGTTTGGAATGCAAATTGGTGCTTTCTGTTTAAATTTAAATATATATTTTTTTCAATTGAATTTCTTTGCTCTAAATCTTGCCTTGATAAACCTAGGTTTCTGGAACTTTAGTTTTGTACTGGGTATTCATTTTGATTGCTTTGTTGTAAAGATAAGTTTTAGAAGTTGCATAAAGTATGTTTCTTTTGATTTGGGTTGTTAATCTTGGACTGCATGGGATTTTGGACCTTGATTCAATGTATAGCGTAGGTGAGGGTTGAGAGTTTTTTTTGGAGTTATTGTCATTTTCAATCATTCGGCGGTTGCATCAATAAGTGATTACAGACTCTTAAAATGCTGGGAATATGAACAAGACTTGGTTATAATCTTATTCACTTATCATCCATTGATATAAAGTAAATAAATACATGGACTGAACTGATGTGCATAGAGTGGAGTGATGCTTGGAATCGTTAGTAAGTACCATTATTTGGTATCGCGCAACCTTGTGTCAGCTCTGATTCCTGATCTAATGGTTCTAAATTCTAATTACAATTTGGTAGCCTGTGTTAATACTTGGTAGTTTTTTTTTTAACATTCTTAACCTTCTTCTGATTGGAGGAGAGAAACATTTTTTTCATAGTTCTGCTGATCTTTTTAACACTTATGATGCAAGTGTAATGGTTTCTGCGTTAAGCCTATTTTCGGTCTTGTGGCTACTGGCTAGAGTACCCTTGCCCTTAGCATTGCCTTGTCACAATCTTGTAAGAGGATATTTCTGATATTTTGTTTTGTTTAATGATGTCTTCACTCTATCCTGTGCAGGAAGCTCTGGTTTTCTAGTATACTGATGGCTAACCCAAGTAGCAAATCTACACAAGCAATGTCGTCGGACTCCTTGGAACAGAAGGGGAAAAATATTACTGAATCGAATGCAAGTATGCTTCAATGTCCTTTAAGCCAGCCGCAACGTAACTCCTTAGATGGGCCAGTAGCTATCCTTTGGGATATAGAAAATTGTCCCGTTCCAAGTGATGTACGCCCAGAAGATGTAGCAGGTAATATAAGAATGGCTCTGCAGGTGCACCCAGTAATTAAAGGAGCTGTTATGATGTTTTCTGCTTATGGGGATTTCAATGCTTTCCCCAGGCGACTTAGAGAGGGATGCCAGAGAACTGGTGTTAAACTTATTGATGTTCCCAATGGGAGAAAAGACGCTGCTGACAAAGCAATCTTGGTTGACATGTTCTTATTTGCTCTTGACAACCCTCCACCGTCCTCTATCATGCTAATCTCTGGAGACGTTGATTTTGCTCCAGCTCTCCACATTCTTGGTCAGCGGGGATATACTATAATTCTTGTCATCCCTGCTGGGGTTGGTGTTTCTTCTGCCCTATGCAATGCTGGTAAATTTGTCTGGGACTGGCCTATTGTGGCTCGTGGAGAAGGTTTTGTCCCTCCTACAAAGGCTTTTGTGCCACCCCGTGGAGGTTCAGTTGAGCTTGCTGGATATTTGATGGGATGCCAAATTAATGACAGCACTGATGGACAAAATGAAGAAGAAGCAATAGTTTATAGAGGGATGTCACAAAGCTATTACAACTCAAGGGAATTATCAGTGGTATCACAATCTCTGTCTGAATATAACTCGTCACACATGTCTTGCTTGCCATCAACTATGAGATCGCACAGCCTTCCATCTGGATTGAATGATGTTGCTGGAGGACCTATGCCTTCTAGTGACAATACTGAATGCGAGATATGGGTACAGCCTGGGGATTTAAATGGTCTCAAGGCACAGCTGGTAAGGTTGCTTGAACTTTTTGGAGGATGTCTGCCCTTGGTCCGAGTTCCAGCAGATTATCAGAAAATTTATGGTAGGCCACTTTTTATATCTGATTATGGGGCATTCAAGTTGGTCAATCTTTTCAAAAAAATGGATGATGTCATTGCTGTGGACGGGAAAGGGTCTCGCAAATTTGTTTTTCTCAGAAACAGGAAGGCAGGCCCAAGTGCTCCTCCACTGTCTCTTGCAAAGAAAGATAAGAAAGGAAAAGGGGCAATGGAAGAGATCGCAAATGTTGTTGTTGGGGGTTGCTCTTCGGATGAGTTGTCAGATGAAGAAAGAGTAGTCATAGAAGAACAGGATGAAAGAAGTTTTACACGAAAGGGTAATCAGGGGAGAGCAGCCAGATGTGAAATTGATGACAGCATTCTTGAGCAGTTTAAGTGTGAGCTGCAGGAGATTCTAGTCAGCTATTCCTGTCGGATACTTCTAAGTTGTTTTGAGGCTGTATATCAGCAACGCTACAAGAAACAGTTGGAATATCAGAGGTTTGGTGTGGACAAGTTGGAGGATTTGTTGGAGAAAGTGAGTGATGTGGTAGTATTGCATGAGGAACCAGTAAGCAAGAGGAAATTCCTGGCTGCTGTGGGTAGTTAGAAAACTTAAGCAAAAGACTGCTTTATCCTTTATGGTGTTTTTAAGGCAAATGCTACTGTATGCCTTAGGAGCACTGGTTAAGGAATCAAAAGTAAAAAGCTTTTATTGAAAAATGTAGTATTTAATGTTTTACTAATGCTATATTTTTTCAATAATTAAGTTCTATTTTGATTTCTTAACCTCGGGGTGCTCTTTTTGAGAACCCTTAAATGTTTACCGCCACCAATCGTCAGCAAATACATATTCTCCCTAGCAACCTCATCCTTTTCAGTTTATTTATTTCTTTGTCTTGTTAAGATGATCTGCTGGGCGTATGTGTTTTTTTATAGTCACTGTCCTGCATGTATTTGAACCTTGTAAAATTACTCTGCTCCTTATTTTCAGTAAACCGGTAGAATGTGTAAAAGTTGTAGCTTTTTCACTTAAACTCCATATCCATATACAATTTTTACATGCATGTTGACTTATTGAGATACGAATTCCTAGTTGATATTTTTTATGGTTTTGCACATGGAAAGTTCAGTTGGAGGTGATTGATTTTGGCCATTGCTGTGATTGTGTGTCAAACAGGGGCAATGAAACCTATTTAGATAAACATCTTAATCAAGTGTTTATATCATAAAG
The DNA here is from genome assembly GCF_000331145.2 of Cicer arietinum. Classification (NCBI taxonomy): domain Eukaryota; kingdom Viridiplantae; phylum Streptophyta; class Magnoliopsida; order Fabales; family Fabaceae; genus Cicer; species Cicer arietinum. The sequence goes on from NC_021165.2 coordinate 17,180,379, forward strand.
TATTTATCATTTAAGTATAAGTTAATTCTATAACAAAAGATAAAATAAAGTCAAATTGTTTATAAAAACTATTTTTATTGACTCTCTAATATGTGCACAAGTGCTTATATTATTATATAAGCTCAAATAAAACAACTTAAAAAGTTTAAGATTTTTCTCCTATTTTCAGATATTTGGATTTTGGTCTCTCAAGAAAGTATCAAGGACCATTGCCATAAATAGAAACTCTTGGAACTAACACCACATTGAATTTGTAGGTTTAAAAGGCAATCTTAAACAATTTCTCAAGTTTATAACAATGAACAAAGAAAGTTTATATGCAACTGCAAGCCAGAGCGGATGATAGAAGCAAAGAAAATCATATATTTCTCATTTCTCCAAACCAAATATTCATATATATGGACGCTTTAAGTGTCTTTCCTACTTCTAATAAACCAAAATTTGAAATGAGAAATTCCAGTCAACAACCTAATAACTGTTTCAGACTGAAAATATATTTGGTGATGACTGTGGAGACCCATTTTCTAGTAAAAAGCTTCTGCTACAATACGACCGAGATGTACTCGAAGATGAAGCAAGATATCTTCCATCCCCGCTGTTAGAATTCCCTTCATTTCTGAGCATTTTCCCTTTGCTTCTTCTGCCTCTCTGTTCATTTCCCTGACTCTCTTCATCTTCAACAGCTTGTAGAAACTCACTGTGTATTGGTTCTGATGTCTCATACAGAAGCCTAAGGACTTGTTTAATTGAAGGTCTTGCCCTTCCTTCTCTTTGGGTGCACCATCCTATTATAGAAATTACTGTTTGAAGCTGATCTAAGTCAAAAGACTCCCTCACATTGGGATCTACTAGCTCTAATAATCTAGTTTCTGATTCCATGTAAGGTTTGGCCCATTCTACCAAATTCTTATTGTCTTGAATAGCTCTTCTTCCTGTCACAATTTCCAGTAGTAACACCCCAAAACTGTATATATCGCTTTTCTCGGTGAGCTCTTGAGTAACAACATATTCCGGATCCATATAACCTGGAATGCATTTAACATCCAGAATTTAGTATTGTCATTGCTGACCGATTGTGCCTTGAATTCTCAGATATAGTACACCATCTTTTGAAATATATACAAGGCCAAACTACATAACGGAAACATGGTGAAGAAGGAAAGAAGTTATACCCGGAGTTCCCCAGATTTCACTGTTTACAGGTTCGAAGCATATCGAACCATCTTTTGAAGCTTGTGCAAGGCCAAAATCAGCTATCTGTGAAATGGTGTAACATAGGGAAAAAGGAATTAGTTAAACTTCACTAGTATTTAATGGAACGATGTAGATTTACACTATTCATCATACATAACATCATATCAATCTTGTGGTGTTTTGAACTCTTTCAGTGCAAAATGAATAGTAATAGAAGTGGTGGCATGCAATCAGAGAATCATTCAACCTTAGCAACAAAGTTCTCATCCAGTAAAGTGTTGCTAGACTTGATATCTCTGTGAAACAGTGGAGGATCACAATAGAAATGAAGGTACTCCTGCACATGAGAGAGAAGAACGTCAAAAAATAAAAATGAAGGATCAAAAGCAGTAAACCAGTCGATTAAAATAAAGCTTGAAATGAAACAAATCATTCAGTCAGAGAAATTACCAGTGCATTAGCCACATCAATGGCTATTTGGATTCTAGCTCGCCAACTTAATGGTGTTTTACCAGGGGCTGTACAAATCAGCAAAATATATCACTTGAGATTAAGAGGTTAGTTGGAGAAACAAGCTAGGATATTGTCTGTTTCCTCACTATTGTAATGCCATTATTTTGTTTCATCCATGTATCAGTACAGCGGAAGGTGATACTAATTAGCAGATGTTGCACAAACGCACACAAGATCCACTAGAACAGTAATGCGCATGAGAGAGAGGTTTGTAATGCAGTCAAACAATATCTTAAATATGCCAGTGAAATAAATGTATAGATGAGAGGCATACAATGAAGATGATCTTTTAAGCTTCCATTTCCCATGTACTCATACAACAGAAACCTGCCATTAGATGTGGAGAAGGTTGGATTAGCCAATATATGTTGTCAAAGAACATAAGTGAGCACATAGAAACAGATACCTCTCTTGTTTATTGATGCAAAAGCCTCTTAACGCAACAAGATGCCGATGGTGCAGCCGAGCAAGAAGCTCAATTTCTCTGCAGAAGTCATCCTCTCCCTGTTCTGAGACTCTGTTCATCCGCTTTACTGCTGCAACTTGGCCATCACTAAAATGAGCTTTATATACTATTCCAAATCCCCCTTGGCCAATAATGGTGCTAAACCCCTCTGTTGCCTTCTTTATCTCTTTGAAGTTGAACTTCCGAAACATAGATGAAGAGCCTGCACCCCCCTCCCAGAAAGAAAAAACCAACCCCAAACAAGAAGCAAAGAATCCCAGGAAAAATAAATAAAGCACTGGTTTTGATGTTACTCTAAGAAAGAAAATATAAAAAAAAAAATGAAATAAATCAGAACCTCACCTTCCTGAAATTTCCATGTTGCCATAGAAGGTAGGGTTTTTGAACAGGGTTTACCAAAATTATTAGGCTCGTCTAGCTCTCTGCTTTTTTGGCGAATTAGAACTATCAAGACTATGAGCGTCACAAAAGCAACAGCTGTAACTGCAATAGCAATACATGGAACTAATGTCAAGTGAAACGAATGGTGTTTTCCCTTAGAAGGTAGACCTAACAATAGTTGACTTGGACTATCAGCAGCAACCAGTGGACTTGGTGAAGCCTCGGGAGCAGGTAATGATGAGGATGATTCTGAAACTAGAATCACAGTTGGAAAAAACATGATCAGCTAAGTTTAACTCTATTGGTAACAATGTACAGACTTTATGGTATATGTTTAATGAACATTTTGTTCTTTGACAAGGAATCTCCCCAGGAATAGCTGTGGAATTAACATTTAATAAGAAAAACAAAAAAGAGTCGCAATTTATCCAGTTCCTCCGAGCTTAATTCAGCTTTAGAATGAATTTTGAGTACTGTTTCTATTCATGCCTTGACATGCCAATTGAAAGGGTTTTTAGCAACCATTTCTTATTTTGAAAGAAGCTATTATTATGACGGGTATCTATAACATTCTAAAGTAGAGATCTCAACCAATCATATTGCTTCATATGATAATAAGTCTCGTGCATATAATTATGTACGTAGTAGTATTAACAAATGAATAAATTTTTGTACATAGAGACAGCTTAAGACAGTGTATCACAACAAATCTAGTTAAAACTTTTAATTTAAAATAGTTATTACCTGGAGGCCCGAGAAGTCCTTGAACCCCAAAGAAACAACTTGCAATATCAGTGGTATATATCTCATCAACTTGGCTTGCTAGTGCAGCAAAAGTGGCATCACGACATGTACTCAATGTAATATTATCTTCAATTCCTAAATGATGCAGATAACCAATGCTGGCGTTTAAGCACTTCTTACATTTACTTTCCTTTCCAAGTGGCACTTTGCAATATTTTGTGACCTCCACAAATCTGGGAGATTGCAGCATCTGCATGACACTAGTTCGACCCTTGCATTCATAATTAACGGGAATTTTTGTCCCGAATCCACAGAAAACTGTTGCAAGTTGTGGAACTCCATAAAGTTGCAAGTTCTGAGATATGGTTTGGAGGCAGACATCAGAGGAATTAAGAGGAACCCCTAGGTTGCTTGTTGCATTAGCAAAACGAGCAACAGAAATTGCAATATTAGCATTAATGTAGCGACAACATTTTCCTCGCTCACTTTGGTCAGAGCATAAAGAGGACGCCAGTGTAAAGTTTGAAGCAGTAAAATTCAAAGGGCAATCTGAAAAAGGAGTAGCAATATCAGATCACTAAAACTAAATCCCAATATTTGTTTCACCAAATTCTCACCATATTGGTTTGGGATACATGCTTCTTTTATTACTTTCGCTGTTTCCAGTAACTATATATGCAACATGAAAGCTTTTGGTTCCCAACCCAATTCAAAAAACCCCCTGGATAAATCTTGAATATGAAAAATGTTGTGCATGTGCATATAGCTTAACGAAAGGAGTTGGTTACTGATTATTACGATTCACAGATAGCTCTAAGCCTGATGTTCATAGGCATGTGTCTTATTTAGCCACAACATACATTTTGACATTATCTCACAAACACAACAGAAAAATGAACTAGAATTAAATAAGTAACATTGAAGAAACATGGATTGGAATTTGGATATGATTTTATAGATCATCTTTTACTTCAAAGCATTGTTATAATTAGAGGAACAAAATAAGAGAGCTGGTTATGTTTTAGACTCCTAAAATCTTACACCCCTTCTTGCAAAAGTTTTTTGCGTCCAAAGCATGGACAAAAAAGATGTTTTGAAATGGGGGGTTGGGTCGCTCAACTAGTTTGAGCAAAGAGTTGAAAGAAGTTGGAGGAGTTAAATGATCAGAGTTTAAACTCTAGTGAAGGGGAAAATATTAACATAACAATTAATACTATGATTTTCCTATAAAAAAAAGGTTCTGAAATTACAATGTAACTAGAATAATAGGGGCAGCAAAGTTCAAACTTGTGACTATTTCATCAAGGACAAAAATGATTTTGTATCTACAATTACATGCCTTAAATTGCATATAAACAAGTCTAAAAACATCAATTTTATATGGAGTACTAGTTCATGACAGTACAAAGTACAACAGAAAATGTAAGCTATAAGCTATAGGCTTATCCAATAACTACTTACTACTAGTATTAAATAAGGTCAAAAATTGCCCCTTTTCAGTAGTAACCCACTGTATTCCACTTTGAGCAGACCTAGAGTAATAGCTACTACTATTTTACATGGTTATGAATCTGGGGTGTGCTAAAAAATTACTATCCTGATTTCTGCAACCATTGTAGTACAAATTGATCAAGTTTCCTAGTTCAACCAACTTTACTTTATAAACGACAAAAAAAAAGGGGGGTAATGAAATGCTAGCAATGTGGGAGTACGTTATTTTTATTTCCCAAATTAACAAAAGCTAAGAATGAGTTGATATTAGGTCATGAATGGAAGCAAAAGGGGTAACCACAAATATGTAAATGCAGCAAGAATATTATACTAGCAATCAAATAGAACAACAAGCTTCATTAAATGCACTTGTTTAGTTCTTTAACATAAAAAAGGGGGGAAAGGGTAGAAGATAGCGTAGCAAAATCCAAGAAAGGAAAGAACTTTAGAATGAATGAATGAACTAACCAGCCATTACAAGAGGAAGGTGCATTCCAAGAAAATGTAACAATCCTAACAAATAGGGAAATCCATAGAGGAACATGGTTGAGTTGGAAAAAGAAGAAAAAGTTAAAGAATTTAAGAGCATATGTGAAGGTACAATAGAAGAAGAAGGTACTTGAAGTTAACCCATTTTGGGAACACCGTTCAATAGTGTTGCAATTGCAACAAACAATAGTTTTATTTTTTATTTTTTTATATCAGAATGAATATGTAAATGTTTACTGTTGTGCGAGAGAGAGAAAGGGTTTTGTAGTATTGCTTGGCTCTATAATTAACGTGATCTGATGAATAACAGTAACAATTTTTTTTTTTATGCTTAAGTGGGGTACACCTTTATTTAATTTAGATTCTAGGGCCCAGAAGTTTCCCTTCATCATGTTGTTGTTGTTATGCCATGCCAATTCCTTCTCAAAATACTAGTACTCATGTGATCATTTTTCTTATTGTTGGTAATTACTCAATTGTGGTGGATAAAGATGATTGAATCTCCCACTAACACTAGCATGTGTTCTGAATTGGGTTTATTTTTGGAATTTCGCAATTAATTATCTTTAATGAGATTGGTTTTATCTTACATGAAGATGTACCTTCTCTTGATTTAAATTTTCATTAGAAAAATAAAATCAAAATGGTGATAGTGTATTTGGATTTAGGATTTAATATGAAATTAATTGGTTAAAGGTGAATTATTGAGTTGACTTTAAAATCAAAAAATTATTGAATATATAATATGCAATTTGATTTATACAAAAAAAAAAATGACCTTATTGTTTTAATGGATTAAATTAATAATTGAAAGTATTGCACTTAAGGTGGGAATATGTCAGGTTGACCGAGAGACGTATAGTCTATATCACGTCAGATTTTTTTTAAATAGACAAAGCTAAGACTTCTAAAACAAAAATTATTTAGTTTAAAATTCATGTTCCATATCACCTAAATAAGTCTTTTAAACTGACTTATTTAAATAAATATAAATAATTATTTTTACTATTATAATTATTATATTAAATTTTGATTTTTTTTTAGGTATTCAACTTTTAGTAATTTATACATGTTAGATTTCTTTAGTTTTTGACATATTTAAATGTATTATTATAAAATAGAATTAAATTAAGATGTGTATAAAATCATATTCTTTAAAATGTCATGTTAAATATTAAAACATAACTTAATTTAATTGATATACTAACTTTTTAATCTATTTAAAGATAAGTTTGGTTATTTATTCAAAAATGTTAAAATGATATAAACTTTTAAATAGGATAATAGAATTTACCAGACTTTTAGAATCGGACATAAAAAAATAAATTTATGGCATGTCACGAGTTAAACTTTAAGTCTTATATTTTTTTACTGATGAGACTCAACTCTAACAAAACTTAACTCGATTAAGCCTATTCTCATCTCCTAATTGTATTCATTGAAAAAGCAACGTGACTAGCATGTCTTAAAAGAGTTATATAAAGGACAAATACTTGTTTTACTGCATTTATGTATGACCTGAAATAATGAAATGTCTGTATCTTCTTATACTTTTGATTTGTCTTTTTTCTTTCCTTCAATTTTATTGTGTGACAGTATGTATCACTTGTTATTTTGGCATACAATTGAAACCTTGGTTTGTATTCCCAGCTTCAATATATACCTCCATTTTCCCTTTATGTGTGCTTTAAATCAAATGGCTAAATGAATTGTTGTTGGTGTTTAGTTTCAAATCTGTTTGGTACATAACTTTTGTCCCAAAAAGGAATAGATTCTTTTCTTACACATTGTAAAAGCTTAATCCTTTACGTGGCTGTTAGTGTTTCTTTGCGTTTTGAGGGTTGAAATTGAAAGAGGAGAGTGTTTATTGGTTAAATTCTATTTATATTATTTTTTATTCAAAATTCTTCCGTATACTCTACTTTATATATTAAAATGTCATAATTTTTTTATCACTACGAGTTCGCAAGGTATGAATGCCACTACATGAAAAAATATACTTTTTTTTTCAATAAAATGAAATAGGATCATCTATTACTTTTTCTTTTTTATAATAAATTATTAATGGATAATTTAATAAATAAAAAATAATTAAAACAATCAAAATATATATTCTAACAACTTCTTCATGTGTTTTGCATTCTAGTGCCAAAACAAACATGTCGTGTTATTTTAACAACCTCCTCTGTATGTTTTGCAGTCTATTCAAATTCATTATATTTTGTTACCAACTTCCACTTATTTGAGACTTGAGGGTCACATAGGACCCAACCATCTCTCCTATCTATTAGTTACTTAATTCTACCATAATTGATTTATTTATGAGAAAAAAATTAAGATAAATGATATTTTCAATTTTTGATACAAATATTTAATTATAGTATTTAATTAGTAATATTTACATTATTTTCAATATAATATATTTTATTATATATTTATGATATTGATAATGCAACAATACATAATAAGATTAATTTGATAAAAATAATATTTTTTTCTATTTTATTATTTACTTTTTTTAATATATAAAATAATTAAATAATTTAATTATTTTGGAAAAAAGATAATAATATAAAATAAAAATATATAATATTGGAGTGTGGACTTAATTAGCTGTATCAGCATCATGTGAAGTTCAGTGGGACCTCTAACCTATATATGGATGTGTGATGTGTCTATTATCATTACGTGATCGTTTTAGCAAGCACCAATAGAAGATGTATCGTAAGTTTGTAACTGATGTTTAAAGTTTTTATACATATATTAAAAAATAGATATAGTTGTTTATGTAATTTTTTAACTTAATTTTAAATAATATTTTAATTTTTTTTTTTCAGTTTGGTTATTATTTAATTCTATTATAAAAATTTTAAAATATAAAAATAAAAATATGAGTTCATTTGAATATTTGAGTTATAAATTTGATGAAATTTGTATTATATTGAAGATGATAATTAATTTTATAAGTTTTGTTTGAAAATTTTGATGAATTTTTGTAAAAAATGATAACATTGTTAACATTTTAAAACATAAAAGATTAAATTTTTTACTTAAAATTAAATAAAGGACCAAATAAAAAAAAAATAATAATTTTATCTAAAATTAAGTTAAGAAACCACGTGAGCAATTATGCCTAAAAAATATAATAACTAAAAGAAATAAAAAAAAAGTCAATTTATCAAATTATTTATCTTAATTATTATTGTATTTTTTTTAATATTATCAATACAAAATATAATAATATTTTGAAAGTTATTTATATAGTAATCATTAAAGGGATAGTATACGAAAAAAAATAATTGAAGTTAAATTAAAACTTGTAAATGACATTCAATTTAAAATAATTTATTTTTATTAAAGTGGCAATCATTGTAAGATGGAGGGAGTACACGGTTAGATTTCATCATCTATTACTTCTTATCATGAGTTATTCATGCTAAATCTAATCCATTAAACTTCTTCGCACATAGCTTCTCCTTTCTTTTTCTTCCTCGTTCCCAGCTACTGCTCTATGTGTGTCGGTAAGTTATTTGTTAGATTGAGAAAACGGTAAATTTGGTGATAATTTACATAAATCTTTTAATTACTCCAAATAAAGTATCGATTAAGCGAATCATTCTTAAATACTTTAACAAACACAATAAATGTAAATTTGAAAGAAACTAAAACACCACAACAAGACACGAAACATAAGTGATACACTATGAAGACAAACAATATAACACGTCACACAAAAACAACGAAATCACAAAATAAAATGAGAAAAAATAAATAAAATATATGCGAAAAACCACTTATATTTAATAAAAAGAGAGAGAATAAAATAATTTAGAGAAATGATTTTAGACAAATAAAATATAAACTTAAATAATTTTTCTAAAAAAAAAATAAAGTTTCTTTTTTAGTGGAAGAGAAGCCGCTATAGTAAACCCTAATATCCATTAAGTTGATAAATAAAAAATATAAAAAACCAAGAAAGAAAGAAAACTAACATGTTAAGTTGATCAAAAAATAAAAGATACATTTTTTTTTCTGTGGCCTTTTGTTTTGTTTTTCTCATATTGCTATTTTTAAAAAGAAACACAACACTAAACTCTTGCAACTTGTGACTACATGATGCTTTAAGTTATTCTTAATAAAACATGTATTGATTCATTCATTTTCATTAGAAGTGGTAAAATGGATGGATATAAATTCAGATTGAAATGGATAGATCAAAATAATCTATTAATTTATTTACAGTTTACTAAAAGTTTTCTTAAAAATTGAATTTAATCAATCCATTAAAAATAAAAATCATCTAATTCATCAATTATCAAATTTTAATGGATGGATATTCATTTAATCCACTTAATAATTTTTTAATATTATAATAAACTATATACATACAATAATATAATAATAATAATGGCTTTTAATTATTGTATGAAATAAATAATAATTTTTATTATTCCTAAAATTAATTAATTTATTATTTTAAAATGCTATTTTTAAAAAAATATTAATAAGACTATTTTTTGTATTATTTTTAAAAATAAAACTGTTTTTAAAATATTAAAAGATACTGAAAAAGTTACTGTTTTTAAATATTTTAAAAGAGTTGTTTAAAACAGTTTTTTATATTATTATTTTTTTAATCATTTTTAAATATACAATTAATTTATTAATTAATCATTAAATAATAGAAGTGGTGGCCAGAGGCCGTGTTTCGACAGTCATAATAGCGACAGTGGTCCAATGGTAAACTACAGTGGTCTGACGGCTGACCACCATCAACCACCATCATATTTAAGTTAATAACTAATAAATTATTACTTTTAAAATAATTATTTTTTAAAAGTAATTAAAAAAAAATTATGTTTTTTATTTCAGCAAAAAAAAATATGTGTTTTTTTATTACGACAATATCTTTTTTTTAATAAAATTATGTTTTATAATAAAAATAAATCATCATTTAAATTATTTTTTTAAAATATAATATAGATATTAGTAATAAAAATAATATTTAAAAATTCTGATTTCTTTAAAAACAGTTTTTAAAATAACAATAAAAAATTATTTTTAGAATTAATTAGTTTTAAAATAAAATAAATGTGATTTTAAATTGTGTTTAAGGATGAAATTGAGTGGAAAAAATTAATGGTTGACTTGAAAGGAATATTTATTGAAAAGAAATGACAATTGAATTAAAGAATAAGAATTTAAATTGACATTAAATAAAGTGCATGAATTAAAATGACTATAAATATGAAGGAAGGTAAATGTCTCAAATATAAAATTGTAAGTAAGAATACATGAAGTAAAAGACTATAGAAACATATCAACAGAAATGTAAATTATTCGAAAGGTTAAAGTTATAGAATTAATTCAGAAGAATTTAAATATTTAAAAGATATACTTAAATTCCTGAAAACTTAAATTTATTTCTAATTTAAGAGTAAACTAGATATTGGTCGACGCTTTGCGCGGTAACATTTGATATATTAAATTAAAACTAAATTGTACTTTAATTTTATAAATATTATTTTTTGAATTTAGAAACAAAAATAATTAGTACATAATATTTGTTGAATGATATATTAAAAGTAGAGAAAATTTATGTTACACAAGTGAGATAAGCTTTGCATCATGCAAAAAAAAATTTATTGATCATTAGATCAAATGAGATATTACGATACTTAATGATTTAATGGTGGAAAATAAATTTATGCATGGTGCAAGATGGTCTTATCTATGTACATTAGAGAAAACTAAAAAGTAATCATTTTTAGTATGATGTTTATTATAGTTTTCTATCATATTTTTTAGATTTGTTCAGTATAATTGACAATGATTTAAAAAATCGAAGTTAAAATATTTATCTTTAACTAAATAATTTTGGCTTCGTATTTTATAAACATATACTAAAATTTATCTGATATTAATATACTAAAATTTTCTATCATCTATTGAAATCTGTTTAAATAAAATAGACAGTATATTTCAAGAATTATGTAAAATTTTGTATAAATAAAATTACGTCACAATATATTATTGTTTGTATGCTCATATTTAATATTCAACCAAATAATACTTTTCTAAGATGAAAAAACATTACAAGTCTTTTATTAGATAACCTTTTGAAAGTTTTTAAGGAAAAATATATGATAGATCCTTTAGTAAAATAATTTGAAATGAAATTTGAGCTGTAAATATAAAAAATATAGAAAAAAATAAATCATCAAAGTTGAAATAGTTTAGATAAAAATTGGTATGTCGTTGAAGAAAAATTAATATGTACTATGTAATTGCATTTAAATAGTGTATTTAAGAAAGACATTTTAAAATATTAAGAACCATCATATTATAATAAGTTAGACTAGTAATATGCAAGTTACCAAACTACTGATTATGAACTCCAATAAATTGAAACATTATAACAATGAAGCTATATAACTTGCATATTAAGTTATTTCAACTTGTTGATTGAATGAATGTTTGCAAATGGGAGTTACTTATGATGCAATAAATTCGATGATATAAAACCAAATAATTTTTATAGACAAATGGGAGTTACCAAATTTATTATATGATATAATTATGTAATAATGAGTTGAGAGAGAGTTGAGAGAGAGTTGATTTCGATTATAAAATTGGTGCAAGAACAAATAAAGAATAAAAAGAAAATATAAATTAATGGAATAATGGAAGAGTGGTAGCAAAACGAATTTTGAAGGTGCTACATCATAATATATTTGATGTGGCAAAATTTAGATGAAGTGTCAATAGATATAGTTAGGAGATTGTTTTAATATATTATAAATAGATAAACATTTTTTTTTTTATGTTTTTATAAATTTTTATCAAAGAAAGCTATAGAAGGTAAGATCAGTGGCGGAACTTGACTAAATAGTTTGGGTGGCCGACGTAAAATTACAATATGTATAAAGCAAATAATATTATATAGCAAAAAATTAAGTTATAAAAAGCTTAATTAACTTGAAATCATCAATAATAGACCGAGAACTAATACTTGCAGCTAAATTTAAAGAGTTGAATTCTAAAACATGCATTCATTATTTATGTTTCTTTATTCTAAATTAGCAATTTAAAAAATAAATTTAGGAAACAAAATCAACAAACAGGCAACCATCATTCTAAATATGTCAAATATCTTGTTCAATAAATATAACAACAACAATTTAAATTAACCAATTTAGCAACAACCATTTAGTCATCATTCTAATCGAGCAGCCAACAATTTAACAAATTATTCTAAAATCAACAATTTAACAATCTAGCCATCATTCTAAAGCCGCCAACAATTTAACAAATCATTCTAAAATCAACAACTTAGCATCCAACAATTTAGCAAATCATTCTAAAGAGACAACCAACACTTTAGCAATTTAACACTAGCAAATCAGCAAACACCTTGTATGCAACAACACTTTAGCAAAACAGCAAACACCTTGTATGCAACAACACTTTAGCAAATCAGCAAACACCTTGTATGCAACAACACTTTAGCAATTTAGCAAAAGCACAAATACCTTGTATGCAACAAAAGTCAGCAAATCAGAACAAACATTGTTCAAACACTTTGTTAAGCAAATTAGAAAAATCAGCAAATCAACAAAGTCCGAGGCGAGGCGAGCTGAAGCGAGACGAGGCGGGACGAGGCCGAGACGAGCTAAAGCGAGGCAAGGCATCAACAACACAAGATGGCAAGAGGGTGGAATCGTGAATTGCGTTCAGAAAGCAAGAGGGACAGAAGACTGAATCTGGAAGAGAGATTTAGGTTGTTAAGGAAGAGAGACTAGATCTGAAAGAGAGGAAGAGAGACTGAACTTATAAATAAATAAAAAATTTGGGGTGGCCGCGGCCACCCCCTGTCCCTACCAATCTCCGCCATTGGGTAAGATCATACCATAAGACTATGATTATTGTATACATATATTCTCATAAACTAGGTCAATATTCAAAAATTACAAAAAATGGTTAAATACATCAAAATAAATAACAATAATGAGACGACACGTGGCACAACTTAAACTGACTCATCCATTCCTACATTGTTTATGTTGCTTTCAATCCTTATATCGTATATAAAAACAAATATAAAAAATATAAATGACATAAATGACATAAAAAAGGAATATCAAATGCATATATAAGAAATTGAAATAAAAATTTGAGGCATTAGTTACCTAACTAAAATTATATATATATATTTTGAAATAGTTTAGAACATCAACAATAAAAGTAAGATATGACAATAATCAATTATAAATAAATATCTAAAAATATTATCGACGAAAAAGTACTTAAATTTGATGTGACCGACTTGTGGCACAACTTATATAAATTTATTTCTTCCTACATTCTTTAAATTGTTTTCAATCTTATATCGTATATAAAAATGAACAAAAAGAATAAATGACATAAAAAAGAAATATCAAATGCATATATAAGAAATTGAAACAAAATTTTGAGGCATTAATCACCTAACTAATATATATATATATATATATATATAACAAAAAATTAATAAAAAATGTGTTTGAGTGATCTTAAACAAATGAAGTAAATATGCGTGATTCCATAAAAATTCTTCTCATGGATAACCATGTTCAGACAAATGTTATTACGATTTATTTTAGGTCACCTTTTTAAAATATTTGTTATGAAAATAATTTGGATTACATTCAACCATACAACATATACATAGTGAAATACATAATGTTGTAGTGATAAATAATTGATATATTTGTGTCCCAAATAGTTTAGATAAATTGTGGCAAACAAATGATAAAGAAAATAACTTTGAATTAGTATTGTAATGTATCGATGAAAAAGAGTGAAGAGGTACATTATCCATGATCAAGACATGACCCATCTTTTGAAATCAGAAAAATAAATAAAATAAATTTTGAAAAGAGAACATACACTATGGTGATATTAGAACACATGATTAAGAAAATGTGGGATATGTCTATCTCATAGAGATGAATTATCAATTATTTTTCATCTAAGAAAATCTAATGATGAGGTGAGAAATTTCAGTTTCATTGAAATTTAAGGGAAATGCATTGGTGTTAGAAATAGTTTCAAGTTTCAACATATATCCGACAAATAATGACATATACTATACTATGTAATGAAATATAAGCATAATTTGGATACAAAAGTTATGTATTTTGATCAAATGTCAACAACAACAATTGATCACAAATATATCAAAGCATATAAATAGAATTTAAGCTTAAATATGTAAATTAAAAAAATATAAAAATTCTCACATTTTTGTATATCTAAAAGGAATTTTTTTTTTTTAAAGTATCATGCAAAAAGAGTTGCACAAGACTAATTATAGTATATATGTCCTTGTCTTCCTATTTCAAGATATAAAATAACTTCCACTAATTATAGTATATATGTATTTCTTAGGAAATCGTTGAAATGAATTAATATATTAATTGATAGTTAAAATCATATGAAAAACCGTCATCAATAAAGATAGAAGAGCAACGAGTCTCATATTTATTGTATTGTAATTTGTAACTCATGACACATGAATAGTTCCACAAAACATTATATGCAAAAAACTGAAATAATAAAATGTGTGGTAAAAGTAAAAAGATGTGTTAAAGCAAATTGCAAGAATAAAATAAAAATAAATTGTTTGTTAGATGTGTCACATTAATTTTTTTTTAAGGTGATAATATTTAAAAGAAGTGACACATTGTTTGATGACGTATTAAAATAGTACGTAGGAATCTATTTTAATATATTATAATAAATTTTTTATTTTCTATTGAGAATTACTATTTATAGTTAAAGTAAAATAAATAATCAACACTTAAGTCACATGCCACCTTTGTGGCAGTTAATCTCCATAAAAATATCTAATATTCGCTTTGGATCAACACGCATCCAATTTTTTTACGATTGTCAGATGTTAAGTGCCCATTTTATATTGTTGCTTTCCACTTTTTTGGCCCTTTCGTCATTGTCAATAGCCATTCAATGTAAAATATTTGACTTTATATTCACTTTCAACATTATTTTGTTGATGACACTTTAAGTCAGTTATTTATCGATCGACTTTTCAAATTCTCCTGTAACATATAAATCAGAGGCTATGTTAGTAACAAAATATTGGCTTTGTTTGTTGTGGTTCATCCCATGTTCCGTCTTTTAGACACTTCTAACCATTTTTTAAATCAAATATATAGTAAGTACAATTACTTTGATGAGTAAAATATCCATTTTTCTTTTTTCATATCAAATCGGAGCAACATTTGCATGGTCATAACTACAAATATAAGTTATTTAAACACACACACACACAAAATAAATAGAGAAAAGAGAATAATAATTATTGTTATTATTAAAAAAATTAAATAAATATATATTTTGTGTGTGACTAAATCATATTTGTATTTGTGGTTATAACTACACTGGAATTACTCATCAAATTGTCCATATGCAATAAGGCTGGCATCAACAATGTGAACTTTTATTTGTCATTTTTGGTTTTGTCTCTGCATAAAATTAAAGAATGGCTTCTTCTAAAAAATAAATGGCTTAATTGCAGTGTTGGTCCCCCCATTTTAGTTGAATTTTCAAAAGTAGTCCTTCCATTTTGTTTCTCTCTAGTTTTGGTCCCTCAAACAGAATTTTGGTCTAAGACTTGATGAAGTTTCATTTTTTTTTTTGCGTTTATTTAAGTCACATCATGCATCAAGATCTCGTGGTGCAACAATTGTACCTAAAATGTATGATCATAAATGGTGTGATGCGGCTTAAAAAAATGAAACTTCATCAAGTTTTGGACCAAAATTCAATTTTGAGGATCAAAACTGAACAATACTAGAAAAATTGATTTTAGCGTCGGTCAAAAGCCCACGTTTATAGGCTAAATGCCGACGCTAACGTTGATGTAGTGTCCGATTAGCGTCGGCTACAGGCCTAGGATAAAACGGCCGAAGCTAATCGACAGCGTCTGATCCGACGCTTAAATAACGTCGGAAAGGCCTACTCTAAACCGACGCTACAAGCAAAAATAAATATCCGACGCTATATTATATCCGTTGATTTGGTATTTGGGAAAAATTGGTAGCGTCGGAGGGACCGTCGCTAATGACAACATCAATAAATTTGATTGCGTCGGTGTAGCCGACGCTACGGTCAATTGATGTACAGGAAAAGTTTACGAGTCACCTAGTCATAATATCAACCAATGAGACTCATCCGGTCATAATATCAGCTCTGCAACAGAAGAACATAAGAACAATTATTTATTGTATAAAATCAACTGGAAAACATAAGTACAATAACCAATGAATGTAAGTAGTTAAGCTTTAGATGATTGATTCTCTATATTTAATTCAATTAAATTATATAGTAGGATTATGTGATCAATTAGATACTTCTAATTTAACAATAACAACAAAAACTTGTTCCCTTAACCAAAAGAAAATAGATTTCTAATACCAAGACTTTAAAATTCACAATAACAAAAAATAAGTTAAAAAAAACTATCAAAAGTATACAAGATTCACAAGAGTCCAAGAGTGAAAAAGGAATTGAAGCAAGCATGCGAATTTAAAGCAAAAGAAAATCTTTCTAAACAAAATTTAACATAATCCTATGAGAAATCAACTAATCACATCAACATCTTCAAAATTCCTGTAATGGAAATTATTAAACAGAAATCTTAACCTCAAATGTGTTGTAATGAACCTCTTCATTTTCCTCTTCTTGAAAACCCTCATTGTCAAGATGATCTATCACTCCTTTTATGGTTTCAAATGACGAAAACGATGATAATGAGCAGTTGAGAGAAGCTGCCACAGCTTCCGAAAACAGCACATTCAAGTCTTAAAATGTCTAAAAGCTTTAAACTAATTCAAAGATATATACCTTAAACATTCCTTCAAGTTTGTTTGTAAACTGACTGCCACACTCAGTCTTCAACTGCATTAATGATAGGGAATCATCATTTTGGAGGAGCACCAGGTGGTGGCAATGTCAGATTTTTTGGAGGAGCAAAATCATCATAAGATCTTTTTATCAAACCTCCATTCTCCAATATTTCCATAGGCCAGTTCACCCTGAATATTTCACACCATACATACATTTAGTGACTACTCTAGGAAATAAAATAAATAAAAAAGATGCATACATGTAGTGTTGTTTGATTAAGAATTGAATTGTAGATCAGTTTACCTTCATTGTATAGTCACAACCATAAGTGTAGTGAATTATGTACGTCTTTCCAAGTTCTTTCCAAGTTCTTTGTCCCATGGAGGCTGACACACATAATAAACAAATAAAATATTACTAAATTATTTGAAGATAGTATGCTTTTGATAAATTCAGTATGTAGGGACCATGTAAGTCTGTCTTATTGTACAATGTTGCAAAATGAAAATCAAATATGAAATAATTATTGACCTAAAGTCTAGAAATTGCTATAATACAAAAAAGTAATGAATACATCATTGTTCAAACAATATTCTATGTGACTTCTATAGGGTATGTTAAAGTTATTAACATAAACAGAATGCAAAAACGTTTTAGAAAACAAGACCAAGTTGCTTCTTAAGCACTTATTGTGGTATATAAGTTCAAAAAACCTATGTCAATGATACAAAATAGCATCAAAAGTCAAGTTGTTGTGATGCTAAGAATGGATTAAAAGAATAGTTTGGAACATTATCTCTAGAGTAGTTTGGAACAACTTCAAATAAATGTATCATGCAGCCAAAGACTATGCACTTGAGCACTTCCCCCTCTAAAAATATACTATGCAAAAATCAAAGGTTAAAAAAATTAAAAAGGTGCACACCCATTTGAATGGATTAAAAGAATCACCAATTAATTAATTTTATCCATAGGATTCTAAAAAAACTGTTATATAGTTGTATCAGAATAAATCAAACTACATGATTTACATTCCCAAACGCATTATTAACTTAACATAGTAATATCAAACGTCTACCCTTGAGGGAAAAGTACTTGAACTGAACTTTATATAACATAAAGTAAATAACTCTAGCACCCACCTTGCATCATTTTATCTGATTTGTACTGTATGAAAAATTAAAACTTGCATTCCAATTTCAGCTCATTGAGTGTCTTGGTAGTGCTAAATTCTCCAGCCACAATAACTTATGAAATCATTGACCTACAGAACAAGTAAATTTAAAGAGTGGCATTTTGATCCTATCCAATGTGAATGTTGGAAGATTATCTGGCACAGTTACTCTAATAGAAATAAAAAGGAAAGTGTTATTGCTACTGTTTTTCAAATAATTTCAGTTCCTATAAAAAAAGTAGAACAAAAAGCTTCTACTGCAGATGCATTGCAAGAATCAAGATCATCAATAATATGCCTAACTACTAAAGAGTAAATTCTATTAAAATTTTGATGTTGGATTCCCCTAATAGTAAACTAGGGTTAAATTGAAAATGTGAAAATAAAATTATGCAGGAGTTGCAAGTGAGGTCCTAATCATTTACCGGGATATCCATCAACGAAAACCTTCGGTGGTGTCGTCGGGATTAGGGAAATGGGCTCTGGCGCCGCCAACGGGAGTATGTGAAGATAGATCGACAAGAGGCTGTTCAGGCTGGGGTTGTGCGGCGGGTTTGGGATTCCGAAGCTCAGGTTTGGAAACGATGGTACGGAGGAGAAGGTTGTTAGGGTTTTGGAAACTGAGGAGTTTGGAGATTGGTCTTATGGCCTTCGAAGATTTGGAGAATAAAGATTTGGGTGAGAGATTTGGAGAATGGACCGTGACGGTGGGCGGTTCGGTAGTGAAAAGTTGAAGAAAAGAAAAGAATGAAGATAGGGAAATTGGGGGAGAGAGATAGAGAAAAAAGAGTGAAAGATAGACAAAAATAAACATATAAGTTTTACTAAAAACAATAACTTTTACAAATCAGAAAACGTCGCGTCGGCTAGTCCGACGCTAAATGGAGATTAAAGTTAAAAAATAAAAATCGTCTACAATATTTTAAATAGTGTCGGGGCAGACCGACGCTAATGAGCGTCGGATACACCGACGCTAAAATGGCAGCGGTAGAGAAACAAAATGGAGACTACTTTTGCGATTCAGCTAAAATAGGGAGATCAAAACTACAATTAAGCCAAAAAAATAAACAAATTAAAGAATAGCTTGAATATTACTCCTATGTGTCATATATTAAGTGAACAATATCATTCTTTATTTTATTTTTAATTATTTTTTCTCTTTGGTTCTTTGAGTCACTGTTATAACATTACTATTTTTTCCAGCTATTTTTAATTAAAATATAAAAAACATAGCCTTAGTTTTTTTTTAATAATACAACTGAGCTATCATAACCCTTTGGAATTGCATAAGACAAATGGCATGGAATATGTGGAATAGGACATCCAAAAGGCAAAATCTCAAATTTCAGCTTCAATAGAAATAATATAATAATTTGAACCTAAGTAATGTAAAAGAAGGTTGGATAAAACATAGGAGCAAAATCCTGGATATTTTCAATCGTATACATTGAAATATTCGAAATTTCATTGCCATTCAGTTTACAATCTATATTAGTAGCTTTTATATGCAACACATAATTTGGTTTTGTAATTTTTTGAACAGAACTTGATTAAATTAAAATAGTCTATGGAGGTATGTGCAATTATATTTTTATTCTTCTTTCTCTGCCATCACATTCATTTAAATATTGTATCCTTATTTTCCTGCAGAACTATCTTCTCATCGCCACTTTGATTAGTGCAAGTCTTGTTTTTGGTTGCTATGTACTTGTTCAGGTATTTTATTATAATTAGAATATAAAGTATATAACAAACACTCTTTAAAAATTTCAATAATGGCAGCGGTAGAGAAACAAAATGGAGACTACTTTTGCGATTCAGCTAAAATAGGGAGATCAAAACTACAATTAAGCCAAAAAAATAAACAAATTAAAGAATAGCTTGAATATTACTCCTATGTGTCATATATTAAGTGAACAATATCATTCTTTATTTTATTTTTAATTATTTTTTCTCTTTGGTTCTTTGAGTCACTGTTATAACATTACTATTTTTTCCAGCTATTTTTAATTAAAATATAAAAAACATAGCCTTAGTTTTTTTTTAATAATACAACTGAGCTATCATAACCCTTTGGAATTGCATAAGACAAATGGCATGGAATATGTGGAATAGGACATCCAAAAGGCAAAATCTCAAATTTCAGCTTCAATAGAAATAATATAATAATTTGAACCTAAGTAATGTAAAAGAAGGTTGGATAAAACATAGGAGCAAAATCCTGGATATTTTCAATCGTATACATTGAAATATTCGAAATTTCATTGCCATTCAGTTTACAATCTATATTAGTAGCTTTTATATGCAACACATAATTTGGTTTTGTAATTTTTTGAACAGAACTTGATTAAATTAAAATAGTCTATGGAGGTATGTGCAATTATATTTTTATTCTTCTTTCTCTGCCATCACATTCATTTAAATATTGTATCCTTATTTTCCTGCAGAACTATCTTCTCATCGCCACTTTGATTAGTGCAAGTCTTGTTTTTGGTTGCTATGTACTTGTTCAGGTATTTTATTATAATTAGAATATAAAGTATATAACAAACACTCTTTAAAAATTTCAATAATTTTACATATCTGAACCATAAATACTTAGTACCTTATGTTAAGAAAAGTATTTCTTACCAAAGTGCTTTATGTATAGGTTAGTACTGAAAAAATTCTTCTAAGCTAAATAGCTTTGTTGATCGATAATGAGGCAAAATTTCTTAATAACTTCTAAAGTTTAGTATAAAATGTCATTTCCTTTTATGGCTGCCATAATTCTTAACTTCTATATAGTAAATGCTTGGTAAGGTCACTCACAAACTACACCCTTTTTCTATTGATTAACAATAAATATAACAAATGTCAAGCAATTGCACGTGATTGTGCAAATTACGCGTAGAAACATAAACATATACATAACTCAATATTGGTTTGAAAGACAATTCTGACTTAGTTTAAATTGATATGTAACATAGTCAGGACTTTTTCTATTCTTATATAATTTATTTAAAGAAGTGGTTCATAATTGAAAGTACTTTTATGCAACATGACTAAATAAATTTTAGAACTAGTTTATCACTTACACATTAACTAGTTTGTGTATATTCATAAGCTAATCCATGATCAACATTTTAATTACATTTTTTTTTCTTTCTTCTGAGAAAAAATTTGTAACAGATTGGAGAAACATGTTCCCGTGACATCAATGACTGTGGTACAGGGCTGCAGTGCTTGGAATGCTACTCGCAAAATCGGTGTACCAGAATCCGAGCTTCAAGTCCTATTTCAAAAGTCCTTAGTCCTCACAGTACATTTTTGTTTCATAACTTCTAAAATAAACTTTATATGAAATTATTAATTATTATGAATGATGTGTATGTGTAGATGATGGAGCTCCCATTTAATCATTACTCATGGCTTACAACTCACAACTCCTTCGCTTGGAAGGCAGCGAACTTGACTATAGACTCTCGAATTTCGTTTATCATAAACCAGGAAGACTCCATTACAGATCAGCTCCATGTAAGTTAGCATATATTTTTCTCCTTACTATATAGTCTTCTATATATGTTACATATACATATATTTTTTTATAGGTGCCATGAAAAAATTCGGTAAATTTAATAGGTCATTTTTTGTTGCAGAATGGTGTGAGAGGATTAATGTTAGATATGCATGATTACAAAAAAGACATTTGGTTGTGTCGTGGCTCGTGCACCAAATTTACAGCCTTTGTAAGAGATCCTTGTTAATTTCATTTGACTTGAGCTCTGATTTTTTTGAAAATCTTGTTAATTTCATTTGATTTGAGCTCTGATTTTTTAACAGCAACCTGCAATAAATATTCTTAAAGAGATCAATAGATTCCTCACAATACATCCAACTCAGATCGTCACTATTTTCATTAAGGATCATGTAACATCAAAAAATGGTGTGAACAAGGTGTTTAATAAAGCTGGTTTGAGGAAATTTTGGTTTCCAGTATATAAAATGCCAAAGAATGGTAGTGATTGGCCAACAGTCAAAAAAATGATACGCATGAATCAAAGGCTAATTGTGTTCACTTCAAAAGCAACTAGACAGGCTTCTGAACACATTGCTTATGAGTGGAACTATGTTGTAGAAAATAAATGTGAGTCTCATATTTATTTTCCTCTACTAAGATCAAATGATATTAAACAATTATGGTATTTTGACACATTGACATGGTACTTTCACCATATACCACTATTCACAAATATATGTTACAATTAGCGCAATTCAAATATATGATTAATTATGTTTAGTAGGTTAACCATCTAATAAACATAACTAACTATGTATTTGAATTATGTTAACCATACATCAACGATGTATATATGTCTATATCAAAATAATATTTTTATCAAATTAAAGGGTCAATTGTGATGAGTTGTGAAATTGCAGATGGAAGTGATGGGATGAGAAGAGGTCTATGTTTAAATAGAGCAGAATCATTTCCAATGAACACAACTTCAAAGTCACTAGTCCTAATGAACTACTACAGAAATGACCTAAATTCTCATGAAGCATGCAGGGATAACTCATCTCCATTGATTAGAAAGATGAATATGTGCTATAAAGCTGCTGGTAACCGATGGCCTAACTACATCGCTGTTGATTTTTACAAGGTATACTTTTATTGTAGGTTTAAATATGATTTTAGTTCCTACAATTATAATATTTTTTAGTTTTGGTCTTTTAAAGTTTTTTTTGTTGTATTGAGTCATGTAAATTCAAAAATTGTTGCTTTTAGTCCATGTCATTATAGGTGGTCCAATAAAATTAAGTGGTGTGGCCTAATAAGTTGGCGTTAGGTGTTAAAAATAACTGTTTTTGAATTTGCAAGGACTAAATCCAAATAAATAAAAACTTACAAGTTATAATTTAGAACCATTTAATTTAATTGTAATTTATTAATGCCTAAAGAGCATTACCTACAACTAAGTTGGTACATTTTATTATTCAATGGAGTTGATTAGTGAATTGTGCATTCAGAGAGGCGATGGTGGGGGAGCCCCGGAAGCATTAGATGTTGCAAATCGGAACGTGTTTAGGGCATGAGGAAACATGGCTCATTTTAGTCATTTGGGAGGTATATATGTAATGTATAAAACTACTTTCATGTCAAAATTTTTGTTACATGGGATGTGGATCTTAATTACTTGTTTTAGAAGAACATATGTGCTACAAGGATATTGATAATTTATGTCCTCGTTACAATTTTTTTTTAATTTCAAACCCTGACATATATTTGAGGGTAAGATCACAAATATTGTTTTTCTTCTCTTCCTTCTCCCTCCTATGCCAGCCAATTTAATAGAACTTTTTTTTTTAACAAAACAAATAATATTCATTCATTGAAATTGGAGAACATATGTATATATATATAAATTCAAATTTGTTAAAAACATAAAGGAGGAATTTACTGACCTATTCACAAACATCTAAGTTAATAACGTAAAACGACAACATAACACAAAACCGCAACATACCTACAAATATGACAAAATTCAAATATTCGAAATATCTATATTTATGGATCTGTAACGTTGATGACACCAAAATCATTAGTTGAAATCTATAATTGATCAAGGTTACTCTGTCAATATGAACCAAAACAGGAAAAAGTGTCACATCAATTGTTCGTCCTACTCTCATCTCAAAATAATTTATCTCTTGTTGAGATGATTGTTGAATGAAAAATATTGTCATGCAAAAGAGGTTGATCGCATTATGTAACATAATAAAATTCATTATTATTATCTTAGTCACAAGATTCAATATAAATAGATTAATATGTATAAAAAAATATATTGAAATATTGCATCATTATATGACTTATAAAAAATAGACCACCAAATTCTAACTTCGCATTAGGGACCAAAATTTAATTTTTAGGGACAACCCTGCCCATAGTGTTACGTCGTGGAATTGACCCATTATTATTTATGTATATATTTGATGTAGTGTAGAGAACTAAAAATTAATATCTCCAAAGTTTTTTTCTTTAATTTTAAATTTTGAATACACCTTTGTTGGTAATCTTACAATACAATTGTCTATTTCGTTTGAAATTAGAGTTGGATGATTAACCTCTAATATTTATTAAAAATGTGTAAAAAATACAACGGAATTGAAACTTTCGGTAAATTTATTAATTCTACATTTCACTATCGGATTGATATTTTTCACAATCAAATCGTACGATCTAGTAAAAAAACAAAAAAAAAAAAATTAGAGGATTGGAAGATCATCTGTCTAAAAACCTGGATAATTTAATTTTGAAAAATTTACCATGTATCCCCATATTTGTACTTATATCCCCATAAATTTTTAAAAATGTCAAATATACTCTTGATTTTTTTTTTACTATTTTATCGACTCAAATTAAGATTTACCGGAAAACTTTTTTTAAGTTTTCTAGTACAGAAGGTTTCTACCGAAAAACTTTAAATAAGTTTTTCGGTACACCAATTTTTTTTTAAAATAACTTCTTTACCAGAAAACTTGGAAAAAGGTTTCAGGAGTGTAACTTCTTTACCAGAAAACTTAGAAAAATGTTTCCGGGGTGTAACTTCTTTACTGGAAAACTTGGAAATAGTTTTTCGGAATACATGATGTGTACCAGAAAACTTTAAAAAAAAAATCCGGTAAAATTGAATTTTTTTCTATAAATATTAAGATTTATACGAGAACCAAAATGTCATTTCTTTATATTTGTGGATATAAAGGTAAGATGTGAGGGGTACAGAATATTTTTTTTTTTTTATTTTGTATTTTTAAACGGCCCATTTACTATGTAGGGTGCTAAGTTTTTCTTTTTTTTTTTTGTTCAAAAGGTAGGGTGCTAAGTTGAAACAGAGGCCACGCAAACCAAAATTTTATAATTTTGGGCTCAATTAAACTGCATATTAATGCACGCAAACGCCAACGCCAACATATAGATAACCAGACATGAATTGTGGACCGTTTAGCTATGAAGTAAAGCAATCTACTATCTCGTGTTTCAGAAGACGTAAAGCAATTTTCGTCATGAGTTAAGCTTCAACACAATGTTTTCACAACAATTCCTTCAAGAAATTAAATATTAAACTTTTTTATTTGCTTGTTGATATGGTATGACAATGAGCCCTTTTTATTGTTCAAAAAATAAATAAAAATTGCTTGTACGCGTGATATTAACACCTCACAAGGATGGATGTGTATAGTTTCAAAGTCACGTGGCTTATCTAGTATAAAGTCACAATGAAATTCCAAAATGTAAGTTATTTTTTAAAAGATAATTTGTTACATTTTATCTGTAATTTTAGAATTTCAATAAAATATAAATTTTGTTTTTTACTATACCCTTAATTATTATTATTATTATTTTGCCCTTCTAATACTTGTGATGTTTATTTATCGTACCATTTACAAATGTAGGTTTTTTATACAAAATATACAAAATAGAGTTAATAAAAGGTTATTTTTGAAAATTAAGCAATAACTATTTTAACTACATTTTTTGTATAAACTGAATCCTTCTGTGTGTAATTATAGGATATAATCTCGAGTTAGATAGAATCACAATGGTAATAACTATATTTTTGAATTTGTTGATCATTTGCTAAAATGAAGTATTTCTTTTTAAGGTAAAATGAAGTATATTGTGAAACAAGAGAATATCATTTAGTAAAAAAAAAATACAATTTATCGAAGACATAAATTAAATATGTAAAGTTTCAAAAATAATTATGTAATCATTTTAATATAAAATTACTATGATCTTGTAACCAAAAATATTACATGATCACTATTGGAATACCCTAAAAATGTTTGGAAGAGGCAAATTTATGAGGTAATATAATTTTAGTAGGTAATTCAAATTTTTCTGTGTATATATATTATTTGAATTTTACATTTTAGAGGATTTTTCGAATGATGAGATTTTATGAATTAATTTTATAAAAGCTGATTTAAGAAATTTTTAATAGCACCTAAGAAATAAAAATTAAGAATATGAAATTTTATTTTTACTCTATACAATGTGAATCTTAAATTTGTTCTTATACTTTTTTAATTTGTGCAAATAAGTTCCTATGTTTCAAATTTTACACATTGGTCTATATAAAATTTCTAAATTTTCAGTTGATTCCTATACTTTTCAGTCTTTTGCAAATTAGTTCTCCAACTTTTCTTTATTTCAAAATTTGACAAAAAAACTTAGAAATTATCATTTTGAACCACTTTTATATAAAATAGTAAAAAACTTCTAAAATTTATAAAATTGGCCCAACAAACTTTAAGAATGAAGAATTATAATTACTCTATTAAAACAAAAAAATTATAATCGAAGGAAAAGTAAAATAAAAAAAATTGATGTATTTAATCAAAATTTGAACTACATACAACAATTTTATTTCATTTTACTTTTGTTTATATTTAAGATTAAAACTATTAGATTTTTGAATTATTTGTTTAAAACTAAACAATACCCAAATACTTATGTAAATTTCAGACAATACTATATTTCATGTCAATTATCATAATTTTAAATTTCACATAGATCATTATATTTCCTTTAAATAAAATAGACTATCATTTTATCTGTTGTTTCATCTCAAATCTTTCTAAATGATAGTAATGTTATCTGTTGTTTCATCTCAAATCTTGAAGAATAACCTTATTTTGATTTTCATTTTTATCAATGTAATTACAGGACTAATTTGTCGTGTTTTTTTTATTTATACTATTATTTTGGTCTTGTATTGAGGAAAATACAAATAAACGTCTTAAAAACTTTTGTTAAGAGAATAAATATAAAAATATTATGATATAAAAGTGGGGTGCAACCAGAATTGAACGGTACATCATAAAACTCTAATAATCTTACTAGTAAGCAGTAACTTAATTTTTTGATCGTAAAAAAAAAAAGCAAAAAAAAAAAACTTAAATAATCCTAAGTTCATTTATTGGAACTATAGAACCTGGTCCACCCTACAACTGCAATGGTTTCAACTTTCCCGTATGCTCACACGTCTTCCTCACTCATACGTTTCACTTTTACAAATTCAAATTTCCCATTCCCTTATTATAACTGAAACCTATATCTCCTCATCCTACATTTTCTCTTTTATAACTATTTCCTTTTCATAAACATTAAACTTAACAATTAATCATGCATTTGCAGGTATGTCTCTCTCTAATTTCTCATCTTCTTCTTTTTCCTTCTTTCTAACTCTAACTGATACTTCATTTCTCTCTTTCTCTCGCAGAACTCAACCCTTGCAACAACAACAACTCTCTTTGCTATCTTACTTCTTCTCCATTCCTCACTCGCTCTCAAGGTCTATTACCATCTAAAATTCTAATATTTTCAATTACGCTTTTTGCTTCTCTGACCTCAACTTTCTTCAACAGGAAGGACAAATATGCTTAGCAGACAAAAATTGTGACTTGGGTTTGCACTGTGAAACGTGCGTTGCAAATGGAAACCTACGACCAAGGTGCACTCGTATTCAACCAATCAATCCAACTTCAAAGGTTTCATCTTTTTTCTTTCTTTTCTATGTTATCTTCATTCTAGACTTTTCTTATGCTATCAATGTGGTACCTAACATACCAAACTTTCGATTTTTTAAATAGGTTAAAGGCTTGCCGTTTAATCGCTATTCATGGTTAACTACACATAATTCATTTGCGCTTCTGGGTCAGAAATCAGCAACGGGTTCTGTGATTCTCGCTCCTACTAATCAGCAAGATACTATCACTTCTCAGCTTAATGTGATGTTCTCTTCAACCCCTTCTCTTTTTTTTTTTCCCATTAAATTATTAATTGTGGTGTTTGGTTGTTATTGGAAAAATTTAAATTTGAGAAAAATTTAAGTGAAAAGAAAAAAGATTTGGATTGGATGCATTAGAAGTATATGCATTTGTACTTTCAACGCATTTGTGACCGTTTGATTAAGATACCGCGGTCCATAATTAAAACTCAGACTTTTAGCTTTTTTAATATATAAAAAGTGTTTTAATTTTAGACCGTTCAATCTTATCCAACTTCAAAAAGAAACCTTTTGAATTTGAGTTTTCATCATCGTGGTGTTTGGTTGTTTGTGCTTCTTATTCATTATGTTACGTCTTAGCCTACTTACCGAAAAAGCTAAGCTTGTGCTTTCTGATTTTTGCAGCAGAACATAATGTACCCACTTTCTATTTTTTATGTTTTATAATTTTTAATTGAAAAAGTCTGAAAGTGGTTGTTAGGTTGCTGGTGAATAATAATGTACTATATATGTTAGTTTAGTCCTAGAATGTGTTGCATGTGTGATTATGGGAGATTATATTTAATATTGACTAAACAACTAGTATTTTTTTACATGGTTGAAAGGTTCAATTAATTAATTACTTGTTTAGTTGGATTAGTTAGAGACTTAGTATGAAATGATACTTTATATGTTTGAGAATGTTTGTACTAGTAGTTTTTTTAATGACATGTTGGGAAATGTTGAAGCAGACCAGTTAAATGAATAGCAATAGCATCATCCGTTTTTGGTAAACGGTTTTAAAGTAATCAAATCTCGCCCAAGATGGAAAATAATGGGTCAAAGTTCAAACATAAACAAAACAGAAGTCAAGACTTGTAATTTATCCTCTTACATTAAAAATAACTTCTTTAGATAACTTAGAAACAATTGATCACTTGTGATTGTTATTTACTAAGCTGATGAAAACAAAGTTATCCACTGTTAATTTTTCAACGCCTAAAAGAAATTGAAGCTATTAAAACTTCTTGAGGATATAAATGAATTTAGTTTTTGGAACCTTAAGCTTATGTTTCATATTTTTCTTTCAGAATGGTGTACGAGGGTTGATGCTTGACATGTATGACTTTGAGAATGATGTTTGGTTGTGTCACTCATTTGGTGGCCAGTGCTACAACTACACAGCTTTTGTAAGTAACAAATGGTTTACTTGTTGCTATTCCAAATTAAGTACAAAATGGTTTAGTTGTTCTCAAGGGGATAATAAGTTTCAGTTAAGGTCGAATTGACCGCGAGTAATGAAGTTCGAACTATGGCTAAAACAATTATTAGTCAGATTTTACTTCCCTCTCAGTTGAACTTCGTATTCCTAGGCCCCTTTCTCCAAATATTAGAAGGCTAAGACAAAAAAAAATCAAAATTAAGTACAAAATAGAATCTTGGATCTTTAGCTTGTATGTGAATATGAAATCTGGATATGCTTTTACTTCGATAATTAATAGTTATCCAAAATGTGAACAATGCAGCAACCTGCCATTAATGTTCTCAAAGAGATTCAAACATTTCTTGAAGCAAACCCATCAGAGATTGTTACTATCATTATTGAGGACTATGTTACTTCACCAAAAGGCCTAACAAAGGTGTTTAATGCTGCTGGACTGAGAAAATACTGGTTTCCTGTATCTCGAATGCCGAAGAATGGTGGAAACTGGCCAACAGTAGATGACATGGTGCAGAAGAATCAACGTTTAGTAGTCTTCACTTCGAAAGCGTCTAAGGAAGCTTCTGAAGGGATAGCCTATGAGTGGCGATATTTAGTCGAAAATCAATGTAAGTGCTACAAAAGTTCATAAAATTTAAAGTTAATTGTTGTATTGGTAACAAGATTTCAGTCGGATATATTGGTAAATAGTGAAATGAGGTATGAGAATCCAATTTACAATTTTGCAGATGGAAATTCAAATGGAGGCATGAAGGCTGGTTCATGTCCGAATCGCGCTGAATCTCCACCTATGAACACAACATCAAGATCATTAGTCCTAGTGAATTATTTTCGAGATCTTCCAGATGAAACTAAATCTTGCAAGGACAATTCAGCTCCTTTGCTTGACATGGTCAACACTTGCTATCAAGCAGCCGGCAAACGTTGGCCTAATTTCATTGCTGTTGATTTCTACAAGGTGTTACACTATTACCTTATGATAAAATATAAATAGCTTTATTATTGACATTTCCAACTTACAGAGTTAAGGAAAATTGTGATATGCTAGCAAACATAGGCCCTGTTTGAAGTGTTTAATTATAAGCTATTTCTATCACAAAAGATAAAAGAAAGTCATATTGTTTTTATATAAGTTATAAGTTGTTTTCATAAATTATTTTGAAAAGCTTATAGAAATAAACTTAAAAAAGCTTATGGACATGTCATTAGTTGTTTTCATAGACTCTGGCGAACAGTCTCACGAACAAGTGTTTATGTCCATACATAAACGCAAATAAATCAATCGAAACAAACTCATAATCGTTTTTTTTTTTCTATCACAATGATGATTCAGAGAAGTGATGGAGGAGGAGCTCCAGAAGCAATTGATGTGGCTAATGGTCATCTAGTATGTGGGTGTGGAAACATAGCCTCCTGCAAGGTTTGTAGCAATTACTTCCATTTCATTCTCTTTCTTCTATGTTAGCATATAAATGTATATCTGAATTTTGATTTGTATAGGCAAACATGACATTTGGAGCATGTGAATTGCCTGAGGCTGAGCTAACATCTCCCAGTGGAGCAGCACAAGACTCCAGCTTTAGCATTCTAAATTGCAAGCCACTTAATTTATTCTTGTCTTTTGCCACTACTCTTTTGGCCATGCTATTTGTGGCATTGTGAAACGGTCAATATTTACCTTAATAAAATGCAAGTAGAGAAGAGAAGAAAGGGTTTGAATATTTCTTTTTATTTGTAGTTGGGTTTTGTTTTATTTATTTGTAGGGCGAAATTTGAAAGGAGTAGTTGTAATTTTACAGGCATGTTATGAATGCAGTGTAACTTAATATTGTAAAGTTGTCGTGTGCAACATGTGGTGGTGGGTTTTGTTAATTAATAGTGCACTTGTGTGAAAGTAAAATATACTCTCTCTACCTTCAAAAATAAATAAATAAAAATTGATTAAAGAAAATTAATATATTTGATTATAATTTAAATTAAATACATTAAGAGTTTGAACTTCTTTTATCTATTTAAGGTTCGAGGGAGTAAATGTATGAGATTGTTTATTCGCATTTTTGGATATAGTAACACTTTTTTGTTGTTGTTGAAATATCAAAAGTATTTTGTGTCTTTGAAATTGGTTTTGTTTAATCTTGTATATACAAATTAAAAAATAATAAATTTATGTGAGTTTAGTATTTTTTATCTTTCATTTATTAAGTAATGATAAAATTCATTTATTGCATGTTTTTGAGTTTTTAAAGATACAAATTTAAATATCATTAATTGTATCTTGATTTTCTAAAAGATTCAAAACTTTGAAAGACTAAGGGCTTGTTTGATTGTGTTTTATTTTTTTGTTTTTGAAAACTATTTTATAAATAAATTTTAGAAAACTATTTTTAAAAAGAAAATTTTAAAAAATATCTGTTTGGCAATTCCAATTTTTTATTAGAGAGTTAAAAAAAACTAAAAAAATGAAAAGTAAAACATAATTTATCTGTTTTGCTTTTTAAGTTTTAAAAAGTATAATGTTAAAAATAACTTTACAAAATAATTTTTAAAAACAAATAATTCAAATAAATTTTTTAATTTTAAAATAATAAAATAGAGTTTTTGAGATATAAATCGAATAAACCTTAAATATTTGAATACGGAAGGAGTATATATTAGACTCGTACCTTTGTTATATTTGAATATGTTTAGATGGGCTCGGCTCCATTGCACATGCATTTTTTAAATCAGTCCATCACATTTATTATGCCTCTAAATGCGTGAATGCCTCATTCTCTCACTTTTTGAGAATCCAAATTTTTTTAGATACACCGTGATTAAGATCTGCCTTTTATAATTTTTTAACTTCTAAATTTTTACAATTTCTTTTTGAACTTTAGTTCGTGTAATTAATGAAATAAAATTTTAAACAAGCTATATCATTAAATATTATATAACTTGGATAAACTTTTATAGAAGAACTTGTGCTATTTTTTTAACCGGCGCATCCCAACACATATTGCTTAAGTAGATATTATTATGATATAAGTTTTATCAGTTCTATAAAAAGGTGTGTATATATAAATATTTTGATGAATAATTTTTTTAATTTATTTATGTAGATATTATTATAGTATTTATTAAAATTGATTAAATTAAGCGTTTTAGTACACTTATCTATTCAATTTTAACTCATATAGTTAAATTAAATTGTTTACATAATTATAATTTGAATATAATAAAAAAAAATGTTAGTTCAAAATAGACTCAAAAGATAAAACATAAAAAATTAGTGTGGTGTTAAATTTAAAACATAGTCAAACTCATTTATAGATAACATATCATTCAACTATTGATGATTTAATTTGATAATACCAAAACGTGCTAATTTTAAAATATATCATAGAAGTCCCCTTATTTTAGTTACATCATGTGTGTACTTTTAACATATAATAGGTTTGAATTGATCATACTTTTTTAAGAAAAAGGTTTACCAAGACTGGATTAATATTGTATTAAAAAAATTAGGTTAGTATGTTGAAGTGCATATTTAATTTTAAAGTGAAATTGACAAAACTATAATAGTTTATTGTGATTTTATTAATTCACTGTAAACCTAAACATGTACTAAAATCTTATTTCGTTGGATATTTTTGTTTTGTTTTGACAAAGATGACCCTCGATTGTTTGACACCTTTGTTATTTGTTTGAAAAATATAAAGAAAAATAGGGGCAAAAGATCATTTGCAAAACTCATAACTAGATTAAATAGTCAAAGACATTCACATCATCATAGATTAATGTTCAAATAGGTCATGGCTATTTCTAAAATCTAGTGGAAAGTCATAGTCGAAGACATTCATATCATCACAGATTACTTAACTTTGCTTCAAAATAACAATAATATAAAAATAATTTTAACTTGAGGGCTTAAAAACGTTGATTTTCATACAAATAAATATATTTTTTATAGACGATGTGTTGATTATATGAGTGAAGTGATGGGATAATATTGAACCTATCAAGGCTAATTTGTTATAGTTAGAACTTCTATCTGACCTTAAGGTTAATTTTTATAACAGTATGTTAGCAAGTATTAATGTTAACAGTTTTTTGCTTCAAATTGCGATAGAGATGTTTAATTATAAGATGGGTGGTGTTTCATTCAAATATTTGGGGTTGCTTATTGGTGATAATCTCCAGCGTAGGGTGTCTTAGAAGCATGTTATTGAGAATATCTAATATAGGTTGTCATGGCAGAACTCTAAACCTTTGTTGTTGGGTGGTTACTCCTCAAAGTTGTCTTGTATGCATTATCGGTTTATTTTCTTTCATTTTTCAAGGTTCCTCCAAGTATCATTTCTCAACTTCAATCTATTTTTAAATCATTTATTTAGGGTGAGAGTGAGGAAAAAAGTAAGATTTGTTGGGTCAATAGGGTAAAAAGTGTATTTGCCTCTAGAGAATAGTGGGTTAGGTGTTTGAGATTTGAAAGTTTTTTAATAAAGCATTATTGGATAAATGATGTTGGAGGTTAAAAAAGGAGTCAGAGGATCTCTGAGTTAAGGTGTTGAGCAATAAATATGGAGTGGAAGTTAGGGGATTCTCGCGGAAAGTTAAGGGGATATGTGTGGTGGAAGGATATTTTTGCGGGAAGAAGATTGGTTTGATAAAAAAATTGTTTAAAATTATTGAAATGAGAGTAATACTTTGTTTTAAAAGAAGTCATGGTTGATTGGTGGGATTTTGCGTGAGAAGTTTAGTATGTTATTTCATTTTTCTTTGCAGCAAGAGAAAAGTGTAGAGCTCATGTTAGAATTGTTGCGATCGGGGGGTGTTCAAAGGTTGAGATAGACAATTATTTATGTGAAAGCAGGGATTAGTGAAAGAGGGTATGACTTTAATAATTAACGTCCACTTTCTATTTTTAAATCATTTATTTAGGGTGAGAGTGAGGAAAAAAGTAAGATTTGTTGGGTCAATAGGGTAAAAAGTGTATTTGCCTCTAGAGAATAGTGGGTTAGGTGTTTGAGATTTGAAAGTTTTTTAATAAAGCATTATTGGATAAATGATGTTGGAGGTTAAAAAAGGAGTCAGAGGATCTCTGAGTTAAGGTGTTGAGCAATAAATATGGAGTGGAAGTTAGGGGATTCTCGCGGAAAGTTAAGGGGATATGTGTGGTGGAAGGATATTTTTGCGGGAAGAAGATTGGTTTGATAAAAAAATTGTTTAAAATTATTGAAATGAGAGTAATACTTTGTTTTAAAAGAAGTCATGGTTGATTGGTGGGATTTTGCGTGAGAAGTTTAGTATGTTATTTCATTTTTCTTTGCAGCAAGAGAAAAGTGTAGAGCTCATGTTAGAATTGTTGCGATCGGGGGGTGTTCAAAGGTTGAGATAGACAATTATTTGTGTGAAAGCAGGGATTAGTGAAAGAGTGTATGACTTTAATAATTAACGTCCACTTGCAAGGTAATATACTAGATAAGTGGTCGTCAAATAATACACAAGGATAGTTGTTTTCGGTAAATGAGACATATTTTGTGTTGCGAGAGGAGTTTGTCGCATGTGTCAATGTGCCTCCATTTCAAGACATGGTGTGACATCCATTTGTCGCTTCAAAAGTATCATTATTTGTATGGAGATGGTTTCAAAATAGGCTACCTACAAAGCATAATTTGTTTCATCCATAAATTATATATTTTGAAGTTCAACAATGTGTAGTAGATTGTAGAGAAGTTGAAACAATTTGTCATTTATTGTTTGTTTGCTTTCTTTTTGGATTCGTGTGGTATGGTGTTTTGAATTGGTTTGGACTATTTGGTGTGTTTCTTGTAGACACAATCTATCACACGAATCAATTTGATGATGTTTTTTCATGCGGTCATGTAATGCGTTAAATAATTAATTTAGTTTAGTTTGCAGTGACGTGAGCTATTTACAAATCAAGAAATGAGACAATTTTTTATCTGCATGCTTTGAATGCAAATCTTATTATTGTACATGTTAAATTTTTAGCATGAGGGTGAATCAAATTGCATGTAAAAAAGTTTTATTAAGATTTTAATCAATGGTACTTTCAACTATTGGTGTGTATAAGTATATTTTATGGTTAATTGTTTTGTTTCTTGTTTAAGTAGTTTGGCCATTGTGTTTTTGGTTTTTTTTTTTTTTTTTTGCTTATACTGTAGAAAAATTATAAATTTTATTATGCAGTTATTCTAAACAACTCTTATACTTAGAATGATTTGTTAATATATTCATTTTTTATTTGTTAAAAAAATTTAAGACTTAAAAGTAAAAATAACAATTTTTAGTTGGAACTTATAATGCTTAATAGTTAATACGTCCAATAGTGGACTAGCAACTAGCAAGGTGCGATCCACGAATTCGTTTCCTCGCAATCAGTGGAAAGTTTTACCCTATCCTCCCATAATTTTATAAAAATGCTAATTATACCTTCAATTTTCTTTTTAATTATTTTACCAATTCAAAATTCTTTTTATTTATTTATTATTTTATCTTTTCTGGAATTAAAAAAAAGATTTTCGGTAAATAAAAGTTTTTTGAAGTATTTTAGTACATAAGGTTTTTGAGTATTTCGGTGATAAGTTTTTGAAGTACTCTGATACACACCTTATTTTTTGAAAACTTTTTTCAAGTTTTTTTGTACAAAAAGTTTTTACCAGAAAACTTTAAAAAAGATTTTCGGTACAAAAGTGAAAAATTACACTACCGAAAAACTTCGTTATTTTGAAAAAATAAAAAGAAAATTATAACTTTTTTATATATATAAAGATATTTTGATATTTTATTTTTATTTTTTAAGGATACATAGATAAATGAGAGGGTACAAAGTTTGGAAAAAGTGACATATAGAGGGAGGGCACGCACAAAAGTGGACCGGGCTTATTTTAATCAACATCGTTGTGGGCTTTCCCCACTAGCAATTCAGCCTTCCCAGTAATCTTGGAATTACGAATCGTGATCCATAAATAGAGGGTACTAATCCTTGAAATCCAGGAAGAAATTCCCAGAATTATATTTTTAGTTTTCCATTGACTTTTTTTAAGGGACATATGGATTAACCTATTTCAAATTTAGTTTAGATCAAACTTTTTTCAGAAGTCTTATTTAGGTAAAAAATCTCTACTTAAATATATGAAAAGTCTTTTAAATCTATTAAATTGATTTATTTAACTAAGTATAAATAAATTTATATTATAATAATTGCATTGATCTATTACTTCATTTTTTATCTAAAATTAAATTAAAATATTTATTTGAAAAAGTCATATGAAATAAAAATTTAGAGTATGTTTAGATGGAATAATTTTTTTAGGAAATGTAATTTTTTAAGAGAAATCAAAGTTTTCAAACAAATTACTTTGTTTAGATAATAAATTTAAAGACTTTTAAACATGAAGGAATTTCATGAGTTATTTTGTCAAAACTAAATTTAAATAATTTAAAATACCACCTAAAACTTAAGAATTTAAAACTCCCTTCTTACATAGTATATATACATGAAGAAATAGTCCCTATAATTTTGTGCAAATTTATAATTTTGACTCTGTTTGTTTCAAAATTTGCATGTTAGTCCTTTTTTTTTGCAAACTGGTCTCTAAATATTGCAAAGTGGTCCCTTACCTTTTACAAAATTTTAGTTTTTACCTAAATAAAAAATTCCTTTTTTCCTCCAAAACTTTTGAAATTTATAAAAATAACCTAATTATAGCTCATAAGCTCATATGATATTAAAAAAAATGATTTGTTTGTATTGTCACAAACATATAGTGTTTTTATATTAGTTTATAGCATTTTTTTGATAAATTATTTGAAGTAGTTTATAAATTTATAACATATCATTTTTTATGTTAAGTTTACCACTATTATTAACTAAAAGTACTTTAATTCATTAGTTTGTTAAAATATTTTAAACTAATTGAACTTATAACTTAATCGAAAACTTCAATTAATTTGATTCATGGTCAATATTAAGTACTATGAAGTAAATCTAACAAAATTGGAGTTAATCTTTTGTACCAAAAAAAAAAAAAAAAACTCAAGTCAATCAAGTAAAATCGATTGATTCTTGTTCAAGGTGATTCAAACACATAAAAAAAATTGATTTTAATCTATTTTTGGTTATTTTGAACCAATTTACCTTTTTCTGTATTTGATTGGATCTGAACACCTTTAGTATGTAATATCTTGAATTTATAAAAAAAAATTAAAAACTAAATCCAAATGTTTATACTATTAATATAATTTTTTTAATTACAACCACAAAAACAAAGTATATATATATATAAATAATTATTAAAATATATTTAAACACAATATATTGTTTAAGATATCAATATTGATATAGTATTTATAAAAAATAAGGATTTGGTTTGAGTATTATGCGATCTATTTTAAAATTAAATTAAATTATATCTCAAATCAATAAAGGTCGAATTTATTGATTTAATTGAATTTGGACTAAAACTCATAAAAAAATATGAATCTAATTTGATTAGTTTTGGTTAAATTTTTGGGGTCATATGATCATTGATTTGATTTTTATATCTCTATATAAAATTCACAACTATATATTTAGATAAAATTCACAACTCACATAGTTAAAATTTAGGTTGAAATGGAATTTAAGTTGAAAAATTTAGTTTATTTTATAATTATAGTAGTTATTTTTGTATAACACAATTTCCTCCGATTTTTTTTTATAATAGATATTTACGTTATAATTTGGTCAATAAAAATTGATATATTTGATCCATAACATCAATTTTTGTTGATCAAATTATAACTCAAATGTATCTTATAAAAAAAAGAGTAATGTTATTGAAACACAAAACTTAACACAAAATATGACACAAATACAATTCTGTATAAAATAAAGAGGATCACGTTTTGTATTGGTATTTTAATACACATCGTTAGTGACTGAGTCTGACATATTTAAATAAATAGACTTTAAAAATACGAATTTAATCTTTTTATTAAATAGGTTAGGTACGGCCAAACCAGACTCCCCGAACAACCTAGCATAATCTGATCCCTATCCACAATCCATCTCTTCAAAAATATTACTTCCTCGATTCTACAATAATTAATCTATTTACAAAAATATTTGTTTCAAAATCAATGATTCTTTCAATTTTTAATATATTTTTTAATTGTATTTTATAATTAATAATTTGTATAATATTTTTAAATAATATTTTATCACTGTATATTTATGATATTAATAATATATCTAAAATTGACAAAAATAATTTAGTAAAAACTAATATTTTTTTGTATTTATTTATAATAATTTTTTATATGTATATAATGTTTAAATGGTTCAGTTATATTAGAATGGACAAGAGTAACTATAAAAGTTGTGTTATGTAGACACAAATTTCAAACACTGATTGATGAAATGAAATGGCGTCGCTGGAAATTGTAGCAATCTCAAAATCTGGCGTTATAGTCAAAAACTGCAGTTGAAAAAATGGACGTTATTAGGGGACCACCAGTTCATGACATCGTAATTTGGTGTGATAATGGATATGCGGATAGTAGGAGTGAACACGTGTTGAGCACTTGGTTTAACAGACTGGAAAGTGGGTTCAATTATTAGTCAACAAAGCATTTGGATTAGACAAATGAAAAATCAAGAAAAAATATTGAATTCTTAGGGCGAATCACTAGGCCAACTAGGCTTTGCTTAGGTTCTACACTCATTTGTGGGACATGCTATCATAACAAATCCAACTATTTCATCCGATTACTAATTAATAGATTATTCTATTATTTCACACATTTAAAAGAATATTATTTTTATTAAATATCGATAGATTATTAATATCATAAATTTATAAAAAATTATTATATTAAAAATAATATAAGTAATATTAATTAAAAGAAATATTTATTTAAACACAAACATAAATAAGTATTTCTTTTATCTGACTATATATATTATTCTAACAAAAATATTATTTTAATATAAATGTCGCTATCAAGTTTCAATGCAATTATAATTTTTTTATAGTATCTTTTAATAATTATTATGTACATAATTTACAAAATATTATATATTTTATATTAATAATAGTGTAAAAATTCATTAATAATTAAAATGAATATTTTATTAAAATAGATTATCTTTATATTATAATTATTATATTTTTTAATAAGTATATAAAGATCTTGAATAATATTCATTTTAGGACGGAGAGAGTAGTGTTTTAAGCACATTCACACAAATAAATAAAGATAAAATAATAGATGTGTATTTTTGAAATAATTAAATCATGTATATTTTTGTGTAATACGACTAAATACTATTTATTTATGTATGTGTCCAAATAAGTATTTCTCATTAATTAAATGTTTGATTTTAGTTTTGGTCATCTATTTTCATCAATTCATGAAATTGATTCCCTTATTATAAATATTAACAATTTTAGTCTATTTTTTAGATTTTTTAACTAAAAAAACGATAATTTGTTATATTTTGAATAATATGACATGCAATTTCATAATATAAATCAACTAGATGCATTAGTTATTAATATATCCCTAATTAAATTTCAAAAGTGAAAAAATTTTAAAGTCGAAAATTAAGTTTTTAGAAGATTTTATTACAATTTCGTAAGTGTTAATCATTATATATCACATTATTTAAAATATGTCACTTCGTTATTTTTTAATTAAAAAATCAAAATGAGGGATCAAAACTATCAAATTATAAAATAAATGAATCAATTTTGTGAATTGGTAAAAACAAGAAAATTAAAACTACAATAGATCACAATTTGTTGCAATACATCACTCATTGTATGACGAATGAAGTATTAACAAATATATGCATAAATAATTTTTATTGTATATATTGGCATATTATTCATTCACTTATGATATATTGAGTATTTGAAACACAATTTTGACACAAGAGACGAGACAATATATATTTATAAGATTTTGTTAACCATTAAAATACAAATAATTAACCACTTTTTAATGGTCCTAAATTGAGTGAAGTATTATAAAATGACATTATCCACAAAGCCTTTCATTAACCACTAAAAATATAATATAAGTCATCAACTACTTATTTAATATAGTTATAAAATGATTGAAGTATATATATATCACTAACAATTAGATTAATTGAGATTTAATTTATATATATCGTCGTTGTAAATAATTTTTACATTTTTCTATCAATCATAACTGTTAGATCATTAAAAATATTTAACTTTTAAATAATACACTATATTTGAACATTTCACACGGATTAAAAAAAAAAAAAAAATAAAAAAAAAAAAGAATAATAATTTTACTTCATTACCCTTATTAACCATTGATGTATTTCTATAATTATAAATATAAAGTGGAGAATAATAACTTTAAAATGATGCACATTGAATTAGTTAGAAAGTAATTAAACAATAATAATTAAAATTATATTAAAAACTAAATACGACAATCTTATTTTAAGGCAAGAGGAAAGTATCACTTATGCGACACATAGCAATTCACTAAATAATAAACTAAAATATATTGTTTATGAATATTTGATTGATTGGTTTTAAATACTGTTTTCTAAAAATACAAAAGTTTTTAAAGCAAATATTAACCCCGTGCATTACACGGATCATTTACACTAGTATTAGTATATATTCGAAAAAAATAAATTATTAGAGATGGATTTAGTTAAAATTACTCAAATATTATTTGAGTCAAATTTGGAGATCAGTTACAACTACATTTAATTACATTTAAATATTTTATTTATTTCTATTTATAAACAAAAATAGTGATATATTTGGTTTAAATTTTGGATCAAAAAACTTTTTAAATTGATTTATTTGAGTGTATGTATTGCTATAAGCATTTATGAAATTGTTTAGAAAAATTTTTAGAAAAATTTATGGAAACATCTGTCCATAAGTTTTTTTTAACTAAATTTCAAAAGTTATTCTAGATAACTTGTAAAAACAATTTATAGCTTATACATAAGAAATTTGATTTTTTTTTTTTTTTTTTACTTTATGTAGTAGATAAGTTGGTTATCCAAAAATGATTGTATTTATTTTTTGTCTTAGAATAAATATATAATTCTATATTATAATTAATTAACGTAACTGTGAGATCACAATTCTCGAGTTGGAATTCAAAATAAAATGTTCAATTTAACGATATCAACATTTGCGAGTTGAGTTAGAACTCAATGATCTTATTTATTGTATTTTTAACTCATATAACTATTACTATCTGCAATTAATAAATGTATTTGACTAAATAAAACTTATTTTATTAGTAAATCTATATAATTTTTTTTTTAAGGAATGTGCACAACTCAAACCAAATGTTAAATTTATAATGATATAAGTAGTGTTAATAAAGGATATTTTATCTAAGAAAACGTAAATGATATATTTAAAAAATAATAATAAATATATCCAGAAATCGGTTAAAATCTTATATTTACGGAAAAAAAATGTTTCCAAAAGTTTTCTATTGCCTCTGTCCCTATATTTAAAACCTTGTTGTAAAAAATTGTGTCCCTTTATATAAGATTCTTTTTAAACTAAAAAAAAAATATTAATTAAGCTTTCATAAAAATAATCCTAATAAAATGTAAACAATCAAAAGACCAATTACTTATCTCTCTTAAAAGTATATATATTATATTTCTCTCTTGCTAATTGAAATTATATCATTCATAAATTTAATGTGAAAATTATATATTTTTTAAAATTTTGTGCAACGATCAAAATAGTTTTATATATGAGACGAGACATTATTTTAGTATACATGAACTATTATACAATTGTTAGCGTTTATTAAAAAAAATAGTATTTTTTTTATTTTATAATGAGTATCGTTTAAAGTTATTAAAAATATAATAATTAAAAAAATTATTTTATTAAATTATTTATTATTAATATAGGAGTATTTTAAAATGATATATATATAGTAACAATTGACGAGTACTATCATAAAAAGATTAATTAAAAATTACATTTATTTTTCAAATTTTTTTTGAGGGTTAAAGTAGGATTTATTGTGAAAGAAATGAAGTATTAAATCTGTGTAGAGATAGAGAGCGAAATACTAGTAATAGTTAGGAATAGTCAAAGGAGAAAAGAAAGAAAGAGAAAACAGCTGGAAACACGTGCGAAGAAGGGAACAGTGTGTTTTGGAAGAAGCTGTAGCGGAAAAACATTGCCGGGTTGACCGGAGACAATAGGGTCACACTTGTGGCGTCCTTCATGCTCGTGCTTCTTGGCCTCATTTGTCTCTCTCCCCCACGCGTGCGTCCAAATTCATTCCACCGTACTCTCAATTCTCCTCCATTTCCAAACATCACAAATATGCAATGTACAACTACTCACCTTCAACCAAACTCCACATACACTTGTCTTTTTTATTTTTATACATAGGCACTAGTTCTTCAAATTAACTTATATAAATAATTTACATAGTTTATAGTTCCTAACTGTTAAGTTAATTGAATTATTTAAAAAATTAGTGATTTAGCCAGTTAAGTGTGTCTGAAGGTTACTAACAAAGTCACATAAGATAAGATTTTTGTTTATTTCAATTTATGTGTTTATATTTGTTTATAATAAAATGTAACCATTCCCTTTTGCTTATGTGTGTTATTATGATCAATAAATCCATCAAGCTAGTCCTTGACCTATCATTTTCTCTAATATTATTAAAGTAGTGTCAACAAATTAGAGAGAGTGTGATAGTATAGGAGA
Source organism: Cicer arietinum (assembly GCF_000331145.2). Taxonomy (NCBI): domain Eukaryota; kingdom Viridiplantae; phylum Streptophyta; class Magnoliopsida; order Fabales; family Fabaceae; genus Cicer; species Cicer arietinum. Next base: position 17,223,463 of record NC_021165.2, read on the forward strand.
CTGAATTTAGGAACTATATATCATAGTTCATGGAACACATTGGATAGAGTGTAATAGTTTATGACTGAATTGATGACTTATTCATTATAATGCAATTTTTTTTGTGGTTGAAAGGTTTCAAAAAAAAGGTAGAATAGTTTGCATAAATGCATTGATGTGTTTCGAGCTAGTTTGCTAGCTAAAGTATTTGATTTTGATATATATAAAGTGAAGATTGTTTTCTTCTCTGAAGTATAATTTCAATGATGTCTAAAATTGAGTGAATTCATATACAAAGTGTTTGATGTCAATTGTGAAGGTTAAGTTAGTTTAATAGATGTTTCATTTTACTCACGAGGAAAAACGACGCTTGAGTTGATAGTCGTGCATAATCTACTTATATAAGTTATTTATACAAATTCTTTATACTGCAAATCAACCAAAATGAATATGATCCTATTTATACCAAGAGTCCTAAAAGAGCAATTCCTTCATGTTGAACACTCTTATGATTTTAATTACTTTATTATACATGTATTGGTGTACGTTAGTATGTTATTTATATGTTGGCTTGTTTTGTTTTGTTTTTTTAAATTTATTTTAAGAATTAGATAATCTATTATCATATTAATTTTTCCCATTGATCAAGGACCATTAAAAAAAACATTGGAGGAAGTACAAATAAGACTTGACAAAACAAGTGGAGATGGTACTGAAGGGGTAGATGGAGCGACAATACTTAAGTTATAGACACAATCTGCAGGGGGTCGAACTCGTGGTCGAGTTTATGGTATGAGAGACTTGTATGTTAACCTTCAACATGAGTGTACATCGTTTACTCAATAATATGAAAATCCTTCTAATTTCATGACTGGGATGTCTTTTGAAGCATAAAGGACAACTAGAATTAAAGCTGAACAAATTGCTTAGGATGTAGTGGTCCAAGCTCAAGTGGCTACCAAGGTCGTCAATGAGGCTAAGGAGAATTCAAAAAAGTTAGAGAATAATTTTGATAGATTAAAGCATTTTTTGTAGATCAAATTTTCATTTTGCAACGTCAACCAAATGATGGATCATCTAGTGCAAGTCGTCCTCCTTTGTATTCTCATTATTATGATGATTTGTACAATCAATCACATGATGAACTTTGATCTTGCAGAACAAATGATACTTTATGGTGCACTTGTTATGCTGTCAATGCAATGACTTTTTGTGAAAATATTAACCATTTTAATGTTTCTTAAGTATCAATTATTTTATAAGACTTAAAAAATATAATTGTGTAGGTGCAAAAAGGAAAGAAATGAAAAGTTAAGCAATTTATGTGTAGCATCGGTCTGGCGGATGCTACATATTTTGTTGACTTTTCAAGTGTTGACAGTAGTGTTAGTCTGATGGATGCTATATTATTTATAGAGTTTACTTTTATTTTATTGTTAATTTTTATTAGTGGATGTTGGCGTTGGCTAGGCCGACTCTAGCTATTTTGTTGCCTAAAATTCGTTGACTTTCACGACGGCTAACTGGCGCAATAGATTTTTTTTAAAATGACGAAGTCAATGGAGATGTACTAGCATTAGATATTCTATTTTAGACGGTAGCGTAGTTGGGAGTTGGTCTGATCGACGCTATTGATTAGCTTCGATTGTTTTAGCCTAGACCCAATATCGATTTTTTACGTCGATTTTTTGCCCGTTAGCATGGAATTTTGACCAATGCTAAAACTATTTTATTCTAGTAGTGAATGCTCAGAAAATACTAGTTGTATATATATAGACGTGTTCAATTTTGGCTTCTCATTTTTTTGAGATGTGTGGATCACTAAACGTGGATATCTCTCTCAATAAAAATTCAACCTCCATTATATCTCCTCATCTTTAAATATATATTTTTATACATATCTTCCAAAGATACTTTTATAGTAGTATTTTTTTTACTAAAAACTTTTATAGTAATATTAGTTAGCAATACATTTGAAAAATAATAAATGTTTTTATTTTTATATGATTAGGCTTATATCTAAAGACAACTTCAATTATAAAAAGACTTATATTTATATTTAATGAGAGATGTAGTATACTAATTATACTTTTAGAAAACTATTATGCAAAACAATTTTATTCTCATTGGAATGTTAACGTATACTTTTTATTAAATTTTTTGTAGTCATCTTTACTGCATTGTTAGAATTTTCTTTAAAAAAAATGAATTTAAAATTTGATTTTTATATCTATATTTTCGATATTTTTATTTTAAGTTTAAGACGTTTAAAATATTATTATTATATATAATTTAAGTTTAAAAAATTCTAACTTTTTGTACAAGAATATTTTTTAACGTTCTAAACATAACTACTACCATTATTGCATTTTACTTCCACCAATAATAAAAAAACATTTTCATATATATTAAAAAGTTTATTAAATGTACTTAATATTTTAGATTTTATGTAAAAAAATAAGTCAATTTTATTATTCAAATAAGTGATTATCACACATATTTAATTTTTCTTTCGTATTTATTTTTTTGTGATTTATTCATTTTAGTGTGACGTTGTTTTTTTGTTGTTGTTTTAGAATGGTGTTGTTTTAGTTACTTGTCTTGATACTATGTTAGTTTGATTTAAATTGACAAAACAACTTTTATCACATGTAGATTCAATCAATGAGTTTGATCGCTTTGACGTCTTCAACATTATCAACTTAGACGTCTTTAATATTACTGATTTACAACTTCAAATGCATACGTATATATTGAACACTTCATTTTTGACATATTTGTATGTTTTGTCACATTTATATATATTTTATCATTTTATCTTAATAGCCTAGGTGTTGTAAGTTAATTTATTCGTAAATTTATTATTTTTATTTTAGGAACTTTAAATTGTATTGTTATTAATCGATGTAATTTCTACCAATTTAAATTAATAAATCTTTTATTTTAGAAAAAGATCAAATACTCAACTATTCACATAAAATTTTAAAATTAAATGCAGATATATAAAGAATAATAATATTAAAAGATTCAAAAATAATTAAGTTGTACTTATAATAATTAAAATTTGAATTTTTAATATAATATTGAGCTGAGTGAGTAATTATTTTTGAATTAATTTCCCAACATTAATTGGTTTCTTTACTATTGTAACATCAAACTGATAGTACTTAGTACTTTGTAATTGCTTTAACATCATATTAAAGATTACGTACTTGATGGGTAAAGGATATGTGTTTGAATAAATAGATCAATTAAATGAGTTTGTTTGACTAACGCTTATGGTACGAGAGATGCGACTCTATAATAAAAGAAAGATGATTTAATTATTTGCATAAATGATCTCTATAAGTTATTTTAAGAAATCTATAAAAATATAAGTTAAAAATAATATATAAAATAAGTAATCTTTTATATGTATTTTAAATTATTTACAAAAATATTCAAGCCTTAATATTTGCTAAAAATGTCATGATTTTTTTAATTGAAGAACTTGTCTTATAGTAGTTGCAAAAAATGTTAGAGAATATTTTTTTTAAACAAAAATTTAGGATAATTATTTGATAGAGAAAATATTAAAATTCAATAAATACAAAAGAATTTATATTTACTTTATACTATTGAGGATTAAACTAACAACCTTTTAAATCTGTCTTTTTAAATTTTACTATTAGACTTAAATATTGTAGTTAAAATGTTAAGAATCTAATAAAGAATAGTAACTCGATATATTATTATTATCATTATTATTATTTGTGAATGATGTTAGTTTCTAAATTAAGTTGAGTTTTTTCATTTATTTATAAAAATAAAATTGGATCTTCTCAAATTGCTTTGCAAAAATAATAACGATATTTTCTTGGTAAATACTTTTTTACCAAAATCAAAAGATCATTGTCCTGATAAAACTAAAGTTTTGTTTCTAAAAAATCACCACTAATTTTTGTTTTATTATCCAATTTTGAGATTCATAGATGCGAGATTAAACATGCAAGAATATCTGACGTAGGTGTCACTTGTCTAACCACGTACACTTTAATGGGACCACATGTTAAGGATGGCAAACACCGGTTATTGTTATCCACACCAAAGTTGTTTTTGCCTTAATAAAGAGGTGGATAGACATTGTACCAAAAAAATAAAAAGAGGTGGATAGACAACCTGGACCCCCCACTTTGCTTCTAATCTCTCCATCTTTGACCTTTGACTCCCCACCATTACCAAACGATTCAAACCTAATCATACTCCCTAACTTATTTGCACCTGCCCCTTTCTTTCATCTATTATTATCCACTCTCTCCCCATTTTTGTTTTCATTACCATTCATTCCTCTAACCAAACAAGCTAGCAAATTGATAATATTTTCTCTTCATATTTTTTTTATAATACTTTTTGTAATTTAAATATATCGTACGTTAGGTTTTGATATATTTAAATGTATTATTATAAAATAGAATTGAAATAAATGTTATATAATGTTATATTTTCTAAACGATTATGTTAGATATCAAAATGTAACTTAAATATCATTGACTAAATAACTTGTTAATCTATTTACAAAATTTTACAATAGTGAAATAGACTTTGAAGTCTAGTATGCTAGGCTTTGAAAATGGCTATGATGTATTCAAATGTGAGTGGTTCCCACATCATCTATAAACATGATAAATATTGGATATATAATAATGGTGACCTATATACTTGAAGTTTTAAGGTTTTGGGTTGAGATGTAATGTAAAAATTTCTTGATGTCCTATAATATTTGGTCCATTGATGTTGTCGCTTTTACCTTGATTCCCCAACAAGTGGTATCAGAGCTATGGTTCGGCTTGGTGAGGAGCGGGGGTGGATAATGGTGTTGGATCTTTGTTTCAAAAATCTTCCTAGCAATGTAGGAAAGAGACGAGTTTCGTTTTAATAATGGTAGTGCAAGTATAAGACGTGGAAGACTCACATTTAAGGGGGAGAATGTTGAGTTCAAGTGTGAGAGGTGTCCTACATTAGCTATAAACGTGGTAAAATATTGAATATATAAGAGTGATGACCCATGTACCTAATGCCTTAATATTTTGGAAGGAGATGTGATATCAAAGTCTCTTGTGGTACTAGAACATTTGACTCGTTGATCTCGTGCACCCAAGCTCCCCAACAGGTCATACCTTAAAAATATGTCTATGGGTTGATCTATTTAAATGCAAGTTATATTTCGTTAATATTAATACTTAGTCGCGGTAAAATAATTAGTTTAATGTAAAACATGACATTTAATATACTAAAAAATATAACATTACATAATAAAAATAATATATTATGATTTAAAATGCAATTTTCTTTGAAAAAAGGGGATTGAAATCCAATTTGATGTTGCTAATTTTAATAAAAGGAAATCCGAAGACATATAATAATATTATGTTTTGTCCATATTAAGTTGTTTCATCGAGAGATAGAGGATCTAATCCAATGATTTGTTGAATAAAAGTAGCAAACGAAATGGAAAAAGAAGAAAACGAGAATGGATGGTTGCAAAAATGAAGAAGAAAGTGCCGACCTCATATATGATTGATAAGTCAATAAAGATTCATCATAATTCTTGATATATTATTAAGAAAAAATTATTTATAACTTTATTCCAAAAATCAAATTTAAAACTTTTTCACTCAAAAATCTCTTTAAAAAATGAGAGTTTATAGGAGTATTTAAAGAAAGACTTCGTATTCCTATACAACTGATCATAAAATTAATTTTCTAAGCCTAATTTGACTTCTAACATTTAATTATAAACTAAAACTAAAATCATAACAATTTAAATTTAACACAAATAAAACATTAAAAAAAAAGCAAAAAATTATTCAAGGCTTTATAAGCTAAGAATCATTATTTTGATAGAACACAAACTAAGAATCATATGCATTTGTGATTCTTGTTTTGTTGCTACGTCCCTTATAGATTATTTATGGTTTCTTGGCCCCTTCTTTCCCTTCTTAGTACTACATATGATTCAAGATACCACCAAGAAGGCAATAGATGTTAAAATTATTTATTTTATTTTAAAAATTTGACCTTATATGTGTATTCGGTTTGGACGAGATTTTAACATCAAATATTTTATTTTACTTTATACCGTAATAAAAGTTTAATTATTATGCATTGTGTTGTATGTATAAAAAATTATTACAATCATTCATAAAAATATATAATTTTGATAAAAATCAAAATGATTTAACGGTTGTAATTATTTGATAGAATAATTTTTTTTTAACATTCACAATATATATAAATTAAATCATAGTGATAATTACATTTTTTAGTGGTTTACTATTAGATTTCCAGTCTTTTATAAACAAAAATACTTTCATGTCTAGTAAAAAAAAAAGAAAAACTATTTCATTTAATTTTTTAATTTCATATATATATATATATATATATATATATATATATACCAACGTACTCCTAATTGTAATGGTCATATTTCAACAACATCAATTAATGAATATATTTAGAAGTATTTTTGAAATAATAACATTAAATATTGATAGATTAGTTGACATTTGCTAATATTCGAGTCTGTGAAATATAAACATATTTTGCTTATAATTGAGTCCATACGAATTATTTTATTTAATAGTTTTATCAAAATTCGTGAAATTGTGCCCACAAAACAAAAATCAACCTAGAAAAATCTCTGCTAACTTTCAAAACAAAATCTAATTGAGTCAAAAGACATGTACACTATATATCAACTTTACTTTTTTTTTCTTTCTTTCAATTGGCTTCCATGTCCTTTGGAATTGATTACCAATTTTGTAAATAAAAGGAATTCTTACTTTTCCCTTTTTTAATTATAAAAGCTTTGACAAGATGATTAATTGGGTTATTCAAATAAACAATGGTTTAGTCAATATCATTGGCTTGACAGTGAGCCTTCAAGTAATCATAAATTGTTCTCCTGTACACACCTTTCACGACAAACAAAGAGTTACAATGGAACAGTTCAAAGCTTTCTTCTCGATTGCCAAACATAGAAAAAATTATTTAAAACAATAAAATATTATTGCTTTGATATTTAATTTAGTTAAAAACTCAAATTATTTATTGAAGTATTAAAATAATTTATAAAAAAAATTATTATAATTAATTAAAAAAATATAATTTACAATCAAAATAGTCTGTAACTATCATATAGTGAGATACTAAACTGTATAAAATTTTAATAAATTCAAAAATCAATTTAAATTTTATATAAGTTTGTTTTTACTGATAAGAGATAAAAAATGGAAAGATGAAAGAGACGGAATAAAGAAAAAAAAGGAAAAGAGAGAGGTGGATATGCAAAGTGACACCAAACAAACAATAACAAATAAAGGCAAAAATGAAATGGAAGACGGGACGCATTTAGTTGATGTACACAGCAGTAAGATTTTAGGCAGGAAAATAAGATAGTGGGACCCATTAGCGGCATATTTCATTTGACCAATCCATTCTCTCTGATGAAATTCCCCAACCAGGGTTAGATTCCAAGTTAGATGCCACCACAGCACATCACACGTGTGGGGGGCAAGAGATTAGTCAGGGGCATGGCAGGGAGTGAGTGTTGGTCCCTCTCTCTGTGTCTGTTGGGTATGTTCCTCTGTTTCATCTCATATAAGAGAAAGCAAACGCGCAACATAGCTAAAGAGAATTTGCAGAGCCTTCGGATTTAGCATTATTCTTCTTATTTTATTTTTATTTTATCGTACGACCCACTCTCATATTATAAACACAATCTTCCATTCCTTCTTCCTCTATCTCAACCAAACAATGCGTGGCAGTTTAGAACCGTTGGATTTAGGGATTCAGATTCCCTACCACTTCAGGTGCCCAATCTCGCTTGAGCTAATGCGAGATCCTGTCACGGTTTCCACTGGTCAAACCTACGACCGAGGCAGCATAGAGTCATGGGTGAGCACCGGAAACACCACGTGCCCTGTCACACGTGCCAATCTCACCGATTTCACTTTTATTCCAAATCATACCCTTCGCCGTTTAATCCAAGATTGGTGCGTCGCCAACCGCGCGTTTGGCGTCGAACGTATTCCAACTCCCAAACAGCCCGCGGACTCTTCACTTGTTCGATCTTTGCTTAACCAATCTTGTTCCCATTCTGCCCCTACTCAACTACGCCTTAACTCGCTCCGTCGACTCAGATCACTCGCTCGTGACTCGGAATATAACCGCTCTCTCATTGCTTCTCACAACGTTTGTCACATCCTATTACCTATTGTTTTCGACCATATCGCTTCCGACGAGTTGAAACATGAGTCACTCGCTTTGCTTGTACTCTTCCCACTCAGTGAGTCAGAATGCACTTCACTCGCCTCCGATTCAGATAAGATTAACTACCTCACACGTCTTCTCTCGCACTCTTCGTTTGATGTCCGAGTCAACTCGGCCGCCCTCATTGAGTTCGTTGTTGCCGGGACACATTCGCCGGAGATCCGTGCGCAGGTGAGCAATGTCGACGGGATCTACGACGGTGTCGTGGAGATACTAAAGAACCCGATCTCGTACCCGCGCGCGCTTAAGGTTGGGATCAAGGCCTTGTTCGCTCTCTGCCTAGTGAAGCAGACGCGCCACCGTGCGGTGGCTGCCGGTGCGCCTGTTGTACTTGTTGATCGGCTTGCCGATTTCGAGAAGTGCGACGCGGAGAGAGCGCTGGCGACGGTGGAGTTGCTTTGTCGGGTTCCGGCTGGAATTACGGCGTTCGCCGGCCACGCGCTCACAGTGCCGATGCTTGTGAAGATAATACTTAAGATTTCGGATAGAGCGACGGAGTACGCCGCCGGAGCGCTTTTGGCGCTGTGTTCGGAATCGGAACGATGTCAACGTGAGGCGGTTGCGGCGGGGGTGCTGACTCAGCTTTTGCTTCTGGTACAAAGCGATTGCACAGAAAGAGCGAAGAGGAAAGCGCAACTGTTGCTGAAGCTTCTTCGGGATTCGTGGCCTCAAGACTCCATCGGAAATTCTGACGATTTTGCATGCAGCCAAGTTGTTGTGGTGCCGTTTTGACTCTTTTTTTTCATTATTGTAATTGTAATCTCTCAAATTTGTAATTCTTAGTGGAAAAAATATTTTAGATTTGAATACAAAATAGAAAAAAAAAATGGACATAGATTGTGAAGTTGGAGCTTAGAATCTTTTATTTAGACTGGTAAATAGAACTGAAATTCTGTATTTTATTAATTTTTCTTCTCTTTGTATCTAAGAATTCTTATTGTGAAGAACATGAACAAAATGCTTCATTAGAGTTTACTAGTATAATTTTGTCCCATAGAAAATGATGAGTTTTATTTTCTTTCTATTTTGTGGTTAATTTTAATCATGTCTGGATTGGATGATGGTGGGTGAATTTGCTCTGCATGTGGGAATATTGTGGTTATTGGTTGAGAAGAAAACATTCACTACCATTTGGTGAAGTACACGTTTCTAATAGCTCTATGGACGGAATTGTTTTTGACTTGTGAGGAGAGTCATTTTGAATAATCATTATGTTGGAGACTCTTAATCATGGCTGTTACTACTCACCAAAGAAGAAGGATACTCCTCTTCAATTTTTTCTTCTTTTTTTTGTACACTATATTCTACATCAATTCTAACATTGTTCTTTCCCACACTCATCTTACAACGACCCAATTCAATTTTATTTATTCTCATCAACGCTGATGAAAAATGAGAATGTAGATATTTTGGGGTTGAATTTAAGTCAAATCTTCGAATTACATAAAAATAAGATTTTTTTTTGTTGAAACGTCAAATAATGATGAGGAAGTGTGAGTTATCTATAGCATAACTAGAGTGAGTGTATTCCAATGGAAGACTATCTGTTATGGGCCACTATGTTAGCATGTAGGTGAATAGCAGTTATAGTCAATGAGTGTGAAGTTTGAGCAAAAACAAAACAGAGAAAACAGCAGGGTTGCACGGGTTTGAAACGTCTTTGAATGAAAAGGAAAAGAAGGGAACGTGTGAGGAAACAAGGTGAGGTCTATCGGGTCCCACTACAAGGACTTGGAAAAAGGTTTATGTGGTTAACGAATACGTACAGGGGACGATGGTCACATGTTGGTGGGAATGGGAATAAAACCATAGAATCACATGGCTACATGGCTGCTTGCTTATTTGTTATTTACTTAGCCCTTTAAGATTTTTTTTATTTTTATTTTTATTTTTTAATTTCTTTTTTGGTGATGGCTACTACTACTACTAGCGCTCAATGATCCCACCTAACTGGGTGAGTTCAAATCATTGTAACTAAACTTTATAAAAGGTGATTAGTGTGAGAATTTGAATTGAAATATAAGTTGAAATAATTTTTGAATATATTCTCTATTTTTAAATATAAAATGTTTGTTTTTTCTCCTATAGCATTTCTAATGGAGATATCAATAGAGGGTTCCATAGCAATGTGAACCCTAATCTTATTATTATTGATGAGATACTTTATGTAAGCTACTGTAACACTAAATACACAAACGGAAAAATATAAAAGTGTGGTTGTTTAAGAGTTGCATGATTTTCAACCATTAGAGCAAAATGTATGAGTTTTATAAGTACCCATGACATTATGGGGACCACTCATTAGTACATATTTGGTTTTAATTTTAGAGGGATCAAAATCAATATTAAAGTTGTAAAATTAATTTTTACCCATTTGGATATTGTCAAATAGAATTGATTATGCCTCTAAAATTGATTCTAATTTAAAGATAAAATTTGTAGTTTTTGACCATAAATATAATTTTTTTTATTGAAATTTGTTCTTGGACTTACTTTTACCTAAACACATTCAAACATAAATCACTTTACATTTAACTCATTTTTAATTAAAATAAATTTTAGACATCATAGAATCAAACACAGGCTTAATAGTGTGTGAAAATTCAACGTAAATTTTTTTAAAATAATAAATACTAATATGTGTATTTAGGTACATATTAAAGAATTAAAAATAGATAATTCGTTTGAGAAATTGTACATTCAACTTCTAAATAAGTTTTAAAATGTTTTTTTAAAGAACATTTTTACTTTTGGTTTAGCACAAGTTGTTGGTTGTAGATCTAGGGTGGGCAATGTCCATAACCAAATTATATATCTATACTTTTTGTAAGGATTTTCTATTTTCTTAATGAAAATTTCTTTATCGTAAAAAAAAGATATGGTTTTCGGATACATATTATCAAGATCTAAAATTGGAGACGCTCTTAATATAAGATTATTTTTAAAATTTCACATGCCTCAATGATTTCTTTATAAAAAATACTTTATTTAATTTTTCATTAAAAAAATTCAAATTTTTTTTCTCTCTCTCTCTCTTTCCTATAACACATATACTTGTAAAGACACTACACTAAAAATAGGTTTTAACAATATTCTTTTATGTATTTAACAACGCTTTTAAGTGCTATAGTATGTGGTGCTATTAAAAGATATAATATCGCTTTTTATATTTTAAAAAATATTGTTGTAGTTAGAAATATATAGTGTTTTTATAGCATTTTTTTTTGGGAGAAAAACGTTGTTGTAGATCTGACGTTTTACAACGCTTTTTCTAAAAAGCAGTAGAGTACATTTAACAACACTTTTTTCTAAAAAGTGTTGTCGTAGATCTTTTAACACTTTTTTTAACAAGTGTTGTCATAGGTCTTTAATAACGTTTTTTTTTTCTTCATAAAACGTTGAGTGTTATTAGATTAAAGATTGCATTGTTCTATTGTTTTCAAAAAGCCATGTTATTACTTTCATTCAAACTTTATATTCTACTGTACATTTAGTTTTTTCAAAATCATCAACATCATGCATATATTGACACAATGACAATTTTTTAATTCAAACTATATATTCTACTATACATTTAGTTTTTCTAAGATCATATACATCAAACACATATTGACACAATAACAATTTTTTCATTCAAACCCTAAATTCTACTATACATTTAGTTTTTCCAAGATCATCAACATCAAGTACATATTGACACAATAACAATTTTTTCATTCAAACTTTAAATTCTACTATACATTTAGTTTTTTCAAGATCATCAACATCAAGCACATATTGACACTAGCAATTTCCAGCAACATCAATTTTTCCAAGATCATCATCAACACAATAAAGACCCTATTGTAACAAAAATAAAATAAAATAATTAGAATAATTATCAGTTCACACAAAAATATAAAATAATAGTTTACAATGTGAAACTCACCTAACAACAAATTATATATCTCTTAGTTCGAGCATATACTGACACTAGTCTTCCTTGATTTCAGTTAGATCACATTCAAAGTAAGTTGACTTGGAGTTGTCAAAGTAACATGTGCGATATAATATTTGAACATAAATAAGTTAGAATCAAATATATAGGTAGTTTATATATCAAAATCTAATGAAAATAACGTACCATTCTGAAATTATACTTTGATTCATAACAATAATCTCGTTCATGAATTGCAAAATATAGTACCCGAAATCTATGTTGTTATCTTGGCGAGAGCACTGTAATATAAAACATATAGTTATGCATTGATTGTAATTATATAGTTATGCATTGATTGTAAATGAAAATTTAAAGGCATATAATTAAATTCTATAACAAAAATTTAAAAAGTATATAAGTAAAACATTTTTATGTTTTTCAAACCTTTGTTGGAACCCATGTGATGTTGCTTGACTTATGCTTCGACACTCTAGCCCCCCTTTGAGCACGGAAAATTTATAAAGCACTATAAAATAAATATGATTATTTTGCAATGACTAAATACGTTATTTATATGTATAAGAAATAAATGAATATTCCTTACGTATCTAAGATATTTTTTATTTTTGAGTGGTTGTTATAATGACTGTGTAATGGATCCAAATAATATATAATTTCTAAGGTGACATTGATGACAAACAACACCCAATGAATTATAGATAAAGAATATCTAATTACCCTGAATTATATGACATAAAAAACTTATCATTTTCTTTATTTTCCACAAGTAGATCAACAACATATTATTTTATTCTAACTAGATCATGTTGAAACATGGATAGCTTATGGAGAGATAAAAACGAAAATTTATCTATCAATTGACGCAGACACACCAAATTTTCATACAAATACCTTCAATTAAAATATAAAATTAAATTAATAAATGTGGCAGTGATGCAAGTAAAAGAAATTTTTATATCAAATAAAGTATTTTACATTACCTAATATATATGCTGATGACAGTAGCAACCAACTGATCATAATTCAGAAGTTCATATATGTGCTCTTGATTAAGTAATTCTTCATAATAAAATCCGAAAATACCTTTCTCCATTTTTATGATACATGTATATGTGCTCTCCATATACGTTTTTGATGTTATGTCAAGACACACACCAAATCAAGAAAGACTTGGATGACTAATTTTAGGAGAAGCAACTGATTTTCCCGGGACCAGTTTTTGCCGTACGACATATTTATTTTTAGGCTCAACTTTCTTAACCTTAGCTTTTGCTTGAATCTGAAAAAATATAGTTCAATTTGTTAGAATTTGTAGGAATCTAAAACAATGTGAACTAAATAAATTAGTGATTAAATAAATATTTTACCACGAACCTGCATTTGCGGTGCAGTGGATTTACTTTTTGACTCAACTTTCTTAACCTTTTATGTAGCTTTTACTTCAATATATAAAAATGAGGTTGATAATTTGTTAGTTATTATAGTAAGCTAATCTTCGTATACAGTTGATGTAAATGTCAAACCTTTTTTTGGTGAAATGACTGACTCATTGCGATGCTGAATCTTCTTATCATTCCCTTTAGAATTTGTAGGAATCTAAATAAATGTAAAACTAAATATTATTCCGAAAAAATCAGCATTCCTCTAAACTGTTTGCAGTTAAAAATCAGGAAGCAACTACATAATCATTATCTAAGTTTTCATATTAAATATATGTACAAAATATATGATTGGTAGTAATAATGTTTTCAACATACCGTATCTATGTCAACAAGATTTTTGGACCATGCCACATAACTACCCATTGCTTCTCCCAACAACTTCATATCTCCATCATTGTCAGGTACATGCAATGGCGCAAGTGTTTCTAAAATAATCACAGGTAAAATTTTAACGTAGCTGACAAGGATCAAATTATGGTATAATATTTCTTCAAAAGTATTGTACAATGTTCCTTTCCCAACTATGCGATAAGTAGGGGAAGATAAATAGAGCACACACGATTAGACACCATTGATCAATGATTAATACATAAATCAATTCATGTATTTGGTATGTGAAACAATTAGATTGAATGAATTTCTTAATTCATTAAGTAATTAATTACCTCTATAAGACTTTTACAAGTAATGTTGCAACTAGCATTTTCACTATGTAATTCTATATCACGTTGACACTCTGGAAGATGATTTTCCTTATTCTTATTTTTCACCAAACATGCAACTTGCTCTGTTAAATTTTTCAGCGCATCTAGTACTTGCTCATTAGATGGAATTTTAAGCGCATCTAGTACTTGCTCATTAGTTTAATATAATTAATTGGTTTTCAAACTTAGAACATGCATACATTTGAAATTGATGGCAGAGCCTTGGAATCAGATTTGGGACTCCTTAATCCATCATACAATTTGAATTACTACTCCAATAATATCACTATTCCTAATTTTCCTAAACATGGCATGTTCGACTTATATGATTCACATTATTTCACACCATCATATCCAACAACAAAGAAACGGGTGATTAGAAAACTACAATATCTTGAGACAACAAATTAAGAGAAAATAAATCCTACAAAACCCAAAAGAAATATAGTATCTGAGGGATTTATTTAGAGAGACGATTATTATGCCGATATTTCCAAAATCAAGAACCCTAAAAATATTTTGATATTAGGGTCGAAGTTGTGTTGAAGGGTTCGTATAGAGACACTTGCGATGGAAGTCGAGTCGAAGTCGTGTTGAAGTATTGTAAGGAAGGATTGCGTCGGGGGAGAAGGATTTGCAATGAGAGGAATGTGCTCATGGAGAGGAGGGTTTCGTAGAAAGAGAAAAGTTTCGCAAAGAGAGAGTCGTGTTGAAGGGTTCGCACAAAGACACTTGCGATCGAAGTCGTGTTTAATTAAAAAGGAACCCTACAACAACGCTTTTACAAAAAACGCTTTAAAAGACTATATGTTATAGCTACATGACCCTTTAAAAGCGCTTGTATAAAAAGCGTTGTAAATATTGTAACCCTATGACAACGTTTTTTTATAAAAGCGTTGTCTTTTGCTCCATGTATTTTTAATATATATTACAACAAAGCTTTTAGCTAAAAAAACACTGTTAAATGTGCTCTATAATATCTATATTTTAGTGTAGTGAGATAAATATCTAAAAGTAATACACTTTTTAGATAAATTTATCTTTAGAACTATTTATTTTAATAAGCAATTGAAGATAAAAAAAAAAGTGCTCAATTTTCACACATCACATGCTCAACTAAACACAACTTTTGTTTCCACACCACTATGAGAGTTTACACTATATTTAATTCACAAAAGAAAGTGAGAGGAAAGAAATGTAAGAGAAAATAAAGTAAGATGAAAGAAAGAGTTGAAAGTGAGATGATTATTGATTGCTTGATATAAAAGAAATTACAAAGAAAGTATGAGAGAAAATAAAGAAATCTATTTATGAAATGACATAAATATCCTTACATAAAAGTGAAAAATAATTGAGAATACAAAATGGCGTGAGTTTGACCTACGATACATTTTTTAGGCATAAGTCTGGCCTACGACCTATCATATGCTTTTTTTTCCGGCCTGACATGACCTTTTTAAAAGTTTGGATTGACCTGAAAGCCTATTTAAAAACTTTATTTACATTAAAACATTTAAATGTTATACTTTACATTTTTTTTAAATAGGCTAATCTATGTCTTTATATGAAAGGGAAACTAATAAAATTATAATCGAATCTAATAAAATAATACTAACAAGTCTACACTGTAACGACCTTACAAGAAAACAAAAATAAAAAAACAAAATGAATCTATAATTAGTCCAATAAAAATATCAAGCCACATGCTCTATCCATACCAATTTATATGATGCTCTACTCATACCACATGATGATGTCCACATACCAATACTAATGTACATATCTATATATATATATATATATATATATTTTTAAAAAATTCTAATAAAATGACTTTTAAAAAATCTGAAACAAACACACTTTAAACCCTAAAAAAATGATTTTTGGTTTCAAAAGAACAGATTTTCGACCGGTCAGACTTAATAATTTTTTTTATAAGTCTAAGTCTAACCTATTTAAATAAAGAAAGTTGGATTTCGTACCCCCACAATTAACCCTATACCCCCTTATTTAAAAAATTTAAGTTTGAAATGTCTAAAATAGCCTTAAGTAAACTGTAAAAATTAAAAAGTATCATTATATCTCCACAATTGTATTTCTTCACCGGAAATTTTAGAAGGAATTAAATTTCCGGTAGTCATTTTCAATACCGGAAATTTCTTTTTTGAAATTTCCGGAAGTTTAGTCCAGAAATTTGAAATTTCTGGGAGTTTCATCCGGAAATTAAAAATTTCCGATAATTTCTTTTCAATACTAGAAATTTAAAATTTTCGGGTAAAACTTTCGGAAATTTCAATTTTTGTCGAACAGTATTTTTTCTTTTCTCATTGAATTTTCTAGAACAGTATTTTTTTTACATTTTTTTCATTCTAATTTTTTCAGTGAGGACCAGAGCGAGTAATGATAATAGTTATTCGATTTTGTCGGTTAATTTCTCTTGTCCATTATATGACAGCTTCTCGTGACTCAAAAATTTGATCAATTGCAAATGCTTCAGTCAAATCTATATAATGGTTGTAATTTTTCCATCCCTATTTCAAAAAAAAAAAGTTAAAAAATTCAAAAAAAAAAAAAAAAATACATACTGAATTTTTGAAATTTATGGTTTGAGTAAAAGTAACTACTGGAAATTTCCAAAATTTAAAATGTTCGGTATTATAAAATTAACTACCGGAAAGTTGTTTGCGAAATTTCCGGTAAACAAATTGTATAACTGGATATTTTAAAAATGAAATTTATTGTAGTGATAATTTGTGTACCGGACTTTTAGGCAAAAAAATTTACCGGATTTTTAGGCCAAAATTTTTAGTTACCAGATATTTGGTTCAGGGGTCAGATTTTAAAGTAATTCTTTTTTTACTATTTACTGAATAAAAATTAAAAAGATAATTTTGAATTTTTAATAATTTGGGGGTATACGTTCAATTGAAGGGTACAAAATCTAACTTTCTTAAATAAATAGATTTACTCTAATCTTTTTATTAAATAGGTCAGACCACAGGTCTGTGACGGGACCTAACTTATTCTCTTCCCTATTCAGAATATTACTTATTCTCTTCCCTATTCGGAATATACTAGTACAATAATACTATATCTTTTAATGCAATAAAAATGTTAAAGGATTGTTTTGTCTTTTTATTCAACTTGATCAAGTTTTCTTGTAATTAGACACTCATTTTCATCCTTAAAAGTCGCATGCGCTCTCACATTAGTCCGTGAAAGGAAAAAAAAAAAGTTATTTTGAACTCTCTGAATCAATACTCCATTACTCAGATTAATCCTCATCGTTAAGTCTTTTACAAATTCGTTAGTTTTGATATAACATGCCTTGTAAGTTAACACATCATGTAAACAAGGCTTGATTTGGATCACAAATTTTAAAGCCAGTTATTCGATCACTTAATAAAGGTGTGTTCCAAAACTGAATGGTTCGAATCACCACCACCGGTAGTGTCGCTAGAAAATTTCTAATTCGACCCTAATGAAACGAGTCTTTCCAGAGCTTTGGAATAAAATACATTTTCTCGAATTCATAGTGTCTAAACCAACTAAAGTTTATTATCAATATCTTAGGAAGTCACAGGGGAGATGATATTTATTTATTATCCAAAGGCAAAGAGGTGCATCAAATCAAATCCATATTCTCTAGGAACCCTTTTCTGAATTTTACTCTAATGCATATCAATTAATCAACTAGTAAAGGTTTCCACAAAAAGGAATAGTGTCATTCAAGCACTTCAACGCCTTTTCATGGCCTCTCTGTGTTATCCTAATTGTGACCCTCCAACCATCATTTCAATTAATATTGACATTGACGAGGATCTATAGTAAGAGATGATAAATGATTTAATGTGGAAAATACAAAGATGTTCCTTTGATATTATTATTCTTTAGCTTTTTTTATATTCCTTTTTGATGGAATTGAATAACATCCTAACTTTATTCACCATATAATTAGTGGATCCAAACATCAATACACTGTTCGTCAACAATACACCAACTAGCGCTCGTAGGCTGAAATCTCGGCTTTGGTTCGCCCTTTGGCATGACGAGACGACAAGATTCTCGTTGGTGACTAATTTATATTGAAGTTGAGTTAAAATAAGCTTGTGCGAGAAGTTCAGTTATGTTGACAAAAGATAATGTCATGGAAACTAAGAAAAACCACTCCGTGTCGCTGAAAAACAATTAATTTTATGTCATTTTTGTCTTTGGATAAGCAAATCAAATTTGGTTATAAAAAGTGAGCCATGTGTCTAACTAATATCTTAACTTATAAGACATGTCATCAAAACTAACACTTTGGAAAAGATATTTAATGTTAAAGATTAATTTGAATTTTCTTCTTTCAAGTATTAATATGAGAGCGCATACAACTTTCGAAGATAAAAATGAGTGTTTATTCGTTTGCTAACCTTTCTCTCAAATTCCTTAAGAAAGAGAATATATGTGGCCCCATAAAAATGCTAATTTCCTCTCTCAGTATTATTATTACACCAAACTATAGTAACTTTTTGGATTTGTGTTTTTCCAAGATATGTGGTACAAAGGGACCCATCATTTTACTGTGACAACTTTTAACTTATTCATTTATTCCCCCTATTGGGACACCAACCACTCATATTCTACTCTACAAGGTGAAACATATCACCTAAGGAATAAGTTAATGGGGTAACCTTTACAGCTAGTTATAACAACGAAAGCATTTTCAAGTCAGAGATTGTATAACATGTAAAGAAACTTTGTGAGAAATTTCATTCAAAATTCGTCAGTGTCTAGCTGCTTTTAGATCATCTCCAAGAAAAGAAATCAAACTGTTTCTTCCCCCTCTTAATTGGAGGATGATATCATTGAAATTCAGTTTATTGGCGTGCATGATAAGTTGTTTTCAGGTTTCAGAAATTTAAATTGTATAGTGGAATGATTTTTCTGTACACAATATTCAAACAGTACAGTTAAAGTCTTCCCCTAAGCATTGAGAACTAGACAAATTCTGTAGAAACGTGCATATATATCTCTGAATATTGGGGTCATAGAAATTCAACTATCACATTCACACACTATTGAAATTGAAATTACTAAAGTGAGGTGAATAACAACACGTGCTCTTTTTTACTATTTGGGGGTCAAATTCATACTATTGACAAAAATGTCGGTGAGATCATGAATGGAACTGTACCGTGGTACTCATTCCGTCATGTATTATGGGTAATATATTATTTGCTACCAAAATGTATATGCCAAAATAAGTTTTATTTATATTATATAGTATTTAATTATTTATTCGAAGCATGTGTTTGAAATCAGTGGAGCTATTAACTAAAAAAATAGACCATAAAAAATTTAAGGTGGATAAAAGAATATGATATGATATGTTGATGATGTTATAGAAAGAGAGAGATAAAAATAAAATTAATTGTTAAATAAGTATAGGAAAAATTGAAATTTATATGTATTATTGTTGAAAATCTAATTTCATATAACTCACACGTCTACATCATATTGGAACACAAGAATTCTTACACCAATGCATAACCAAACATATCCTAATTTTATCTTTAAATTAATATTATTAAATATTTATTAAGTTCATATATATATATATATATATATATATATATATTATAATAATAGTTAACACTAATTGATTAATAAAAAAAAACTACAAAATAATTAATATAGATAATTTTATAATATTGTTTTACTGTTTCATCTATTTCCAACTCATGAGAAAAAGGTAGGAACTCAATTAATAATGGATACTCATAAGGCAACGTTAATACAAAATTTAAATAATTAATTATGAATAATTTAATTGACTTCAAAGGATTGATCATTCGGTTCTGTCATCTATGTACCCAAACAATATTCTAAAGTATGTCAATTCTCACCCTTTTTCTTAATATGAGCCAATGTAAATGATAGATTGATGCATCATTGTAACATTTGTGTTAAGAGTATTATATCCTTTTTTTTTATACTTTTTCTAGTATGAGTATTACGAAAAATGAAATACTTCATTGAAAGATTCTATTGACTATATTTTTAAGAAGAAATAATTTATGAAATTCATCATCTTTATAAATGGAATTACGATTTAATTGATATCAATTTAATATAAAATATATAATTCCTTTTGTTTATTTTAATTAAACTTATAAAATTTAAGTCACTATATCAGTCATAAAAATACAAATAATAATTAACATTAACGTGTAAGATACCATTGTTCATATTAAAAATTACCTTCATATGGTAGCCGTTATCAAATATATAGGGTAATTAGTCTCTTATAGATTATAGTAGTACTTATTTTGACAAAGTACTAGTTGAAGTTGGAGAGTGTAGAACTATCAAATCACTTCCACCAAACCAAATCTCTCATTCTCTACTGACTCAATATGAAAAAAATGGACCTGTCAAGTTATAATCTCTTTCAGGAGTTTTTTACATGTCACTCTTATTTATATCTCACACTCCAACAGATTTAAAAAAATTATTTTACTCTTTTTATTATATATAAAAATGAACTTTTTATTTCACTTACATATTCAAAAATTTAGCAAAAATTATTAAAAAAAAATTAAATTTTCGAAACTTAGGTTCATTATAAAATTTTTGAAATACAAAATGAATTTACTTTCAAAAGTTTGAATTAACATGTAATTTTTGAAATACAATTTAATGTATTTATAAAATATTTTCCAATATTTCGACTTTAACAAAAGTTTCAAAATACAAAGTTTTTAAACTTTCAAAATTTCAAAACATGAATTTTTTTGAAAGTTTTGAAAACCAAATTATTGAAATATAATTTTACATTTCGAAACTTTTGAACAAGATGAAAGTTTCGATAGTTTTAAAAATTTAGACTTTTACCCAAATTTTCGAAATATAAATTTTATTTCAAAATAGTTACATTATTATTTTAAAATTTCTTATTTCGAAAATTTTCTATTACATAATTTCCTATTACTATTTTGAAATTTCTGAAATTTTCTATTTCAAAAATATTAATTAACTTTCCTATTTCGGAAATTTCGTATTGTTTGAAACTTTCGAATTTTTTTTGAAAAATTAAAAATTACGTTCGTAATGTTTCAAATTAATAAACAAATTGCGAAAGTTTGAATTAATTTTGAAATTTTCAAAACTACCTTTAACAAAAGTTTCTAGACTTTCAAAAATTCAAAACATAATTTTTTCGAAAGTTTTAAAAACCAAAATTTTAAAACGTATTTATACATTTCAATGTTTCCAAAATTTAGAATTTTATTCAAATTGAAATATAGAATGACTCTCGGCAACAGATATCTAGGCTCTTGCATCGATTAAGAACGTAGCAAAATGCGATACTTGGTGTGAATTGCAGAATCCCGTGAACCATCGAGTCTTTGACATTATTTGTTTCAAAATAATGACATTATTTTTTGTAAAAATTTCATATTTCGAAAAGATCTAAATTTTTGAAATTTTCTTTTTTGAAAATTTTCTATGATGGAATTTCCTTTTTTTATAGTTAGTAAAATGGGTAAAATAGTCTTTTTAAGTGTAATGATGGAATGAAAGGTATAGGCGTGGGGGTGACAAGTAGAAAACTCATTTAGCCATATATTTGGTGGCCCAACCCAAACACTTTTGGTCAGGTTAAAGTATTTTAAGAAAATTATACAATTTT
This sequence comes from Cicer arietinum, assembly GCF_000331145.2. NCBI lineage: Eukaryota > Viridiplantae > Streptophyta > Magnoliopsida > Fabales > Fabaceae > Cicer > Cicer arietinum. The sequence continues at coordinate 17,245,516 of NC_021165.2, forward strand.
ACCATATTAGACTTCTATCCCTACAAATGTGATGAGCTAACATATTTGCACTCACATATTTGTAACATTATATTTTGTTAAGTGATGAACATGTTTTTTCTCTTCTTCATCTAAACATCCAACAAATGCATGTCCCTCCAAAATATCAAGTAATTCATGGTTGTGAACTTTACAAATTACTTTAAATGTCCATCATAAACCATATTTTAATGGTTTTGATCTAAACTTGAAAGGAAAACCACACTTTTTTTATGAACATTGAGTTAAACTATCAACACATTTATATTTTTTTCCTTTATCACAACCTAATATTAATTTATTCTTCACCATCTCTCTCATGTCTCTTTATCTAATCTAGTGGTTATAATCGTCATTTTGTTTTTTATACCAATTTCAACTAACCAAATTCACAACAGTTTCTAGTATATCAAATACTTGAAGTAAAATATAAAATAAATTATAATCATTAATCATTAATCACAATAATAGGTTTTTACAATATTAATATTACCTATAATTATTTATACCTGATATGTGTCAAAAAGTTGATAGTATCGACGCATATTTTATCACATAATAGTAGTGGTTTATTTATATTTGTTAAAATTTATATAAATAAATAAAATAATTTTTTCGAAAAAAGTTGTGTACCAAAAAACTTTTTACAAATTTTCTAGCAAACTCTTCTGAACTGAAAACTTTGTGAAAACGTTTTCCGGTAGTTTACATTTTCAACCTTCTACATTGAAAAACTTTTTTTAAAGGTTTCTGGTTTCAACCTTCTCTACTGAAAAATTAATAAAAAGTTTTTCGGTAATTTTCAAAAATCTTTTATGTACTGGAAAACTTGGATTAATTGATCGGAAAATATTTGAATGGTAAAAAAAGAAGCTGAATTTGAATTTGTAAAATAGTAAAAAAAATTAAAGAATAAAGTTGATATTTTAAAAATATTATGGGGTATAGGTATATCAGTAGAGATACAATATAAAATTTCTCTATTTTAATTTGGAGACTTTTGTTGCTACCTCAGTACATTTTAAAAAACTCTTTATTTTTTTTTTCTTTAACTTTCATTGGACTAACCAATCCAGACAAGATTTATCTTAATTGATCTGAAAAATTAAAAGTTAATATATACACTTTTTAATTCACTTTGGATAAATCTCATATGAATTTGTTAATATAGAGTTAAAATTAAAAGAAATAAAAAAAATTGGAAAATTGAAGTATTTATGAGATGTAAGGGGGTGAGAGGGAAAACTTTTTTAAATTTTTATTAAACTTAAATAAAAAGAGGCCTAGTCCGTCCCAATAGGCCCAACGGGCTTTTAGACTCACTAGGCCCAGCCAAAATTGAGATCTCTTCAAAATAATAGAGGCACAAAAAATTGAATTTTGTACCCCTTTAATTAGATTTGTATCTCTTAAAATATTAAAAATTCAAATTTGTTCCTTCAACTTTCATTAAATTAGTAATAAAAAAAAATTAATTCAAAATCTCACTCGTCACCAAAATTTTCTGTAAGTAATATTTTTCCTACAAATATCTGATACAGACAATTTTCGTACATTATTTATACTACTAGAAGTTTTGTACTTTAAAATTTCTGGTAGTAAATTTTACTCTACTGAAAATTTCAAAATTTTTGGTAAGTATTATTTTGTTTTTTTTAATTTATTTTTCTTAACTTTTTTTTTGACTTTTTTTTAACTTTTTTATTTTTTAATTTTATAATCCTGTTGTTGTATCTGTGTATTTCTCTTTCTCATTTTTTCAATGGTAGCTCTCCTATTAGATTATGTAGTAGGTTGAACTCGAGAATATTCAATTATATTTTTCGCTCCTCGTTAAAAATTAATTGAATATGAAATAAATGTAAAAAAAAATATTAAAAATTAAAACAAAAATTGTACCAAAAATTTCAGAAAGTAATTAAACTTCGAGGAGTTTCAACTGGAATTTGAAAATTTCGGTAGTTATTTTTCAATGCCAGAAATTTCATTTTTGAAATTGTAACTTTTGGGAGTTTCAACAGGAAATTTGAAATTTCCGATATTGAAAAATAACTATCGAAAATTTCAAAATTGAAATTTTTTATTTTAAAAAATAACCAACGGAAATTTCATGAATGAAATTTGAAATTTCCGATAATTTCTTTTTTCTGATTGTGAGTACTACCAAATATTTTTTTTATTTTTATCGTAAGGTTAGGGATATTTTCAGAAGTTTAAGCATAAATTTTTTAAATGGAGAAGTATAAGTTTAAATGGGGTACAAAATCCAACTCTTGGAAACACCTTTTATTTTTTTAATACATTCGTACGATGGTAACTATTGTAAGTTTTATTTAGAAAAAGAAAACACTATTTTAAGCTTCGATAATTTTTATTAGATTTAAAGTGTGTGATTTATTTTTTATTTTTTATATATAAATGAGATTAATTGAGATATCATCTTTAATCTAACAATATCGATATTTGTGAGTTGTAATTTTTATTTAATTTTATTATTAGTTTTTATACGTGATTTGCCTTCATTATTAATGTCATATCAATATGTCATTGAGGGAATGAATGAGGTGATAAGAAAAGCGCAGATTTAATACATACTTTTAATAAAATATTAATAGTATTAACTATAGTAATTAAATATTGGTCATAAAAAAAACATTGAGGCAAGGTTGCATCTTATTGGGAAATAATAAAATAATAATAGTTTAAATATTATTATTATTATTATTATTATTATTATTATTATTATTATTATTATTATTATTATTATTATTATTATTATTATTATTATTATTATTATTATTATTTGCTATTATTATTATTATTATTATTATTATTATTATTATTATTATTTGCTAACCTTGTTGAGCCTCAGGGCAGTGTAATGCATAAGGCCATGGCCTTAAGCCTCAATTTTTCAAAAGAATTATGCTGTATAGATACATAGAATTAGTTTAAACAAATTCTTATTTGGACATGCAATATGAGACACAATATCATCTAGTGGGAGTAGCCAACTAGCCATATATTTAAATTGTCGCAAAAATTATTTGATGAAAAAGAAAATAGGAATAGCTTATATATGCAATGGCCACAAATATTACTGACCTCTATTTTTATGCCTTTATTTGACAAACAATTCCTTATTTTATTTTTTAATTTTACCTGTCGTGCAATCATCAAGTGGATTTCTACCACAATTATCTATTGAAAATTGCAAAACAATAATATATCACTTAAGTTAATCAAGTAAGTTTAAATGATTTTTAATTTCCAAAATGCAACTATTATTTATGTTTATCTATAAGTAAATGATAGAACTTTAACATTATTCCTGCAATTTTTCTAATCCTATGTAATATCATTAGTTGAGTAAATTAAACTTCTTATATACTAATAATGAAATGTTAGAATTCGTTTTATTATTAAATTTTAATGACTTATTTTGTTACTAAAAAAATAGAAGATTAATATATGACAATTGAAATTTTATTATAATATTATTTCTCTCTTTTTTAGTAAAAAAATAAAAATACTCTTATCTCTTTTAAAAAAATTTGCCTAAGGCCTTAAGTTTTCTATACACGCCCTTGAAGTTGTTGAGCATCTATCCCCTTTTTGTGTTTTAAGCCATGACCTAAATTTTGAATGACTAATCTTACATGGAATTAGGTGGAAATTTTAATGTGTTGCTTAGATAAAGTTTTAAATTTGAGGTTGCTAATTGGTTAACTTCGTATTAAGAATGTGGTAGTGTATAAGAATAAAAATTGAAAACTGTTGATAAGTTTAAATTTTGAAAAGATTGTGTTGTTAAAGACAAATTTGTAAATATTAACGTCCGACTACAATTGGTAAATAAGTTTTGGAGTTTTCTACAATTATGGTGTTTAAATAAGTTTAAATTTAAATTTGAAAAAAATGAATTATTAAGAATAAATTTGTCTAGTAAAAGGTTCCAACCAATATTAACAGTAGTTTTTATACGTCAAAATTAGTAGTTGTTGATAATTCACTTTAAAGTTACCTTTATATAAAAAAATAAAAAAAAAATAAAAATAAAAAATAATAATAATAATAATAATAATAATAATAATAATAATAATAATAATAATAATAATAAGATAGGCAAAAAGGCTTTTAAGGACACCCAAAAAAAAATAGTCTTAGTGTATGTATATCTGATTGCGAACAATAGTATTCAATGATGTATGCACCAAGTGACCTCACAAGTTTGAAGAATGAAAATGGTTAGAGTGAGATAAGTAAATGCTCAAAAGCTAAATTGGCCCATGACAGGACAAGCATAGAGTTGTTTAAATTAATTCATTATAAAAATTCAATTCACAATTTTTTTTATAAAATTGAAAATGCAAAATTTAACTATATCTTTAGCATGAGTTGTGTCCTAAGAAGCATTTCATTTGTGTTAATAATATATTGACGCCCCAGCATCCAAGTTAGGGTAGAGAATAAATCAAGAAACCTTTCTTCTTTTAGATAAAAATACCATGTAATTGACATATAGAAGAAACAAGATATAAATTAAAGTCTAAAATATCTGACACGGCAAGATGAAAAAAAACACATAAGAGTAATAATCTTCATTGGGGTTTTGAAGAAAATATCTAGAAGAGAGAGCCACATAGTTAGCAAAGGATGGAAAATGAGATACTTTGATGGATAGGATGGCCGTAATCATTCATGGAGATATTTTATTCCTAAAAATTGAAAACTTTGTAAACCTTTTAACATAAGAATTTGTAACAATTCCTTACCCTAGAGAGATGATAATATCGTAGCCTTTCTTTAGCATTGAAGATTTAGAAGCATTTTTGGCATTAAAGGAACAACAGATTCAAATATTGCAAAAAGGTCGAGTTGTAAAAAACTCACCAACCTTATAAAGATTTGCAGTATGAGAATGTCCAAGACTCGCTTGTTTGTGAGAAACTGTGGAAAATGACATAGGAAGAGGAAAGGTACGAGAAAATAACTCAACTTTGTTTACAAGTTGCGAATGAAGAGTCGAGTCTGAGACGGCGAGAAAAAGAACAAGATGTGATTAAAGGCCTCAGACTCAGATTGTTGTAAAACTCTTGCAAAAGACATAATGTTACTTGAATGACACTCTAGATTTTCAATATTTGGTGTGAGAGGTGTGTTAAGAATTTCATGTTAGATGAGATATATTTATAAATGAAAAGTTCTTTGACTTAGTCGCAACTCAAATTCTAATAGCATGAAAGGATTATCTTTTAAGATTGGTAGCTAAAGTAATCTCAACATATAACAATGTATATTACTTTGAGTATTTATTTATTTATTTTTTTGGTTACAATATTTCTTCTTTTCTGTTGGAGAAATAAAAAAGAATGTTTAATTTGTTTCTGTAGGGTAATCATAGCATTCATTATAAGTGTCATTTAGACATCTAATTCTATATAATGAGATTTAGAGTGCCATTTATTTTGAGTAAAAGTATTTATGTTATTATGGACGTACTTCAAATGTTTTTTTAATAAGAGATAATAACAGGTCAAATATTCTAGAACTATAAAATATTTTTTATATTACATAATTATCTAAAATTTTAAGATAATTAATATATAGACATTTCTTTTATATATTCAATATTTAATCTTTTTACACAATATACTTCAAAGGATAAAAATGGATATATTTCCATTTGTTAATATTAAAGAGTAAACTTAATTGAATGAAAAAAGATTAAACTTAATAATTAATTTAAATAAACTTGTTTATATTAGAAAAGCAAACACATAAGGCTGTAAAATAGTTCGAACGCCATAAAAACGAAAGATTGTACCCGTTTGCTCTTAGGACCATCCAAGTTTGGCCATTTCTAATTGTTTTCGGGGAAAAATAAAAATTATACGAGATGGTAAGACAAGTTCTATCATCAAAATCTTATGATATCAATATCATAATTTCTCCAGCCGCTTGCTTGTATGTTTCCTCCATTGAATTTGCATCTTGCAACTGATGAGAAGCTTGTTTCGCCTGCAATATTAACACAATTAATTACATTGTGCTATTTTTTGTATACACATATATACTTAGGAGAATCAAATTACACTAATGAAATGATACATTAATATTACACTCGTTCAACGTTTTACTCATAATATATTTCACAAATTTGACTCTTATATTAAAAAATTATATTTAAATAAAAATTATTAGATATATTATTGAAGTACATTAAAATTAACGTCGTATAATAAATGTATTCAAACCGTTAATTTTAACGCACTTCAATAACATGTCAAATAATTTTCGATTTTGGAAATATATTATTGAATATAAAAAATGATAAAAGAGGGGAGGAAGTTTGAAACTTACATGAGCTAGAATCATGTAGAAGTTTCCATTTCCATTGCACACAATGTTGGCAGATATAACATCAATCCTATGTTTCTCCAACACAAAAGCAATTGTGGTCATTAGTCCTGGCTTCTTAGTTGCACAAATGCAAAATTGTGCTTCACCTCCACAAATGTTCAACACAACATTTTGAGAAGACCATGTTTGAAAGGCTACTTGTGGTGGAGGTGTTGAAAATGCATTTGAAGGATTTGAAGTTACAATTGCATTTGAAGGAAAGTTATAATTTGAGGATCCTTGATCAGCTATGATTGCTTCCCTTGACTCATAGGGATGCCAATGAGAGTTGATTATAGATGATTCACTCCCAAATGAGGACACAGATTTGAGCCTTTTTTCTTTCTCCTTTTCTAGCTTTTCCAAAGTTTGTTGTAGATTTTTTATGTGCTTCACTGCTGCATCCACAATGGTTGACTTATCAGCCTGCAAAAGAAAATCATTGTGACACCAAAGTTTTATTCTGATGGTTGTCTTGCTGCCATGGATATAGTTGAAATAAGTTATATTCATCAATGATGTACTTATTTTCTATTTTTTATAAAAAAATAATTTTATTTTTAGTATTTTTACAAAAACTTTTATGAAAAGATACTATTGGACTCAAATATAAGAAGAAAAAAATGTAGTTTGTTACTGTGGGCTAAAATATAAGAAAAATTTAACTAAGTAACTCTATTTAATGCTATCATTTTCAACATAAAAAATATTATACAAAATTAAATGAAAAAAAAAAGTAAACGTTTAGTAAATTAATTAATTTTTTTTATTAAATTAGGAAAATTAATATGTGTGCAATTAGTTAGTAATCTTGTATACTGAAAGTTATTACTTGAAGATTTCCCCCCAAAAATTATTGTTTCAAAGTTTTAAATCATGCCCAAAAATCCCATTAAGTCAAAATTTGCTTAGTGTAATAATAATAATAATAATAATATTAATAATAATAATAATTATAATTATAATTATAATTATAATTAAAACTAAAATTACAGTTATAATAATTATAATAAATAGAAATAATAAAATAAAATAGACCACATTAAGTCCATGGGCTGGCTCTGTTACTGTGTGCCTAGTACATCCTAAATAAGTAAATAACAAATAAACATAATTGAAGTATTTAAGATTGTATTACTCTTTTTCAAGTGATATATTTCATTTAGTCTTGCCTAAAAATAAGATTTCTTTTAGTCTTTGTTTATTTATTTATTATTGTGAACAAATACCAAAAACTTAAATGTAGAGAGAGATGAGGAATTGTAATTTCAACTTCAGAAACCTCTAAATCAATCGTATGTTCTTTGAAGTCTCCTAATTGTATTTGAACTATTGAATTAACTTAATTATTAAGATTAACTTTTATATCAGATTGTTACTAAATTGTTTGATTAATCCAACAATTAACATTGATAATTAGATTAGTCTAACAATCAAAATACACAATTGAAGTGATCACAGAGAGCTAATAGTTCAAGTCTGTCATTGTATATATATAGTGCGTGAAGATATTCAACATTTTCTTGTGTCCTTTAAACAACCCTAGATTAGGGATTTTAAGGGTGATGCATGAGAAAAGAACCAAAAAAAAAATTGTGCTTACACTTATGTAATGATTATTTTGTATTGTTTGGAACTTAATAAGGAGAAAATTAAAATAGTATATTGAGAAATAGATAGAGTATCCTTTTCTATATTTCCTAATTGTCGAAATTGAAAAAGATAAGAAAGCTATGACATATATGATTTACCTTAGAAGGAAGCTGAGGAAGCAAAGCATGAAGGCCAGAGAACATGTTCCTCATTTTCTTTCTCCTTTCTCTCTCAGTCCATATATGTATTTCATGATCAGAATCACGATACTTACCATCTTTCCCTTCACCATCACTTCGCTTCTTAATTCCTTCTTTCTCTCTCATTGCTTTCATTTCTAACTTCTGTTTGCTACTCTCACCTGAGGTATCAGAATTTGTGAGATCCACTGCCTCATTTTCCCACACCAAACCCAAATGAACACCTTCATCATGATCTACACTCATGGCCATTTTCTGTCTAAGAATGAAAGAGAGAATATATATATATATATATATATATATAAGAGACTTAGAAGAACATAGGAAAACGATGAGGAAAATGATACATTTATATAAAAGTAGTAGAGTCTAGTTGAAGCCTCTAAAAATATATATAGAAATATAAAATAGAAATTATTTGATCTAGAAAGTAGAAATGATGAGTTCAATATAGAAGCATCCACAATAGAATCGTATTTTTTTTTTAAGCACACAATATAATCGTATTTTTTTTAAGCACACAATATAATCATAATCAATGTCATTACTACACATCCTACCAAATAGAGATAAATTAATTATATTAATATTTTTCATTAGAAAAACATTTTTTAAAAATTAGGGTCAGTTTACTTTGTGAAAATATTTTTTATTTTTTATTTTATAATATATAATATTTGTGTTAATTTTACTTTTTGTTAATAAGGATGTAAAAAAAATTAATTGTCTATATTTTTAAAAATAATAAAAATATTAAAAAATACATTTTTTTTTATTATTTTTGTAAATGTATTTTCAAAAACTGATATTTCATCTTCTCTACAATACAGTTGTCAATTTTGAGAGTTTCTTATCAAGACAAAATGAACACAAATTTTATTAAAAAATAAAAATACAAAATATTTTCAAAAGATAAAAAGAAATCTTAAATATGGTGTGTAGCAACTCCTCTCTCACGTATTAAGGTCCCGGCCACCACATAGTACTTTATAATACTTCCTTTTTTACAGAATTAATAATTAAAATGTTCCAAATTAAAAATTAACTAGTTAATTTTCTTAATATCAACTGAATTCTTAACAAATTCAATGAAATTTCTGACCATTGTGATGCCTACAATAAGAGTATATTCCAATCCTTAAGATGGAATTATGGACACATTTTTCTTTTTCGGAGTATGACAAAGTTAATTATCAAATTGTTAAATATAATTACTTTCAAATTTCAATCAACATATAATAGTAATATGAAAAACTTTATATATTTTATTTGTAACAAGGAAGCATCTAGGTAAAAACATTTGTCTTTATGATATTATATAAATAATATTTTACTCAAAATTATTATTTAAAAATGATACTCATTAACTATATAATCTGATTTGTTTACTTTTTTATTTGTTTCCTTCATGTTAATCTTTAACTATTTTTCTAATAAACTATTTTATACTAATAATATTATCAATATTAATTGCCGTTGATTTACAAAAGTTATTTTGGATTATTTAAATTTTATAATATACAAACTCAAATTAAGTGATAAATTTAATTAATTAATTTGTGCTAAAAAAGTGTTTAGTCTGCATTACCCTTCCAAGCGGTCTCGTAACCATTTTTGTTGTGTTCTGTGAGTTTTAAGATGATGAGTGAGTTTTTTGTTCTTATCTAATACTATACGCAATGAGTACACTCTCAATGTATTCTTAACAAAAGAGAAATAATCTAACGTAATGTATAATGATTATTTAGATGCATTTTGCCAGCATTCTCTAATGATTAACTAGTACTACTACTACTACATTATATTCAGCTTTATTTTCGTGATTGTTCACCGTCCAATTTAATAAATAAAATGGATAAAAAAAATTTAAATATCATTAGAAATTAGAATATTGAATTAGAATACTGAATTTTCAAGTCATCTAGAATAAAAATAGACAAATAGTCATCTAGAATACTGAATTTTCAAATTAAATAACCGGCCACGCGTTCAGCAATTTTTTGTGTGTAACGGTGCTAATAAAAAAATTCAGGAGACAAAAATTCATTATACCTTTTAGAATTAAATTCATTTATTTGATAAAAAAAGAATAAATTTCATTCATAAATACGTAAAGTTAATACTGAAAAGATGCGTAATAATTGATCGTATGTTTCTTTTACAAATATCGTATGTTGCTCTTAAAAAAAATATGGAGAAAAATAGGAAAATATGTACTAATATATACGTATACGTCCTTCATCCAAATCAATAAGAGAAAGGAGAAAAGAAACAAATAATTCAAAATGTGTATGATAAATATATTATCATTGAATTATGAACATTAATTCTATTTAATTTTAGATATTTGTACTATAATAAATATTCCCTCAATTGTATAAATAATTTTAAAAAAAATGTTACTTTTATTAAATTGCTCTTATATAAACTATTGATATATTCAATATTCTTATTATTATAAAGTGGTAGATATTGAATTATGAGTCCTAAATGTAATATTAATTATATGATATAATTAAAAATAATAATTAATATTTTACATTAAAAATTTAAAAAGTCATTCTAAGACAATTTTTTTCCGTAAATAAGTCATTGATTATAGAACAGCGAAAATATCATGTATTGTACCATAATTTGTTTTATTTAAGCGTGACATAAAACTTAAGAAAATATATACTCTTAAAAAATTTCTTTTTATCTTTTTATAAGATTCCCTGCGAATGTTTATCCACGTAAATTATTTCTTCATCAAGACACTTCTAATTATGTTGCATTTTTTTATACAAGCTACAATAAATATTATAATAAAATATAAACTAATTCTATTTTCTAAAAGATAAACTTGTAAAATAACACAAATTATCAACAAATTTAATAATATAATCAATTTCCTTAATACATTAGATTTAGTAGGGGTAGTAAGAAATATCTATATTGTGATTAAAAAATATACACTACTCTCTCATTTTCACAATAATTGATATATTTAACAAAAATATTTGTATTAAAATAGTTAACATTTTTAATTTTTAAGAAGATATTAATGATATTTTTTAATTATATTCTCTAATTAATATTACATACACAAATTTCAATTCAACAGTATTATTATTTATATTTATGATAATAATAAATATATCAATATAACTATCGTAAATATGAATTATATATTACAGTAAAAATAGTATTCTCTTATTTTTATTCATATATTTTGTTAATATGTGTAAAATGGTGAAATAAATCGATTATTAAAGTATATATGTGAGTGGTGTTACATGTCTTTAAAAAATAAAAATAAAAAGACAGAGGTGGTACAACTACATGACAAATTAACAATCTATATGCTTTTTAAGATTCAATGAAGCGGAAAATTGGCGGTGCAAAGCAATGTGGTTTTGGTGTTGGGTGGTGTACGCTACGCCCTATGTTTTGTAGTGTACTATATACACAATACAACAATTTGGGCACACTGGAAAGTAGATCGAATAAAACTTCTTCTGGTTAATCAAAAACGCAAACTCGTAAAACCACTTTTGCAACAACACTAATCCTCTAATCATTAGATCTAACTTACTAATCATTACTCATTAGCTGGCTGCAATGCAACACGCAAATGTCTATTTTGAAACGGCTTATATAGAGAGACTCTCTCTTCCATTTCCACTGCTTCAAAAAATGAGACTTTCACTAACTTTTGTACATGTTAGTTCAAGAACAAATGATTAGTTTTAAAAAGTGAACTGAATATATAATCACGCACATTTTGATTACTATATTATGATGTTTTATCTTCACGTCACTCTACATAAAATACAGTTAATCTATGCAGTGTTGTGTATGGATCTATTTAATGACTCACATTCGAATTGATTTAAAAAATACGCAAATTGATTTAAAATTTTGTGTTTAGATATTTTAAGTGAACCCGATTGAATTTTGAATTTTTTATTTAAAATTAAACCAAACTAAACAATCGTATATATAAGTTTTTATTATTTTTTATTTTTTATTCATTTAAAATATTATATTAATTTATTATTAGTTATTAATTATTTTTAATCATTTTTATTTGTTTTAATTAATAAATTTGTATTACTACATATTTCAATGTTATTCTATAATATTAGTTTTCAAAATAAAAATATAATCAATCAATTTTATATTTTTAGACATTCTAGAATGAAAATATTTTAAAGCTTATTATAAATATTTGGATAAATATCACTCGTGGTCCCTTAACTTAAGTTCAGTTAACGTTTTAGTGTTTTATCTTTTTTTTTTTCTCCGATTTGGTCTTTTATTTTAATTTTAAGTGACGATTTAATCTTTTATGTTTTAAAATGCCAGTAATATTATCCCTTTTTTTTTTATAAAAATTCAAAAAATTCATCAAATTTTTTAAATAAAACTCATAAAATTAATTATATTTTTTAATATAATACAAATTTCATCAAATTCGTAACTCAAATCTTCAAATAAACTCATATTTGTCATTCTTTATTTGATGTTGTTAGAGATAAAAATATGAGTTTATTTAAATATTTAAGTTATGAATTTGATGAAAATGCATTATATTGAGGATGATAATTAATTTTACGGATTTTGTTTGAAATTTTTTATGAATTTTTGCAAAAAATAAGGATAACATTGTTGACATTTTAAAACATAAAAGATCAAATTGTCACTTAAAATTAAAATAAATGACCAAATTGGGAAGAAAAAAAAAAGATAAAGGACTAAAACGTTAACTGAAATTAAATTAATGGACTAAGGGTGGTATTTAACTTAAATATTTTTAATATATAAGTTATTGAAATAAAATTTCTTAGACATTCGAGAATGAAAATATTTTAAAATTTATTATAAATACTTCTAATATATAAGTAAAGCTATTGAAATAAAATTTCTTTGATTTAAACTTTCATGTAAAAAAAAAAAAAACTATCTATAAATTTGTGTACTAAACGCGGTAATCACTAATTTGTATATGTGTTACTTAACACTGATTTCTTTTTGTATTTTATACATCAATGACATCATTTATTTTTTAGGCAAAATTTCTTAATAAATATGTTTGAATGATTAAAAAAATTAATTAAATAAGGATTTAATTAATTTTGGTTTTCTTAAGTGATCTAATTAATCATATAATATGTTTTTGTGAATCTTAAACAAGTTTTTGAAACATACTCATCTGTGAGAACGTTTATCATCCTAAAAGATGAAAGGTTTCATCACTAGTTTTGTTGATCGAAGATCTAAGGATGTGCATTGATGACAATCAAGACATTAATGACAAAAGGAATATTGTTTTTACCGATCAAACTAAAAGAATGTGAACCGTAGTACAAAAGAACATTCTCATATGACACAAAGAATAAAAGGAATATTTTGAAAGGAACAAACTGACATTGTTCATGTGTTCAAAGACAAACTCACTCTTTATGAACATTTGATTATGTTTTTCCATCATGCTCATGCATGTTTTTCAGAATTGAGGACATTTAGACATAAGAACATTGAGAAGATAATGTTATGCACTACAAGTACAAATGACAGCTCATTGCAAGCTCAGACATCCTACTTTGCAACTCATGACAGAATGTATCATGTTGTCAATGGAATGATCAAGCTCCTATATCATGTTAATAACAAAAGAGAATGTCTTCATATTGATAAAGATATCTTCATACAATGCAAATGATGATTATAAACATCTTCAAAGAAGAGAATGATTACCCATAAAGAAAATGATGTCTATTTAGATTGCAGATGACGTTTAAGCAACATACTTTAACACCTTAGGACATATGCCCAATAGTTATATATGTCCTTTACAACAACAAGGTGTCTTCCAAGTCTATAAATAAAAGGTATTTCAAGTTGCAATCTTCAAGAGATTACAATCAAACATATTTCACTTTCTTAACTACAAAACTATTAAAGTTCTATTCAATTATTAAGAAATACACGACTTCTCTTTGTCATAGATTTTAGGATCAAACTTTTTGAATGTGTTCTTAGTTCAACCAATTTCAAAAATAGTGTTGTGATCAGATCCAAAATAAATCATCATTATCATCTTTCTATAAACATCATCAAAATTGTTTAGTTGAGAGAAAACTTGGGTGACTTCTTATAAGTATCATTAAGTTTGTCTAGTTGGGAGAAAACTTGGGTGATTTGTGCAACCATGTTGAGGCTAAGAAAATACAAGTGTATAGTTAATATTGAGACAAAATCTAAATTTAATGTTTTGATGAAAACAAACAAAAAGTTAATTAAGAAGGTTAATTATGACTCTAAATGTTATGTTAATTTAACTTGTGCTTTTGAGTGTATTAATTTAAAGATATGATTTAAACAAAGCAAAGAAGTCAGCATAAAAAGACAAGAAACTGAACAGACAAGAATGAAGAACAATCTTAACAAAATCTGGAAAACAAAGAATGTTCTCCAATTTCAAGAATGATCATCACAACTCCAAAATCAATCAATCTCCACTAGTTAAAAGAAGTTTTAGCCTCTAGATTTTACATCTATATCATCAGCACTTGACAAGGCACAAACTGAGATGATTAGATTCAAAGAAACTACCCGAATCACAAAGAGAGAAGATCACGAATTAGCAAGACCAAACAGATCTCAACCTTCTCCAGCTTGACTGTCAAGAACGAAGAACATTCTTCACAGCATTTTGATCATTCTCCGGCATGTTAACATTATTCTCCAACATATTAAACATCAATCTGCAGAAAATTCTCATCAATCTTCAAAATGATCAGATCTATCTTCAGAATGATCATATCAGTCTCCATAATGATCAGATCACTCTCCAGAATGATCAGACCAGTCTCCAGAATTCTCAACATTATTCTCCAGCAGACTGTCATCATTCTTGAAGCTGTTTTGGCATAATCAAATCTCCAGGTCGAAGCAATATCATCAACAAATATATTTAAGGTATAAAGGATCATTAAACACAAAAGAAATATGATCACGAACGAAGAAAAACGCACAGTCAAATAGATTTCATAAAGTGTTCAAAGGCTAGAATATTTGTATTCATATATATTGGTTTTGGTCAAAACTGACAGAGCACTACCAACAGCTCTTTTGACCATTATTAAATATTCTAAAACGGATATAAAAGAAAGTTCAAGCTCAAGGAAAAATCAAAGCTTCAAGTACTAAGAAATTTCTCTCACTCACATACATTGAATCAGTTCTGATTTTTCCCGTTCGATTCCTAGAATCATTCTCGTCTATTTCTCTGTCAAAGAATCAGAACTCAAACAAGTGTTGAGCCCTCTCAGATTCTGACAAAACACTTTAAATCATATCATTGTAAACTCAATGTTATAGTGTGAAGTATAGTTTTGAGTAAACTTGTAGGAAAACCTTTTATGATTAAAAGGTGAATTGTAAAATACTATCTAAAGATCAATAGGGAATTATAAGAGAGGACAAGGATGAGAAAGAGAGAGAGAGAGAGAGAGAGAGAGAGAGAGAGAGAGAGAGATAGAGAGTTATTAAAGATGTTCAGTTTATTGATATTTCATAAAGATTAACGATGTTTGATAAAAACACATAAGACGTTAATTTTGATATATCTCAATAACATATCAAATGATTATGTTTGAGTGACTAGTTACTCAATGTCCAATTATGTTTGAGTGGTTAGTTACTCGGTTTCCAAATTAAGAAACTCACACTCCAACCAGTTGTATTTGGATTCTTTCTTTTCAAATCCAAACTAAATCAATAATCCAATCCAAACCATGTTTTAAGAATCGTGGTTGTGCCCAAGAAAAACAGAAATAATTAAAGAGAAAAATAAAACTTGAAATGATTATTTGAAGAATTGTTACACAATTAGAGTATGATGCACGTTTATATAGTGTTATTAATGTAACTAACTTAACAAATTTCATCTAACCATAAATATTTTTAACTACCTTTAATAGTCTCCCACAAGGTGGAAGTATGTAACAACATTTCTAATTTCAGAAAAATAATACAAGAAAAAGAAAAATACAACGAAACTAATGAAAGAAAATTGCAAGGAAAAAAATCGTATTCATATCAACTAAACAACAAAATTCATGTAAAAAGTGGTAGCGATCGAGGTGCATAACTCTCGTCAAAGTCTTCGGCCTATTTTTGGCTAATTAAAAATCTTTCGGTGTCTTCATGACACTCACTCCAATATAGAATCAAGAATTCCAATCTTGGATCTTCAAATGTAAAATTTGGTCAACAAAACTTAATTATCATATGATGGAAGCACAAAGAAAATGAAAAATGTCTAATACCGAAGGATGAAAGAACAAAGAAAATGATAATTGTTTTACTACCATATGGTAGAAGCACAAAGAGAAAGTCAACAATGGCTAAAAAGAATGAAATTATAGTGAAATATATGACTAAAGGAGAATGACTAATCAACAATGAAACTTTCAAAGAATTGTATCATAAATCACAAAACATCTTTAATCTTTAATCTACAAATATTATACAACCAACTTGAGAAAAAATGAAGAATCACAAATGTGAATTCAAAATGAGGAAGAAAGGATAAAGAAAATTTGAAAAAAGAATATAGCAAAATAATTATTATTGCTGTGATATCATTTTAAGAATCATGGTTAAGTTCAAATAAAAGAGAAATAATTAAAGAAAAAAATAAAACTTGAAATAATTATTTGAAGAATTGTTACACAATTATAGTATGATGCACTTTTATATAATGCTATTAATGTAACTAACTTAACAAATTCTACCTAACTATAAGTATTTTTAACTACCTTTAATAACATGTTTGGCAGATTGATTTGGTTCAAATTGATCGGATCTACAGGATTAACTCAAACCCGTATCAACCCCTTATCTTAATTGACCAAATTTGATTAAATTTGAGAGGGTTGCAAGCAAGAACGCCTTGAATTTGTTCTTTGCTCAATCAAAGAGTTGAGAAGATGAGTCAGGATTGGTGAGCTGTGGAAGAAGGAAATAGTGTCTCAAAGGGTCAATCCTAACAGATAAAACACAAACATTTAATTGGTGTTCTTGTAACAATATTTAGATGGAGCTGGGGAAGAAGGAATTGGATGCAAAGAATCTTCATCTCAAAGAATCTTCGTCTTTGTAAGGTAATTTCTGATTGAGATGTCAATTTGCAAGAGGGGAAAATGAATATTATGAAGTTGAGACATGCAAACACAATCACCTTGTGAAAATTTGTCTTTAAGATCTTGCCAGACCACTGAAACCTCGTATTTTCATATCATAGTAGTTACAATTTTTAGAAAAATAATCCGAGAGAATTAGGATGTTACATTGCATCTCTTTCATGCAGATTTGTTAGTATGTTATGTTTAGTAGTCAGAATTCAAACCATAAACCTCCTTCTCACACTCACACTACTTCAAGTGTCTCGATTCAACTACTTGGCGCTTTGGAGTTTATCTTGATAACCTGGTTTCTAAATGATTCCATCATCAAGCAACCAAAGAATAAAAATACATCGATCTAGATCAACATTTAGTTAAAATTGGAAGCAACATATAAATAATTCAAGTGTGCTTCTTTTTGAGTGTTGGTGCAAACTGGCATCAAGAGAAACCAAAAAATCAAACAGATAAAGACTATCTATATCACATCTTACAAATAACCCAAGTAATATAACTCAGCACTTCAGCGGTCAACGTCTTAAATTTATAATGAAAATTAATAAAATTCAAGTGATTTTAGCTATCATAAAGGACATGTAATTGTCCATTATCACAGTATAAATGTAATAACTCTACTATAGCTTAACCACCAATGTTTCTTGTTTATGTCTATTTTTTTTATATGTGTTTTCATTCCCAATCTTGACAAATAAGAGGAAGTTCATGAAATAAAACAAGTAATAATAGATAGTTCCAGCTAAAGATCAAACTGATAAAGGGAGAGATTCTCCCTTGTCACGTCGGCAAGGCTGTTGTTTTGCAAATTGGGCACAGATTCTTCTGCATTAGCCACTGCTTGATGCAGCTACTGTGGAACTCATGACCACAATCTAGTGAACCAATATTCTGTCCATCAGCATATTCCTCCTGCCATCATGGAAGAACAAGTAAAATTAAGCATCAAAATCAGAAGAAATCAGACATACTGTTGTATCATACTAGCCGAATCATTCATTACTCGTACCTGGCAGATACAGCAAGGTTCGAGATCAGAAGAAGACTCTGTCATGAGAGACACATAAAATCGCTGTTTCATCAACTTAAGAATTATATCTTCACTCAGTCCAGTGCTTACATCTCCTATACGCTCCTCCAATGCTAACAATTCCTGCAATTCAAGTTGAAGTCAAAACTAACAAAGAATACCATTGCTGATGGATGGGAGTACCATTTTTTCTCTTTTTTACCTCATAAGACATGTTATCAACATCTAGGCGCATTTCTCTGTGTCTGTCATGCATTTCAGCCATGCCATGATATAGGAAAGGGTCAAAGAGCATATAATCCTGACATTGCAAATGTTGGTCAAAGGCAAAAGTTGTTAGGTTAGCATTCTCAACAGTCTACAGGCTTGGGCTTGCTTGGAAGCATATATTTCTTATATTGCAAACAAAAGGAGATGATTTATCTAAAAACATGCAAAGAAACAGAAGATATAACCAGCATTACTGATTACATTTTCCCTTCAATTCACATTCAACTAATGGGGTCTAATGGTTGTGATTGCTGCACACCATTAGCCTGGTTCTACAATAAGTATTTTATAAGTACTCCATCCATATATGAGTATCTCCCTCAGATAAAAGAGAAATGGGTCAGTGACAAATCATCAAGTGTAATAAAACTATGGCAATACTACGTTGAATGCTGATTTCACAACACAACATATGCATGTCATAATTTATCAAGAGATATAATTAAAAACTAAAAGTTCGAACCTCAGCTCGTAAGCTCTCACCCCTCCGCATTGCAATCAAGACTTGGCGAATCTGGCACATGAATAACTACACAGTTAGTTCAGGTAGGCGCCAAAATTAGCTAAATAATTATTTGTCCAATTTCATTCGACCAAAAATGCTTATTAATTGGCTGCTAAAAATAAACTATTCTGCTCATAAGCAAACTGAAAAATTATAAAAAGACGAGGTAGTGCACAGAAATTAGATGAATATCAAGACCATAAGTATTACCAAACAACAGTATGAGTCACTGGGATTATACTATTTATTCACTAATAAAATATTTCCTGTTGTCTGAAATCTAAATCCAGGCTATATGAATATATTTAGTACAGGAAAATCATCACACCAGCACGGTATAGCCTTTAAGCAACAGTCCAACATATCTTATAATAAGTAAAACAAGTAGAAATAATACCTCAGATATGAGCCGGCGTCTCCCATCATTATCAACAGCTAATGTTCGCAGTGGATGAGGAGCAGGGAGAACATCGCCGCCACCCCTTCTTTCCATCAAATACGATGCTCTTGGATACGGTTGATTGCTGCTAGAACCCTGAGAAAATGAAAGAGGTCCAGAAGTAGAGGGAGGCTGGCCACTATGAGCGGATGCTGAGCTGATTGATGGAAAAAGGGACCAAGGACTGAACTCTGAAACTCTGTGTAGATTTTCTGTTGGTACTTCATGGTTAAAAGTCCAACTGGGATTAGGTAATGAGTGGACATTTGTACTAGATCCAATCCAGGGTGTAGGAGGTATACCTCCCACATTGTTCACATTACTAGAAGATGTATGCCAACCTGTAGGTTCATGTCCTGAAGATGCAGGCACATTCATGGGATGCTCGGTACTATCTCTCGGGAAGAGTCGTAAATTAAAATCTTCCCGAACTGCTCTTTCTCCAGAGTTATAAGAACTTGAAGTTCTGGAAACTCTAGGATTAGCAGCTCTATTCCACGAAAAAGGATGCATATGCATGGCAGGTGATTGGTTTTGAGGCCCAGTTGAATTAGCTGCTGTTACTCCAGGTGTTAACCTCAAATCCAAGGACTCGTTAAATGAGAGAGAGCCAGGTATTTGATGTGGAGAAGGATGATTATGATGTCTAGCACTCCTTGTCGATGTTAAATTGAAAGGTACAGATTCTTGATGCTGTAGATGGGTCATTCTCCTATCAAAGTTTCTTAAAGGCCTTTCCACATTTTCCGAAACACTTATCATTGAAGGAAATGCATTGGAAGCTTCTTGTCTCGCTTCATTTATTGTATTCTGCTGAAATGGAGGACTAGTAACACGAAAATCCTCTAAAGGTGATAAATCCCCTAAGGTAGGAGCATTAAGATCAACAGAATCAGTAGGCCAGTAACCATTTTCAGGTTGTACAAGGGAACTCGAGCTTCCTCCAGTACAAAGTTGCATAGAACTACCTTCAAGAGCCTTTCTCTTGCAGGAAGGACCCCAATTAGCTAAAGAAGAACTCGAACTACCACTATCTCCCCAAGCCATGTATCCAGAGCTTGCAGACGAAGTTCCCATAAGATTGCATGAAGAACTGCCTAGTGATGTCTTCTCTCTATCTAATCCACAAGGATTGCTGTTATTAACGCCACTACCAGATTCTTTTCCTTTCCCGCGATCAGCAGAGTTTGCATTGTGTCCCATACCGAGATTAATACTCTGATTTGTATGAGTAGAGCTGGAACCTTGCAAAAAGGAAGGGTGAATTCTAGATTGGTTCCCAAGTAATTGCCTTTCCTCGGGTCTTAGACCATCTTCAGAGGTAGCACCACGCGAAGAACACAGCCTATGTTCTGATTTTAGACCTTCATCATTGACTTGGTTGATCAGATTCAGTCCAGAACTGGGTTCACCGGTATTCCAGCCACTAAAGCTTGCATTAGGACCAGCACCACGTAAACACGCAGTTTCACCGGAAGACCCCCTATAATCTGACAACCGGAAATCTACTGCATTTTGCACATGATTCAAGGAAGGCTGGCGATTCATATCAGTGCCACTAGCACTAGGACCTGGCATCATGCTAACAATTGCTGGGAAGGACCCAGTACTCCTCCTTTGACCTTGCATCAAAATCCAGCTATGCCACCTAAACTAATCACCAGAAAACACATGATAGATTCTCAAATCTCAAGCTATGTATGAGGTGCATAAAAGAGTCATACATATAACCTGCAGATGACACATTGGCTGTAAAACTAAAGTGCATACCATGCGTTTCTAGACACAATCAGAACTTAGCCCTTAGTTCAATGCAATAAAATGAGTTAAGATATATAAGTAAATGTGTCTGAACGGAGAGAAAGAAAATAATCATGTACTTATCAAAATACCAACTATTCCACAAAACTAAAGCAATTATCTTGTGGCCTTTGCAAAAAATAACAACAATTATCTTGTGCTGAAAATTTAATTTAATCACAGACTGAGGTGAAACAGCTTTGGTTAAAAGGCATTGACACAATGCAAAGAAGTTAAAGCTGTTAGAACAACGATAGAGAACAAATATTAATCAACATATCTATTCTCTATTAAGATGAGCAAGATGTCTCAAGTGAAACATTTTCCTCTCCCCTTATTTCTCATCACTAGACCAAAGAGGGCAATCAAGTCTGTATCCTACTCCTAAGGCACAAAAGCTAAGAAAATACATAAGCTTAACAATAATAAGGTTAAATTGAAAGACAATAAACATCTCTTATGTCATCAAAAGAATGAAACTTTACAATACCAACTCCTAAATTCCAAGATTTTCCGGACTACTATGATGCCCAATTAACCGAATCCAAACTAAAAAGATTGAAATTCAACTTAAAAATTAGAAAAAAGCAAAGACAAGGCTTCGAAACGATTACATATTTCAAAGAGGTAGGGTTGAAAAAATTAGAAGAGAAAAAAACGAAATTGGACATGAAATTTAATACTGTTGACGCGATCTTCCGACCGTAGAACCGATAAAAAGGATGTAAGAACTTGCTAACCGAAAAAATACGAATTCATACATCTTTTAAACCACCACCCCTAAAAAAACGATTTTTTTATTGTAATAAGCATAATATATAATAATAGAGAAGAACATATAATATATAATAATCGAGGTAGATAATTGATGTTAGAAAAAAGAGATGAAATTAGAGAGTTTGAAGATGAAGAAATCGTTACCAGAGGGAGATCCTGGATTGAAACGGAATGGGTGGGTGAGAGGAAGAGGTTGGGGGGTTTGTTTGATTGAGAAGCGTCAGTTCTGAGGATGATGATGATTCTTTCTTACAATTACTGTTTTTCTTTCTTTCTTTTAATTAAATAAATTATTTATTATTATTACCGAGAGAGAAAAAAGTAATAAGAACGCGACAAATGATGAAAAGACAAAGAAAGAGAGGGAGGGGGAGTAATTAAAGGACAGACAGAGTACCTATAGTACAGTAATCTATGTCAATATAATATCCTAATTTAAGATTTTTTTTTAGAAAAATAATATATGCTCTAATATCGCTCTGCATTTGGTTCGTGTATGAAACGGTGTTACTCGTGGGTTGCTTCACGGATGCAGCCATGTTGTCACAATTATTACAACTCATCCTTTTTATTCAGAATATTCGCTCTTATGTTCAAAAATTCACTCAACTTTTAAATTATATTTTTAAATACCTCTTTAATTTTAAAATTACACTATAGTATCGTTTTCTTAATCAATTGTAATATGGTTTTGTTATATATAAGTTATTAAAAATAGTTTTATAAATATTTATTAGTGAGATATAATTTATTATATATTTGTATAAAAAATTGATACTGATTTGTACAATAAATCTTAATTTTTCTTTTAAATTATTTATCATTTAAAAAGAGTATTATTTCACACTTTATATCAGTCTTATTATTTTCATATTAAGTGCAATAATTAGTACTAATAGAATGGAAAGTTCATAGTTAAATAGATTTATACTTTTCGAATTACAAAAAATAACTTAATAATTTTATTAATTAAGAATGTTAAATGCTTTTGACTAATTTAATTAATATAAATTTGAAAAAATTTAATTAATTATTTTCTCTCGCATTTCTATGCTAAATAGGATATTCACTTATTCAAATTGTAATACATCGATGTAATAGAAATTTAAATTTGTTAAAAATATAAATGATTAATTTGCAAAAAAGTTCACAACATTTAAGTTAATTGTAAAACCATAACATACCTACAAATATGACAAAATTCAAATGTTTTAAATATATGTCTATAGATATATAATGTCAACAACGTAAAAATCATTTATTGAAATTTATAATCGATCAAAACTACTATGTTAATCTAAACTAAAACGAACATTACACTAAAATAAAAATAAGTGTTGCACTAAAATGATAGATTAAAAAACTATATCAACAAAAAAACAAAATAAAATAACTAAATTTACTTGAAAATCACTTCTTTAGTTTATTTCTAAACCCAAATTATCTTAGAATTATGTCTTTTTTTTTTTATGGATATCATATAATGTCTTTATACTTTTTATTGACATAATGTCTTTGTAGTTCTAATTTAATTAATATAATAGTTTTTTATGCGTACATCAATGGTTCGTTAATTTAAGATTTTTTTATAAAAAAATTAGTATTTTATTTTTTGTTATAATATTTTTTAAAAATAATTTTAAAAATAAAATTTTTAAATAAAAAATTGGTTTAAATAGTTTATTTTAAAATGTAATTTTAAGTATTTTATTTATTTATTATAATTTTTTTTATAATAAAATTTTAAAAAGTAATTAAAATTAAAAGTTATTTTAAGAAATTTTTCATAAAAATATTTTAAAAAGATATACTTTTTTATAAAAATATAGTTTTTATTATATTAAATATTTAATAATAAATATTTTAATTATTGAATATAAAAATTACTATTTTATTAATAATCAATAAATTTAAAACAATTTTACTATTTTTAAATAAGTATCATAAATTTTTTTTTTTTAAATCTTAAATAAACGTACTCGAAATAATATAAAATGGTTCTTCTAATTTTCCCATGTAATAAGAATAGAGTAAACAGGGAAAGAAGTCTACGAAGATCCCACTAACAAAGTGTGAAAAAAAGTCTTAGCAATTGAAAGTCGATTGAGAAAAAGACGATATCTTATTGACGTAAACTAATTTTAAAACCCTTAATTTTACTATGTTATTAGATAATTATAAATACTATTATCAAAAATCCACTTAATTAACTGTGTGAATTATAATATATTTGCATTAATAATGTATGGTCATTAAATCCATTTTTATTAGTAAATTTTTCTATTTTAAAAATATGTAAAACATTTAGGGAATTAAAGGTGGCAAATGGTAAAAAATTATTTTAAAAATATGTGAATTTTTGTCTGCTATATTAGTTTGGTCAAACTGAAGATTTAAATTCAAATACCTAAGTTGGTTCATCTCGTTTAATTAAAGAAACAGAACGTCCTTGATAGATTTTTATATAAAAATTATACATTAAATTGTTTGTACATTAAAAATAAAATATCAAATTGTCATATTTTTTGATACCTTAAAGAAATTGCAACTTGGCCCTGCGACTTGATGGAGAAAAAAATTAGGCTCAACGAGGTTGCATACCAGTGATGCAACAACGTACTCATGTTAATTTTGTTTCTTTATTTTATTAATTCAGTTATTAATTATTTAAAAAATAAAATTTAAAAAAGAAAATCAAAATACGATCAATAAAATAAAATAAAATACATTAAGAAATAATAATAATAATAATAATAATAATAATAATAATAAAGAAAATTATACTATAAATTTCAAAGAAAATGCATTAAAATGAAAGGAAAAATTACATTAACAAAAAAATATGCTTAATAGATGTGCTTAAGCAAATAACGTATTATATTATTTTAATAAATTTCTCATATTTTGTAGATAAGTTTAAATTATTTTAACAATTGTCTCTTGTTTTGCAGATAAATTAGCAATTTACTTATATTTTGTTAACGATTTCCTCCTATTTTTATCCGGATCAAATAAATAAAAATACATTAAATTTGAGTAGATGTGTCGGTATGTTCTAATGCTTTTACTCTTTAGGCGATATTTTATTTATTTATTTATTTGATTTGGAGAAAAGTTAGGAGGAAGTCGGTAACAAAATATAATTAAGTTTGTTACTTTATTTGGAAAATATGATAATTTTGTTAAAATAATATAATACGTTATTTATTTAGGTTAGATTTTTTATATTAATATCCTTTTTATTTAATTCTACACTAAATTGTCCCACATTAAAAATAAAATTTTAAATTGTCCTATTTCTTAAACTCTTTAGAAGTCGCATCCTGGCATGCGATGAGGTGATGAAGTGTTTTTTAGGCTTGGTAAGAGGTTGTATCTTCATATCCTTGTGATGCGACCATGTAGTGAGGTAATTTTTTTTTTTTTTGTCATTTTAATAATTTTGATTATTTAATAAATTAAAATTAATTTAAATATTTAAAAAAATCATAATACTATTAATAAAATAAAATACATTAATAAATAATAATTTCTCTACACTAAAAAAATAATCAATAACTATTTAATGTATTTTGTTTCATGTTATTAATATAATTCACTATTTTTTATTTATTTTTATAAATTTATCCTATTTTATAGAAAACTTTGTCTTATTTTATAGAATATTTTATCCTATTTTATATAAATTTAGTCATTTAATTATATTTTGTTAACAACTTCATCCTATTTTTTTCAGATCTAATAAATAAAAATAAAAATAATTATAATTAAAAATAGTAAATTATATTAATAAAATGAAATAAAATATATTAAATAGCTTTGGATTATTTTTTTGGTGTGGGGCAATTATTATTATTATTATTATTATTTAATTTTATTAATAGTATTTTGATTTTTCAAATATTTAAATGATTTTTAATTTATTAAATAACAATAACTGAATTATCAAAATGGCAAAAAAAAAATTTACCTCATGGTTGCATTCATTAGTAAAATGAAAAAAAAGTAAGATTTAAAAAGTAAATCAAGTTGGTATTTTATTTTCAACGGGATAATTTGGTGTAGAATTTTGAAAAGTAGGATATATATATCCAAAAAATCCTCGTGGGTAGAGTATATATATATATATATGTGTGTGTACATTTTTTAAAATTAAAAAACAAAAGAAAAATATGGATTTTGTTTATTTTTCTCTCAATTCTTTTACCAACTCAAACTAACTAAAAGATTAAAATTAACGCATTAACTTATCCAACACAAACTAAAAGATTAATGTATGAAACATTCTATTTTAAGATATCGCTATTAACGTATTGATAAATTATTTATATTTTTTTGATATATTTAATTATTAATAGTTTTTTGCATATGTAAATTTTATTTATTTTTGTTTAAATTACTTAATATAAATTTACTTATTATAAGTTTAATTATTGTTGATAAATTTAATTAAATATTTTTCATTAGCGGTAATGAGTCACTGAAGAAGTCGTTGACGCATATAATTTATAAACAGACAAATATTTTTTATTAATAATCAGTTAAATTTAATATTTGTTGTTGTCTTCTAAATAAAAAGAGAATAATTAAAATATACTGATTATAATTTTTTATAAAAATTATACATGAGATGAATATTTGTCACTTAAAATATTTAATTTAGTGTTTTTTAATATCGCTGAAATAAACATAAGAACAATTATAATACACTAACTATATTATTGTCATTATTTTTTTTAAATATTAAAATAAACAAAAACAAAAAAGTTGTTTTGGCCGGCGAGATCGCCATCAGGTGGGACAGGATGGTGTTTTCCACTTGACTACTTAAGTTATATCGTCTCACTCTACTCTTTAGTTGGTTAATCACATGAGAGACCGACTCATTTTGCTATCCCCGAAAGAATTTGTACCACCTATGATGTTTATCTTTATTTTAATTGTTATTATCTTTTAATTTGAATTAAGACTACTTCATATTGGAATTGTTTAAGATTTGAATATATTGTATTAAAAAATATTGGATTCAAATTTCAATTAGGGTGATACCTCATTTGATTTGATTTAAATTTAAAATTAAGATTTAATTTATCTTTTTTTAGATGAAAATCTATATATATATTTTGTAATCCCTTATTGTTGGGCAAAAGGTTCAGTACACTGTTTGGTATTGTTAACGATAGAAACATCTATGTTGCGAAAATGTATAGACAAGGGTAGGGGTTGATGGCTTAGGGTGGGGTGGAGGCAAGGTGTTTTCAATGGAAGCAGTATTTAGTCGAGGAGTGTTGTTTATTGTTGGCTAACCTTGTTTTGCATGATGGAGTTGAGGACACTTGACATTGTCCTTCATGTCATAGCAACCTATATGTGGTGAAATAGGGTTACAATTTGTTGATGCAGAACTTTGAAAGCTAGGATGTGCCGCATCATAAGGGATTCATTTAAATGATTGTTTGATTGTTACAAAATACTAAGGATAATGTTATTAAGGATAATCTTATTAAACGAAGTTCATTGGAGGTATCGCACCATTTTTGTATGAATAAGTGTGGTTGGAGCTGTCAAAAAAGCTTTCAACTATTACACCTCTTAATTTTTTTCCTATTAAACCCTTAATATTAGGCTTTCTATAAAAATAATTTTTTAAAAATTGTGGCTCATTATTTTATAAGGCTTAAGAGAGGGGGCTCAGGGGATTTATAGGCTCAATATTTTGATAATATTGAGATTTTTTTTTGAAAATTTTTTAAAATTTATTTTTTTCGAAAAAAATTAAAAAATATTTTTTTTCTCAAAAAATTTTGTGAGAAAAATAAATAAAAAATTATAGAAAAAATTGATTTTTTTTTCTCAAATAAAAAAATATCGATTTATTTTCTCCAATAAAAAAATTTTCAAAAAAAAATCGAAAAAAATTATTTCTCGAAAAAATTTTTAAAAAAAAATTATCAAAATTAAAATAAAAAAAAATCGATTTTTTTTTAAACGTGGGCATATAGACCTACTAAGTCCCCAAAAATTTAGAGGACTGGAGCTTACTTTTTGAGGGCCTTTTAAATTATAAAATTCTTTAGTCTCTCCAATATGTGAATTGAGGCTAACAATTAGAAGGTTTGTCAAATTAACAGCTTTAGGTGTGGCATGGAGGAAAGTGCTCTACATCTATTTTTCGAATGTCCACTTTTTAGATCGGTTTGGTGGGTGATTTTAAAGTGGTGGAATGCTCGGTGTGTAGTGTGTGTTTCTCAATATTGTTTTAGATCATATTGTTTTGTTTGGTAGGTTTGGAATTGGAGGGCAAATAGTTGCCAAGATGTTGAATCTTATTTGGCTTGACGTGTGTGGTCCATTTGAAAGATGAGGAATAACATTATTTTTCAGCATTAAAAATTTAATGTCCATCATATTTTGGAGAATATCAAAATCATGTGGTATTGGTTAAAACATCGGGGGAAAAAAAAAGCTTTGTTTTTTATTTGACTTTTTAATTGGTATCTACGATCTTCGCTATGTAACCTAAGTCATTATTCCATTTCTCCTTGCATTTACATTCAGTTAGGTAGAAGGAAGCTTTTCAATAAGTTGTTGGTTGGGTGTTTAGGTTATATAGGCACACCTTGTGTTTTTCTATTTAATATATATTCTTTTAGTTTTTTTAAAAATAAAAACTTTGAATATGTTTTTGATCCGACAAATACGATTTATTTTAATTTTAGTTTTTATAATTTTTTTTTATTATTATTTTTTTTATATCTTTGCAATTAAAAAAAAAATAAAAAGGTCCTTAATGTGTTTTTTAATTAAAAAATGTTAATGTAGTCAATTTTTATTGACATGGCACTCATCGATGATTGAATTTTTTATATTTAAAATTAAAAATCATTTGATTAATTCATTTAATTATTTGATAAACCAATTAAATAATAAATAAATAAAATCCAACAATCTTCATCTTCAACTTACCAACTACAAGACTTGGATTCAAACCAAACCTATGACGAAGTTAAAGGTGCTCTTATCTATCATTGTCACATTCAAACGTTTTCTATTCTTCCATTGCAAGAAGAACTTTGGTTTTGTTTTTCTTTTAAAGGACACTAACCTCTAAATTTTTTACCTCTTCAACAACGACTTCTCTACTGCGATACCACCATCACACTCGACATCTTCATTAACAACATCCACATCAAAATTCTAAAATAACTCTAGATCTTTCTTCTTCTCTCGTCAATATGAAAGAACTCAACATCACATACAACATACTATAAAGAAAATTTACTCAAATTCATGCTCAATAATGATAGTTCTAAAATTGTTCCTTTAAACCCTAGTTCGTTACCACAAACAAGTAGTAATATATAGTACCAATGCATTTGAAACTCCTTCAAGAAAACGGAAGTCCATAAGTCCGAGATGAATTATTGAAGTTGTGCTTGTTGAATGAGAGGAACATACACTTTTGATTCCTCTATTTTTTGAAATTTTTTTATTTTGGTCCCTCAATTTTTAATTAAGCAATCTTAGTCTCTTAATTTTTCCAAATTTTGAATTAAACTTCACATTATAAAATAAGCTGATGTGTCATTTTTTAATATGATGTGACACTTATTATTATTATTATTATTATTATTATTATTATTATTATTATTATTATTATATTTCCCTTATGTCATGTTAGATTAATTTTAAAATAAAAATAATATAATAAAATATAAAACATTTTATTATCTATATTATCGTACTATAAATTTTAATTAAATAACTAAAAACTAATATTAAAATAACATATTATTGTCAAATTAAAATAGCAACATATAAACAAGAGGAAAACACGACACAAAAAGGAAAAAGATGAGGGGAAAACCTATGAACCCTAACTTCTAACTATTAATTCTTCATTGTTCATTTGTTATCTATGAATTGTAACCGGGCTGGCCCAGCACATTATGAGGTTTAAATCAAAACTATCATATGAATTTTTTATTTAATTAATAAATAAATTATTAATATTTTATTAACTAACTATATAATTTTTTTTTGGCTGAAATCATGATATTTTCAAATTCATTTTCTCTATATTTTCAAAAAATAAAATAAGACATTTCAACTATTCTACAACATCATCAAGATCTGATGTAGAATTTTCCATCTTTTAGTTGAATAAGAAAATAGTGTATATATATTGTACCTCTCAAAGAACTCATGTTAGAAATGTACTCACTAATTTGTCTTGTGATTTCTCAATTTATAACTAATATTTATAAGGTTAACAATGTGTTCATTACCTGTCTTTGATTTCTCAATTTATAATTAATATTTTTCCGATTCCTATTATATTCATTAGTTAATTTACTTGTACTATAAAGAACATTAAATAATTTGCAACAAAAACAAAGTATTTTATTCAATTATTGAGAATAAACCAACTATCTTCCGCGAATTTCTCCGTTGGATAACTTTAAATCTATATCAATAAATTTAACAAATGATATTTTTCTACTAATAAATCTCTCAATATCAACTGCTAATCACCATTATTCTCATGTTTACTTGTTTTGTTTAGTCCTTTTGTGCGATTTAATAAAATATTCATTTTTTTTAATTTGAATAATCTGATTCATATTTTCAAGTTGACTTTTATGTCTTATATTTATTTATCAAATTAATATAATTAACATTATATAATATATTTTTTTACAATTGATAGTAAATTTAGTTAATTTAATATTTGTTAAGATAATTCTAAATTTATATAAGATTTTATTTTCTTAATATTAGAATGTGATACATTCGTATTAATTTAATTTTTTAGGCTTTTTTGTTAAAAAAAATTGTTTTTTTAAAGAGGCCTCAATTGCTTTAGGGGCATTCCACTTGAGACGGCTCTATTGTCATCCTTTTAACCAATCCTCGTCATCAATTCGACTTATTCTGCTAATCAAATCATTAAGTCACTACTGTATGGGTTCATAGTACTCATATAAGATGAAACGGAGAATCCCAAAAATTTGTTAATTACCTTACACATACCACATCCATGAATATTGTGTTACAGGTGTTCTCGTTTGTCATCAACGTTTGCAGAGGAGAGTACAATCCACACCAACATTGCCACATTCGTTGTCTTTTCAAGTTGGAATCATTTGTTGAAAAGGATGACATTAATTTGAAAGATAGAAGAATTGCGAGTCAGACCGAAAGGAAAGGAACGACGATGTTGCACGTCTGACAGTTGCTTTGACGGAGATGAGGATGAAGCTTCGATGGGGACGATGATGATGGTTGCTCTGGGAGAAGAAAAAATTATAGAGTTTGATATCAGTCTGATTTGAGCCCCTTTTACATTTTAGTTTATGTTAATTAATAAAAATATAATAATATATATTTTATGTTTTATTATATTATTTTTATTTTGAAATTAATCTGATTAGCACAAAGGAAACAAATTAATAAGTGCTACATCATATTAAAAAAATGACATATCAGTTTATTTTATAATGTGAGGTTCAGTTTCAGAATTTAGTAAAATTAAGAAATTAAAAGTTGAGGGATCAAAATCTTCCAATTTCAAAATCAGATAAACTAAGACTGAAATAAAACCAAGAGGAAAAATGCTAACTCAATGATTGGGATGGATAGTGAAAGGGGAAGTGTTAAAGCGAGAGTAGCGGTGGAAATGAGAAAAAAGGTTATAGGAGTAGGTGATCGCAATACCCATGGAACAATTGCAACAAACATAGTCAAATTAATATTTTAGTCTATCTATTTAAAATCTAAAATCAGTTATAGGTTTTGAGATTAGAATTCTCTCATCATTTCTCTATCATTGATCACTATTATTATATCATGAATCTTTATCTTCGAATCACTATCATCGTATTACCGTAATCAAATCACCATCTTTAAATTACAATCATAACATCACTATATCTTCGAATCTTCGTCTATTTCTTTTTTTGTTCAATCATAGCATCATATTTATCTGCAACAAATTGAATTCATTTTTAACTATCTGAATGTGGGTATAGGAAAACACTGCTTATATTATTATTTAACATTAATGAAAACTCTAAACGGTTTTAAAGATATCCTCATTGGAATGTGAGTAATTTTTTCTTAAATATGTTATTTTTACGTCATTCTTTGTAGTTAAAATTTACATTTACTAAATTTAATATTTAAATTTTTGTTTTTCTTCAATATTTTGTTGGTAATATGACGGTGATGATTCGATGTTGGTGATAATAATGCGATGATAAAGAAAATATGAGAGAATCCTAATTCCCAAAGTTATTTATGAGTTTGGATGGATGGACTAAAACATAATACATTCAACTTTCCTTTAATTATTTTTTCTGTTTTTTTAATTAATTTAGTTACTTATTTTTTTGGTTAATTATTTAATTTATTCATCTGCCACATCACTATTTCGTTTGTCACATAAACTTTTTTTTCTAACGACAAAGATAATTTTAAAACTAAATTGAACTTACAATATTTAAGTTGAAGAGAAAAATAATTACAAAGACAAAAATGAAAAAATGCGCAAATTTACAAGAACAAATCAAATATTTAAGTAATTTTAATTTTAAGGCATAATTATTCATGCAGTCCATTAACTTAATTTCAGATAACAATTCACTATTTTATCTTTTTCTTCTTCACGATTTGATCATTTATTTAATTTTAAGTAAACAATTTGATATTTTATGTTTTAAAATATTAACAATATTATCATTTCTTTTTACAAAAATTCATCAATTTTTCAAATAAAACTCATAAAATTAATTATCATCTTCAATATAATGCAAATTTCATCAAATTTATAACTCAAATCTTCAAATAAACTCATATTTTCATTCTTTATATTTTTGAATATTTGTAACAAAATAAATAAATGACCAAATCGATAAAAAAAATAAAAAATAAAAGATTGAAGTGTTATTTGAATTTAAATTAAAAGGCCGTATTAGCAATTGTATCCAATTTTAAATATCAAAAAAGTCTAGTCATCAATATTTACAAAATTAACGAGTGTCACGTCAACAAAAATTGAGCACATCAATATTTTTTAATTATAAGAGATAAATAAATAAACAAATTGTAGGGACTAAAATCAAAATAAGTCATGTTTGCAAGAATCAAAAACACATTTAAGTCAAAAAAAAAATCTCTTAATTTAAATAATATTGTAGATAATTATTAGTAAAATTTGTAGAGGTGGTCTACTATCATTATACCAATAATTAAATGAGAAGTTAAAATGGTCCTATGTAATTAAGACTTCGATTGGTGTAAAGGATAAGATATAACATTTGATAAATATT
Organism: Cicer arietinum; assembly: GCF_000331145.2. NCBI lineage: Eukaryota > Viridiplantae > Streptophyta > Magnoliopsida > Fabales > Fabaceae > Cicer > Cicer arietinum. The sequence continues at coordinate 17,279,068 of NC_021165.2, forward strand.
GAGTATGATAGTGATATAATAAATATTAATATTCTATAGTAATATATTTTCATGTGCACATGATAATATATCAAAAATATTTTATGTTGTTATGTATTTGATATCCACCTTATCGTAAAATAATATAGTATATATGATTTTGAAAGACAAAATTACCATTATAAAACAGTGACATATTATTTTTTTTTAAATTGACTTAATGCTTTAATTTTTTTAAGAAAATAAGGAGTAACAAAATATTTATATTTTATTTGTTAGTGAAGCTGAATAAATATATGATATATATTATATGGGAATATGAACTTACCTTGTAAAACATATATTTCTTTTAAATATTTAAGTAAATATTCATAATTTTAATGATTTTGAATAATAATTGTTAGATTATATAAAATGATAAAACTATCGTTGTGACAAAATCATACATATTTTTAAAAATTAATTACTAATATTTTAATTTTAAATTTAATACTAAATTCTATTTTTTTTATAATTAGATTTTTATATTTTATAAGAATAACTCAAAGTAAATTAGTGTATTTATGCAATGTCGTTGGTTTCTAATAGATGCATAATCACATTTCATTTCTCTATTTAGTAAAGATATACTTTGAATTGTTACATGCTAATATGGTTTCAGAGTTCTTTAGAACTATGAGAAACTCTTTCTTCGCCGTTGTGCCTAAAGATATACTTTGAATTGTTATATGCTAATATAGTGTCAGAGTTCTTCTTAGCTATGAAATACTATTTCTTGACTATTCTGTGTTGCTTGCATGTCATTAACTTAGTATAAGAGTTATGAAACATCGCCATCATATCCCAACTTTTTAAATAATTTTTAAAAAATACTACTACTGATATTTTATTTTATATTTGTAAGAGAATTATAATTTTATTAACAATTGATCTAATTGATATATTTTATGAAACAAATGAGGGCCGGGCTTTAGTGGTGTGTAAAACTTAGATCTAAAATTTTATATTTGTAATTTTTGTCTTCATATTCTAAAATTACTCTTCCATTTCTAAAATTTTATATTTGATTGATCCCCAAATTCTAAAATTACTTTTTTAATTCTAAAATTTTATATTTGATTGAAGGTATGGAAGTATTTAAATTTTATATAAAAAAAATTATTTATGTTAAAAAAAATTAAAAAACGAATAATTATTAATTGTGACAAAGTTATGAAAATCAAATTATATAAACTTATAGGATAATTGAGGTTTAATATATACTAATCGGTGATGAATTTTGACTAGACATAACATGACATATGTTAATAAATATGATAATGAATATAAATATTGTAGTATTTTCTTGTTACAAAAATTAACTTAATCAAATGACATGCATCATATAGATTGTATCATATATATTGATATGTGTAGATCTTCATTGCATAATGTAGATTGACATGTGTATATAGACTAAAATTTATTTTACCAATTTTCTTAATTATTAAAATAGTATTTTTTTATTATACTCAATTTTTAAGATTAGAACAAGTCTCCAAAATCTTTAAGATGAATCAAATACATAAATTTTAGTAGATCAAATTATAATTTAGATGTTTGTTATAAAAAAACTAGAGGGAATAATTTATAAAAAAAATTACAAAAACAACTAATATAATTATAAAATAAAATGAATTCTCCAACCTAAATTCCAACTAAATTTTAATTATTAAAAATGTAAAATAAAATTTGATCTAATACATCTCTCTAATATATTTTTTTATTAAGAATTTTTTTCTTTAATATAATTATGTTTTATAATTGATATGATATGAATCGAGAAGGATGGCTATTGGACCAGTTCAAAACAATAATAAGAGTATATCATCATTTAAATTATATTTTTAAATATTAAAAAAATAGTAACAATAAAAATAAAATTTTAAAAATTGTAATTTTTTTAAAAACAATTTTTAAAATAATATAATTTAAATTAGTTTTTAAAAAACAATAAATAAAACTATTTTTAAAATTAATTAGGTTTAAAATGATTTTTGAAAAAAACTAAATTTAAAATAGTTTTATAATAAAAATATTTTTTGAAATAAATACATAATATTTTCTTAAAAGTCCGAATAATTTTTTATTATATTTTATTTCATTTAATTTTTTTTATTATATATATTAAAATTTATATATTAAAATGTCTATTTTTTTTACTTTCACCAAGTCTTAAGGTGGAGATGTAGTCATAATATTTGTTTTTTCTTCAATAGAAGATCGGGGATCCGACCTTATATTATAATTTTTTATTATTATAAATAATTAATTGTTAATTTAATAAATAAAAATAATTAAAAATATATATATTAATAAAATCAAATAAAATACAATTAATGAAAAAATACATCAAAAACTTCATCATATTTTATTATCAACTTTCTCCTATTTTATCACAACTATTTTTGATATACCTTTACATGTAAAAAGAAATAATTGTGATAAAATAGGAGGAAGTTGTTAACAAAATAGAATGAAGTATCTAATTTATTTGCAAATTAAAAAGATTGTTAAAATAATATAAATTAAGAGGGTGATTAAAATAATATAAATTAGATTTTTTTTTTATTTGTTTTGACATCTCTACTGCATCGCATTAATTTTGATATATTTTTTTCTATTAAATATATTTAATTATATTTTATTAATATAATTTAATTTTTTTAATTATTTGTATTTATTAAATTAATAATTAATCATTTATTTTAAAAAAATAAATAATAATAGATGGTCGCATAAACGAAAACCCATCTTAAACCTTGAAAATTAATTATTAAGCAATAGGATTATTGGAGTAGGCTAATTGGAAACTTGGTTTACCATTTTTTTTGTCCCGTTTGTTCCACAACAACTCTCCCTTCTCTTCCCACAACAACTCCTCTTCTGATTTCAGCCACTTACTATGTCCCAATCACTTTGACTGAAAGCAATTGACCTTTCCCTTCCATTAGTCTACACCTAACAATAAAGGAAATCACTAGGACCTAATTATATTACTATAATTTTGTGCAAAATAATCTCACACACTAAATCCATCAATTATTTAATCCCAAATCACTAGCTAGGATCAAATGAATAAAATGTTTAACCAATACTTAATTAGTGAGTATAGTAATTTGGATTGGCTTGGGGGAAAATAAAATACCACTTTACCAAAAGAAGACTACTAAGTCATGCATGCATCTGCATTCCATCATAGTAACTCAACTCAATTTCCTTTTCACAAATTTGGTAAACTGAAATCATAAACATTAGAAGATGACCAACTCTCACACGTATAGACACAAAGCACCCCCACCTCACCAACCCCAAACCAATTTCCTTTATCCCCCATGTGTAATCTCCAACCACACCCGTGGGACCACTCCATTCAACCAACCATTTGTAGATCACCCACATCTCACCGTCCATCTCGCATGTATTGTGTTATTTACACAACTGCAAGAGTAAGAAATATAACAAACTACGTTTTTTTTTTGTATACATATACACTAGAGCCAAGGATGGAGCCCATAGTTTAAAATGGATTACATTTTAATTGATGATAACTTTTTTTAAAAAAATTCAACAAATAGATGGCCTAAAAATGAATCTAGAATATTATTTTTTATTTGCAAATAAAATAATAAATAATACAAAAAATTTATACACAATTTAAAATTTTAATTTTGAATTCGAAACAAAATATTGAATCTAACAATAATAACATTTATCAATTGCTTAAAAATATGAATCGAAATTTTCTATTTGTTTAAAAAAAAAACATACGCAATTCAACGGGTAGCATTATAAAACATAATTAACATTATTTGCATACTTTGCTGCATATACAAACTTTATACATTTCGGTTCAGTTAAATATGAGATTGTAATAATTAATTAAGATGATGTCATATTCATAACTTCCCTACTTTTTCTAATGAAACATTCCCTCAAAGAAAAAATAAAACATGATTAGTGGGCTGGCCCACTCTTATTGCTTTGCTTAAGTATAATATACGGACCTTACCTTACCAACCACGGACCGGACGCCAACCGGTTCAACCAAGCATTAAAGTATTTTTCCTAAAAAAGCATACCGGTTTGGACCGGTTTTTCCCTCCTTTATATACCCTTGCTCCTTAATCCTTCTTTAACAGGCTCCAGTTAACTCTTCAACACAAAGCACAAGCTGAATAGGGTGAAGAAAAGGATATCATATAACAATGGCAACCAACGAGGATCAAAAGCAAACTGAATCTGGAAGGCATCAAGAGGTTGGTCACAAAAGCCTTCTGCAAAGTGATGCTCTTTACCAGGTACACTCAATTTCATGCCTTTTCTTTCCACACGATTACATTTTTAGTATGAATTTAATTTTGGGCTCTTAACAAATGATACATTTTTTATGATGTACAGTATATTCTAGAGACAAGCGTGTTCCCAAGAGAACATGAAGCCATGAAAGAGTTGAGAGAGGTCACAGCAAAACATCCATGGTAATAATTAATAATTCTTAAATTCATGTATCTACCTTTGTCTGCTTGTGATTACTGATTGATGATTGAACAAAACAACAGGAACATCATGACAACCTCTGCAGACGAGGGACAATTTTTGAACATGCTCCTTAAACTTATCAATGCCAAGAATACCATGGAAATTGGTGTCTACACTGGCTACTCCCTTCTTGCCACTGCCCTTGCTCTTCCTGAAGATGGAAAGGTATTGTATCATTGTTAACAAAAATAGCTCTTTTGCCATAATCAATTAGACATTTGATAATAATGACATTCAAGCTTAGTTTTTTTAGATTTTTTTTTTCTTTCTGTATTTGGTAAAGTGAACTTAGCAAATATTTTATAGTATTTAATTTAATTTCTGGTTGTGGTTGTGACAGATTTTGGCCATGGACATTAACAAGGAAAATTACGAATTGGGTCTGCCCGTAATTAAAAAAGCTGGTGTTGCCCACAAAATTGATTTCAGAGAAGGCCCTGCTCTTCCGGTTCTTGATGAAATGGTTAAAGATGTAAGGTTTTGGATCATTTTCTATGCCACACTTGAAGGAAAAAGAGTAATGAATTTAATTATTATTGTGTGGTAAAAATTTCAGGAAAAGAATCATGGGAGCTACGATTTCATCTTCGTGGATGCGGACAAAGACAATTACATCAACTACCATAAGAGGTTAATTGAACTTGTTAAAGTGGGAGGTGTGATCGGGTACGACAACACCTTGTGGAATGGATCTGTAGTGGCACCTCCTGATGCTCCTCTCAGGAAATATGTTAGGTATTACAGGGATTTCGTGTTGGAACTTAACAAGGCTTTGGCTGTCGACCCTAGGATTGAAATCTGTATGCTTCCTGTTGGTGATGGAATCACTATCTGCCGTCGGATCAAGTAATTGTCTTGCGTGTGCACAATCATCTACCGCCCCACATTATTATCATTATTGTGTCGGAGCTAAAGCATTTCAACTTTTTCTTTCTTTCTTTTCTCTACAAGATATTTGTGTTTGTAATGTTCTCTTGTATTCATATTGAAACGCCGAATAATTCAAGTTATATATGGCCTTTTATTCTTGTTTCATTCTTTTCCGTAAAAATCTTTTATTTTGAAGCCACTTATCAGGTGTTTAACAAACATCTACCCTCTTCTCTCCTACTGTCGCGTCACAGTTGCTTTGCCTCTACTTAATCTCAATAGCTCCTCACATTTAAATGCACTTAAACATCTACTTTTTTTTTAATCTAAGATTTAGTGTATATTAAGCCTTTCAACGATATCATGTCCTTATATTTTATTCATCCCTATGGTAAAAATACTCCTTGTTAGCCAACGCAATTAGATATTTTAGTTCGTTAACGAATTAATTTGATTAGTTATATTAGATAGTTAATTAATTTTATTTAATTAAATATATAAGTTTTGTAATATTTGATGTAATTAACTTTTATTATTATTAATATTATTTAATTTTTTTATCAATAATTTAAATCAATAATTGAAATATAATATTAAAGCGTTGATTATTCAACTATTTTCTTTTTCAAAAATTTCTTAGTAAAGTTATTAAAGCTTAATTGATTAATCTTTTTTTTCTTTTTTATTTGATTATTGAACAATTTATTCATTTTCATTATCTCTTTTTTTCTCTATTTAAAACTATTTTTTTCCTTCTCTTTACCTCTCAAATTTCAAGTTAAAATTATCTCATTGAGGTGATGATAATATAAAAAATCATCAAACAATTGACATTAACGGCAAAATAATTATCAATAAAACTTTATCAAAATTGAAGACTTCTTCAATACTTGATATCAACTTTATTTTAACATCAATAACTTTTGTTAAATATGAAAAATTGAGTCAAATGCATTATTCAAGTTATCTTCTTGATCAAACTCAAAAATATATGCTATCAAAGCTTTTATTTAAGATTTTTCAAGAATACCAACAACATTTTGTGACAAAATTAGTTATTTTTAGCCAAATTGGCATTAAAAAAGTGCAAGCAAATATCTTGCATGAAAGTGTAGACTCTAGATTTAACACTCACTGATAAAAGAAAATAAGATTGTTATTGTTTCTAGAAAAAAAAAATTTATGATTGGATTCTCAATTAAAAATAGAATAACAAGCTAATGACACGTAAGTCACACATAAGATTTCATTAAAATAAAAAAATAAAAATCTTGCATTGAGGTGTAGACTTCGTTCAACACCTACTACTAAAAAGGAAAAAAAGTAAGATTTTATTAGAATTTTTCTTTTCTTTTCAAATGAATAATAAATCTTCCAAAAGTCTATTAACCAATTTATTTTCGACATTTCAAAATCATTTAATCATTGTATTTCAACATTTCATATTAATTGTAAGCAATGTTTTTTTTTCAAAAAAATTTCTTAACATTTTTCAAGCTTGAAGTGTAATAAACACAATCTATCTTGAGAGATGATGTTAATATCTTAGTTAGTTAGTAAGTTAAGTTGGTTAATTAGTTACATCATCTAGTTAGTTATTTTACACTAGCTAATTGTTTATCTAATTGACTATTTAAATATTTGTAACATTAAATATAATTAGCTTTCTTTATTGTCAATTTTTTATATATTTCTCTTTTATCAAGACTCATAATAAGAGCGTACCGATAAATAAACTTTGAAGTTTATTTATCAATGTTGTTTAAAAAAAACTTATGCCACACACTTGTAGACCTAGGAGTGTGTTTTGAGGACATCACAAAATGAAAGTCAAAATCGAGTAAGTCTTCTTTCATTTCATTTCATTTAAGAAGGTCTTAGGGTAACGGGGAGTTGGATGCATTGCACAATGTTAAAAGGTGAAAGTGAAACTATGGTAGTTGAGGAAAACATATGGAGCTTACGCAAATGCATTGTTTTAAAGATTAATGGGGATAAGAAAGATATTGTTAAGAATTGTTGAATCTAGAAAAGATAAATACAATCCATATTGGGAGGAAGGAGTAATGGGTCTCGTCCTAAAGCTATGGCATCGTGCAGAGTTGAAAGGATTACTATTAGATGTCTAATCAAATGATTAATGTTCAGAATACTCAAATTTATTTTACCAAAAATGTAGATAAATAACTAAGATAAAATAACATTCAATACACTTATTTGAGGGTTTAAGTGAGGTTACTATAATGAGTAAGTACCTTAGAGCAAATATTGTTTAGGGAATAACTACTAGAGGTCATTATTAGCTTAGCTTGACAAGATGGGTCTAAGAAGGTTATAATTGAGAGTGATTCTCAAGTCCTCGTTGGGAGCTAAAGATAAGCGGTCTCCACGTTATAATCTTATTCGGAAAAAAATATAACTTGCTTAATAAAGTATAACAAGTCCAAGTTTCTCATATTTGGTGGGAAGAGAATCACGTAAAAGACAAACTATACGACGTTAGTTTTGAGAACCATAACTTTGATTTAAATGTGATGGAAAGAGAGAGATTTTCAAGTTCTTTTTAATTAATTAGGAGAGACTTTCCTATCTAAACATTTTCACTAGTCTTATTACCAAAATTAGTGTAAATGACTTGTGCAATGCATATATTAATATTTGCTAAAAAGAATATGAATTAACAAAAAATTGTAGTCTTATTGTATATAATTAGACATTACTTTTTAGAAATTTAAAAATTCATTTGACTTCATATTTATTAGAATCAACATTTGCAAAATCTTATAATTTTATATTCAATACTTAACACTAAAAAATAGCTCACCATAAACAAAAATAAATGTAAACTTTTTGTTGGCCAAAATATACATCGTAAAAGTTAAAAAACTAATTGTTTATATAATATTATAATCTTTTACAAATACTAATACACTTTTATATATATAAAAAATTAAGCATTAGTTTAAATTTAAATTTAAATATATGAAAAAGAATTAAAAAAATGAAGGAAATAACATGCAAATCACTTTAGGGTAAAAAAATTATTTCCATCCAAAATCTATAGATTCTACTAGAATATTTTTTTTTGTAATTAACTTTCGAATTTTATCTATCCAAATGCGCGTGTAATTAGAGGAATTAACGTCAAACATACCTTTTTACACCAACAATATATATTTGGGTACATATTATTCCAACAAGTTTAGATAAAAGAAGATATTTTAACATATATTATATACATCCATAATTTATTTTGTGCATTGCACGGATATAGACACTATTAGTTCTTAAAATTAAGGCTGAATCACTTGTACTTTAAGTGTATTAGCATTACCATGCAGTACAAATGCAAGTACTATATAAAGAAGTAGATTTAAATATCTCATCAATGTATTATTTTTTCGTTTTCTTTGAAATCAAGTTCATTTTCCTTTATAAAATCACAATGAACGCATTTCCCTTTTTTTTTTTTTTACCAATATATATTTCGTTTTATTTTCTTTAAAATTATTAATTTCTCATACGTCTTTGAAATATATTTTGAATACTGATATTTAATTTATTTTATTGAAAAATTATATTAAAAGAAAGATCATATTTTTTGTAAAATAGACAAATTTGAGTTATTATAAATATTTTAAATTATTTAATTTTTTTAGATTAATTATACAATTGACATATATGATTTAATTGGTGTGTTTGTTGGAGATAGTAACACATAGAATTGAAGTTGATGTGAGAGTGTCATGTTGAAAAATGCTCGTTTAGAAGAATTAGTGTGTGTATATATATATATAATTGATGGATGATATTATTAATTATTGATATATATTATCAATAATACACGCTATTTTTCCGAAAGTTAATTAGTAAAACAATTTATAAACAATTTATAAATGGGCTTATTTTTATGTTTATTTTCAGGCAAAAGTAGAAGCCCAAATTTTCACTAATTTGGATCGGGCCGTATCAGGCCATGGCAAGATAGTAGGCCATTTAAAGTACCAAAAAACCCTATTATCACATAAAGTCTCACTGTGTTCTTTCGTTATCGCGAATTAGGGTTTTCAGCCAATTTCAGTGAAGAAGAAGGAAGGAGAAACGATGGAAAAGTTGGAGCAAGTTCAATGTTTCGGCCGCAAGAAGAACGCGGTGGCTGTCACCTACTGCAAGCGCGGCCGTGGTTTGATCAAGATCAACGGTGCCCCCATCGAGTTGATTGAACCGGAGATCCTCCGATTCAAAGCATTCGAGCCGTATGTCGATGAACAGAGCAAGAAGGAGATCAAGGATATCCTTGTGCGTTACGATCGTACCTTGCTTGTTGCTGATCCTAGGCGCTGTGAGCCTAAGAAGTTCGGTGGTCGTGGTGCTCGTGCTAGGTTCCAGAAGTCATACCGTTGAAATCGTTTATTTGGAAGGGACGAAGAAAGAAAAACGAGGTGTTTTTTGGTTGTTTATTTTAGCTTTCGGTTCATGTTTTATGCTGTGGAAAACTTTTTCTTTTAATTCGTAGAATTATTATCGATTGAATTGTTGTTTTAGTTGAACTTGTTATTTAGGGTTTGTATGCGATTTTGCAAGATTCACATAAATTATGTTTTAGTTTTGAAATTCTGCTTATGCTTGGTATTTTGTGTATGCTTTTTTTTATGTTGATGTTGGAATCCGTTGCACGTATTTAACGCCTCTTGAATTGAAATATGCTTACGAGAGTAAAGTGATACCGAAGTTTAAAATTGGGATGTTTTAGAGCTGTGAATTATAATTGTTGCAGTGCAATGATCTTACTTGCTTGCATACATTTCATATTTGATTCTCTTTCCTTGATGTGTTTTCATTCCCTTTACCAATGTTATTTGGTACTAATGAAGTTGTTAACGCTATTCAAGTTGGTTTATATTCCCAACATTTGCAACTATTATTTGTTTTTGTTGAATTTCAACTAGAATTTGTTGAAAAGGAAGTTTCAATTGTTTTTTTAAGGGTTACTGAGTATTTTGAATCAAATGCTTAAGTTTTCAAAAGTTAAAATTCTCGTGTTAGGAATTATTGTTTATAAGCTGTGGAGTGTTCACTTTTTCATAAGTTAGTAATTAAATTATAGAGTCCTTTATCTGAACCTTGGTTTTCATCTGTGTTTTTAGTTTGTAGGGATGCAATTGGGGTTTCTATGAGAACGAGGGTGAGTATAGTATGTATATGTAGGAATGTTGACGAGTTAAGTATTTTTGTTTGTGGCATGTATCATTTGCAAACCATCACTTGCTGCATAATAATTTAATTACTCTGCTTCCCACCCCTTAAACAGCCAGTCAATTTTTTACCTCCTCGTGTATTGTTATATCTGCAACACAAAACATTGTTTACGGTCAATAAATTCGTTTTCTCCAATCATTTTGGTGTCAATGTGTCATAGTTGTATCTTGTGTTTGTGTCATAATCATTTTACTAAGGTTTTCAAAAATCATGTTTAAGATAAATTTGTTAGAGGGTATGATACACCGGAAATGTTTTGGCATTGAAACTATTTTGAAGGTTTGATGCTTCATTGAAACTATTTTCAAGGTTTGGTGCTGCTTTTTACTTGGAATTCGCATAAACTTTACGAAGTCTTCAATTGGCATTGTTGCATAATAACAATTGAGCATGTAACTGTTAACATTGAAATGTGTTTCAAATACGTTTAAGTTGAAGTGGATAGTTAAATAGTAATTCCTTGAAATATTTACAGTAAACATGGTCAAAAATCCCAAGTATGAAGGTCTAATGACACATCAAGTTCAATTCACCGTGTGCAAATGCGAGGGTCTTTATGACAATTTTGCAGACTTGTTTTGAAATTCATTACTTTAAAGTTCTATAAATTTCACGCTGTCATTGCTGAGTGTGTTTGGATTTTGAGTATTCATCGATTGGTGACACTGCAAGTTAAAGGGCTACTCTTTTGAAATATATGTCGTGCCACAAGTTCATTGACAAGTAACCGCAATTACTATTAATTTAATTTTTTATAAACTGCTTAATCATGATAGAATAAGTAAAAATCATGTCAATGAAATTGAGGAACAATATAAGCATAGCAGTGCTTGTTTGTTATTTTTTTGGCTTAACACAGTCTTTGCAAACACAAGCATAGAATAAGTAATAATGAAGAATAATCTTTGTTATTTTTTTGGCTTAACACAGTCTTTGCAAACACAAGCACGTTCCATATATATGTATATATATATCAGCGCGTTTAATCTGAAATACCACCACAAAAGCAATGTATATATACAAGTACACCAGCAGTATCTACAAGAGAAAATCTCACACGTTGGCCTCCGATCCAAACCTCAATAATCAAAGAAGCCATTGCAAGCTAAAAACACCAAATAAACTTCCTTTCGAATACCACTCTTGAGGGGAGGTTTTATGTCCATTCTTAATCATGCTATCCCTAATAGCTTAGTTCCTTTACTCTTCTTTTGTCTTGACAACAGCCGCCTCAGAAATTCAAAGCCGCTGTGTTTTTTTCTCGGCACAATTGACAGATATCCTGTGGCCTTGCTTCTATCATTTTTCTCTGAGGTCATAGGTATTTCTGGTGCATTATCCATGACGAGAGGAGTTTGCAGAGCAGTTTCTGTTTCTGGTTGAAGAAGGGACGGTCTCTGTGCATCTTCAATACTTTTGCTTTCTTCGTTTTGGACAGACGTATGTATCTCTTCTTTAGCATCATCCTCAGCTAGCATATGGGTGCGCAGCGAGGATCGTTTTTTGATCAAGTTCTTCTTCTGAGATGGATTAACCATATAACTATTTGTGGAGACAACCTTATCAAGAAGTGCTGTTTCACTAGATGAAGCAAGTGCCTTGAGTTGTTTCCCAAGATTGACAATTGTTTCTTGGCACTCTGCTAACTTTGATGAAGCTGTTGTGATCTCCCAGCCCTGATTTGATTTTTTCATTGACATTTTTATTATGTTTTTACATCAAATGAAAATAGAAATAAAGTTGATAATGCAAACAATTAAGTAAAGGTTTTGTAATTATATAAGATGCAAACTTCTTACTGTTTGATGTATCTTTTCCGCTTCGTATCTGCCATAGATTGGAGATTCCTTCTTTGTAACGCAGTTAATGTTTTTAAAATGATTGCAAAATCAGATTCATTATTCAGGAAAACAAATGGTAATTGCAAACTGCTAGATACCCAAAGAAAGAAAGGAAAACGAAGAATTCTTTTTGCTTTTACATTTCCAGCTGAAGTTGAAGCTCAAAACATGTTGCTTCTAATTCCTCACAGGAGTTCTTTTTATCCTCTAATTCAAATTCTAAGGAAGAAAACTTTTGAAAGATGTCATTTAACTTTGCCTGGCCTATTGTAAGTTGTGTGTCAAGATCTTCATTTATCATCTTTTGTTTTTCAATTTGGTCTTTAACCATGGCTTTGGATTCTTTCAATGTCTCTATTTCTAATTCTAAACCTTTGATGCTATTTTGTGCTTCATGACATTGTTTTGTCAAATTCTCACTCTCATGGGTTACCGACATCAGCTTTACTTCCAAGTCTTTCTTAGCAGATTCTGTATTCCTTAGATCATCTTTTAGTTTTCTAATTTCTTCAAGGAGATCATGTTGATTACTTTTTGTGTTGAAGACCGTAGACTCTTTGTGAGAAAATTGTTTATCGTCGGCATCTATTTGATTTTCATTTTCATTTGCTGACAGAAAACAGTTAAAATGTTTCTTGATCTTATCTCTTGCAATTGAAGCATTGGTGGAGTTAGCACAGTTATTAATGCTCCAATCTAAAGCAACTGCGACTTCCTCGACAAAATTTTCAAAATCAGCTCTTCCTGTCAGTAAATTTTTGCAGGTATGAACAAGTTGATGCAAAAGAGGATTCAAGTCTGAAACCTTCCATTGTAAAACATGAATAAAGACAAGTGATAAATTTTTTATGATGTACAGTATATTCTAGAGACAAGTGTGTTCCCAAGAGAACATGAAGCCATGAAAGAGTTGAGAGAGGTCACAGCAAAACATCCATGGTAATAATTAATAATTCTTAAATTCATGTATCTACCTTTGTCTGCTTGTGATTACTGATTGATCAATGATGATTGAACAAAACAACAGGAACATCATGACAACCTCTGCAGACGAGGGACAATTTTTGAACATGCTCCCTGAAGTTATCAATGCCAAGAATACCATGGAAATTGGTGTCTACACTGGCTACTCCCTTCTTGCCACTGCCCTTGCTCTTCCCGAAGATAGAAAGGTATTGTATCATTTTAATTCTTTTTAACAAAAATAGTTCTTTTGCCATATAATCAATTAGATATTTGATAATAAAGACATTCAGCTTAGTTTTTTTAGATTTTTCTTTTCTTTTGTATTTGGTAAAGTGAACTTAGATTAAGTCATCAAATATTTTATAGTATTTAATTAAATTTCTGTAGTCAAAGGTTTTAGACAAAGAGAAAATATAGATTTCTTCGACACTTTCTCACCGGTCACTAGACTAACATCCATTAGGGTGCTTATATCACTTGCGACTATTCATAACCTGGTGATACACCAGATGGATGTTAAAACAGCCTTTTTAAATGGTGACTTGGAAGAAGAAATTTATATGGAACAACCTGAAGGTTTTGTAATTCATGGACAAGAAGACAAGATCAGTAAGTTAGATAAGTCTATGTATGGTCTTAAACATGCTCCTAAGCAATGACATGCAAAATTTGATAACTAGATTATGTCGAATGAGTTTAAAGTGAATGAATGTGACAAATGTATTTATTACAAAGATGAAAATGATATTTGTACTATCATATGTCTCTATGTAGACGGCTTACTCATATTTGGTTCAAACATTCATGCTCTAAATAATGTGAAATCATTGTTGAGTAACAACTTGATATGAAAGACCTCGGAGAAACGAATGTAATCCTTGACATCAAAATTACTAGGCCAGAAAAGGGAATTTCTTTGGGTCAATCTCACTACGTTGAAAAGATCCTAAAGAAATATAATTACTTTGATTGTAAACCTGTTTGCACACCATATGATCCGAGTGTAAAACTTTTGAAGAACTCTGGTGAAGGTGTTAGACAAACTGAATATGCGAGCATCATTGCCAGCCTCAGGTATGCCACTGATTGTACTAGACCCGACATTGCCTATGTCGTGGGATTATTGTGCAGGTTTACTAGTAGACCTAGTATGGAGCATTGACACGCTATCGAAAGAGTCATGAGATACCTTAAAAGGACCACGAGTCTCAAATTACATTATTAAAGATTTCCTATCGTCCTTGAAGGATACAATGATGTTGATTGGAACACATTGTCAAATGACTGCAAAGCAACCAATGACTATGTGTTTAGTATAGCCGGTGGTGCTGTATCGTGGAAATCGAAGAAACAAACGATATTGGCTCAATCCACTATGGAGTTTGAAATGATAGCACTAGCTACTGCTAGTGAAGAAGCAAGCTGGTTGAGATGCTTGCTAGCAGAGATCCCTCTGTGGGAAAGGCGTGGGTAAGGCTGGTGCCCGCTGTGTTGATCCACTACAATAGTACTGCGACTATTGCAGAAATTGAGAACCGTTATTACAACAGTAAGAGACGACAAATACGTCATAAGCACAACACGATTAGATAATTATTTTCTAAATGAGCTGTTATAGTGGATCATGTACGCATTGATGAAAATTTAGCAGATCCTTGGACGAAAGGATTAGCTAAAGAGAAAGTCCTTAATACATCCAAAAGGATGGGACTATTGCATATAGATCAATGAGTCACTTATGATGGTAACCCGACCTAAAAGACTGGAGATCCAAAGAATTAGGTTCAATGAGTAATAACAAGTCATAGTGATATGAGATGAACATGCTATATTATATATGAGTAGCATGATTCCTGAGTACTCTTAATGGGATCTATACTCTATGTGGAGTGGAGTACCTAGCTACAAGAGTAATCTTGATAGACTCACCTATATGAATGTGGAAGTGGGGGCCGCTTCCTATGGAATTTCGAGGCAGAATTCTTAGAGCGTTCACTATACTGGGATACACGTGCATGACCCTAAATGCACATGCATTTGAGAATACACCTAATGAAAATGTTGTGTGTAGGTTTGATGTCAAAGATAGAGTTCAAGACTACGAGTCACTCTTGTTGAATCTGAATCTTACTTGATATGCAAAGGTTTAAGTAAAGAGACACATTTGTTTATGCATGATCTTATAGAATCGTTGACGCTATTCAAAAACTTATTTTTTTTTTAAATTCAAGTGGGGGATTGTTGGAAATGATGATGCCTTAATGGAAGTTCATTGAAAATAAGATGACATTTATGAGAGAGCTAGTGTTGTTGTGAATTGAAAAAATTGAGAAGTCCCACATTGGAGGGATACCGCACACTAGTAGGGTATATAAGGTGGAGGTATTGAACTTGGGGAGGGTTCCAAGGGACACCTCCATTTTGTGAAGGAGGGAGAACGCAAGCAATATTGACCACCACACACGCGCGCCGCCGCCGTCCGGCCGGCCGACTTGGCTTGGCTTTGGCCATAAAAATTAATTAATTATTTTTATTAAATGATTGCTTGCATTTTATCTTTAATCGATACGTTAATTACGTAACTGCCCTCCACCGAGTCATATATGATCCAGTCTTCCTCCCTGAATTCGTGCATCTGTTTTTGCCCGGTCAAAACTCTAAATCTTTGGTCTCACGTTTCTTTTGTTGCCCGGTCAAAAGTCATAGTCAAACCCTAAGTTTGGAGGGCACGTTTTGGGTTCTGGAGTGCACGTTTTGGGTTTTAGAGCGCACGTTCTGATGGATCCTTGATTTTCTCAGATCCAGTTGCAGATTTACTCTATAAATAGAGGGTTCTCCTAAGTTGGAAAGACACACCAAAAGCTCTCCGTATCTGAGGCTTTTCTCACTTCCCCTATTCTTATTGTTTCTTATCTTTCTTTCGAGTGGTCTTAGTGCCATATCACGAGTGTCAGTCGTAAGACTGCCATATTGAATGTGTAATTCTAGAACGGTTTTCTACAATGCAGTAGAACTCCGATACAGAGTATCTGAGATGTTTTATCCTAGGGACTTCGTGGTTGATAGTCTATCTTGCACAATTTGGGCAGTGCCTCGAAACGTCTTAAAGAGAGCGACCTAGTCCGTGACTCAACCCAGTAATATTTTCGGTGGCATAAATTGTTTTTAAAAGGTTTTTTTTCGAATTTCAAAAACAACAATTTTAAGACGTTCTCCATTTAAAACTAGTTTTTTTTTCCTTATCTTTACCTCTCAAATTTCAAGTTAGAATTATCTCATCGAGGTGATGATAATATTAAAAATCATCAAACAATTGACATTAACTGCAAAATAATTATCAATAAAACTTTATCAAAACCTAAGACTTCTTCAATACTTGATATCAACTTTGTTTTAACATCAACAACTTTTGTTAAATATGAAAAATTGGAGTCAAATGAATTATTCAAGTTATCTTCATGATCAAACTAAAAAATATATGCTATCAAAGCTTTTATTGAAGATTTTTCAAGAATACCAACAACATTTTGTGACAAAATTATTTCTTTTTAGCTAAATTGACATTAAAAAAGTGCAAAACAAATATCTTACATGAAAGTGTAGACTCTAGATTTAACACTCCCTAATAAAAGAAAATAAGATTGTTATTGTTTTTAGAAAAAAAATCTATGATTGGATTCTGAATTAGAATAACAACCTAATGACACATGAGTTACACATAACATTTCATTAAAATAAAAAAAATAAAAATATAGTATTGCATTGAGGTGTAGACTTTGTTCAACACCTACTACTAAAAAGGGGAAAAAGTAAGATATCATTAGAGTATTTTTTTTTTTTTTTTTTATTTCAAACGAATAATAAATCTGCCAAAAATCTATTAACCAATTTATTTTCGACATTTCAAAATCATTTAATCGATGTATTTCAACATTTCATATTACTTGTAAGCAATGTTTTTTTTCAAAAAAATTCTTAACATTTTTCAAACTTGAAGCGTAATAAACACAATCTATCTTGAGAGATGATGTTAATATCTTAGTTAGTTAGAAAGTTAAGTTGGTTAATTAGTTACATCATCTACTTAGTTATTTTACACTAGCTAATTATTTATCTAATTGACTATATAAATATTTGTAATATTTAATATAATTAGCTTTCTTTATTATCAATTTTTTTATTTCTCTTTTATCAAGACTCATAATAAAAGTGTACGGATAAATAAACTTTGAAGTTTATTTATGAATGTTGTTTAAAAAAAACTTATGCCACAAACTTGTAGACTTGGGAGTGTGTTTTGAGGACATCACAAAATGAAAGTCAAAATCAAGTAAGTCATCTTTCCTTTCTTTTGATTTAAGAGGGTCTTAGGATAACGGAGAATTGGATGTATTGCACAATGTTAAAAGGTGAAAGTGAAACTAAGGTAGTTGAGGAAAATATTTGGAGCTTTCGCAAATGTAGTGGTTTAGAGATTAATGGGGATAAGAAAGAGATTATTAAGAATTGTTGAATCTAGAAAAGATAATTACAATCCATATTGAGAGGAGGGAGTAAGGGGTCTCGTCCTAAAACTATGGCATCGTGCAGAGTTCAAAGAATTACTATTAAGTATCTAATCAAAGGATTAATATTCAGAAGACTCAAATTTATTTTATCAAAAATGCATATCAGTAACTAAGATAAGTTAACATTCAATACACTCGTTTTAGGGTTTAAGTGAGGTTACTATTGTTGAGACAAACTCTATATTTAAAGTTTTGATGAAAATAAACAAAGGTTAATTAAGAAAATTAATTATGATTCTAAAATATTATGTTAATTTAACATGTGTTTTTGAGTGGATTTAATTAAGAACAGAATCAAGCAAATCAAGAAAAGACAGCAACAAGATCATTCTGCTTCATAACAGAGAATGATCTCCAGCTTTAACAACTGTCCATCACAGCATCTTGGTCAAACTTTTTCTATCTATTTGACAAAGAGTCTGCCCTGGAAATTATTAATATTTAATCAGTACATGGCAAGGAACAAGAAGGATTCATCCAAACTCAAAAAGGCTATTTGGTCTCAAAGATCAAAGGACTCAAAGACAGACAAAAGTCATGACATTTTGCAAACTCCAAAAAATCAAATGTCAAGAAAGTTCGATCAATCTTGACATATGACAAGACAATTACAAAGGAAATCCAAGAACGTTAATCATTCTCCATTTTCTGCACAATGACAGCAACTCTATTTCTCTCTGATTTGATCTGTAATTCTCAAGCTACACTCAAGACTCAAGGCAGGTAATGTACCATCCAAGATCAATAAAGAAACGTCAATAGTATTTTCTAAAAAGGACAGAATTGCTTTAAATGCTAAACCATTAAAAGTCAAAAAAGCTATTTCAAAGAAGGATTATTTTTATTCTAAAATAATGTTTCAGTAAAAAAAACAGAGTCTCTCCAACAGCTCTTGTACTTTCATTCAGTGCCTCTACAGCCTATAAATAGAAGGCCAATATCTCGATTCAAGGCAAGAAATTCAAGTGCTTCGAAATCCATAAATCAATCACATACATACTTGAAATTCTGAAAAACAGAGGCAATCATATCTTCTGATTTCTGTGAAATAGTTGTTGGTTCATACTCATCTTTTAGCTTGCGCAATTATCATTATATCCTTTGTAAAGAATCAATTCTCAAACAAGAGTTGAGAAATCTTAGATTCTGTCAAAACAATCAAAATTGTAAAAACTCAAACTATAAGAGTTTATTTATAGTTTGTTTTAAGATTACTTCCTATCAAAGTTAGATAGGTGCTGGTGTTGCTTTCTGGGTGGAAAGCAATAGAGTTTGAAATAGATCAAGGTTGATCTAGCCTAGGTGTTGTAAGATCAAGAAAGCTCTTTGTTTTTAAACACTTAGTGAAAAATCTCACAGTGTAAGGACTGGACGTAACCCACGTTGGGTGAACCAGGATAAAATCTTTGTGTGGTATTCTCTATCCTATCTTTCTATTTATCTTACTGAATTAATTAACTAAGATAAAACATAAATTGATTTTCTGTTTTCAACTAATCAAGGAACGTTCTCTGTTTTAATACAAAAACCAAGAACGTTCTCTGTTTTCTGTTTTCATAACCAAGATCAATCTTGAGTTATTTTCTCAAGTTTTAACAGGAATTTTTAAAAGGTGCATTTACAATTCAAACCCCCCTTTCTTGTAAATCAATATTGTTACTTCAACTATAATGAGTAAGTACCTTAGAGCATATATTGTTTAGGGAATAACTACTAGAGGTCATTATTAACTTAGCTTGACAAGGTGGGTTTAAGAAGGTTATAATTGATAGTGATTCTCACACCCTCGTTGGGTGCTAAAGATAAGCGGTCTCCATGTTATAATCTTCTTCGGAAAAAATTCTCGAAAAAAATTGTTTTTTAATTTTTTTCTCGAATAAAAAAATATTTCGTAAATAATTGTAAATAATTTTTTATAAAAAAAAAAATCAAATTTTTTTATCTGTGAAAATATCGAAATAAATTATTTTTTGAAAAAAAAATATTGTCAAATTTATTTGTAAAAACGTGGGCCTATAAGCCCACCAAATTTTAGGGGACTTTCAGTGTTTGAGGCTTTCTTTTTTGGGCCTTTTAAATTATAAATTTTTTGGGCCCCTCCAACATGTGGACTGGGGCCAATAATTAGGGGGCTTGTCAAATTGACGGCTCTAATTGAGAGTGATTCTGAAGTCCTCGTTGGGAGCTAAAGATAAGCGGTCTCCATATTATAATCTTCTTCGGAAAAATATATAATTTGATTAATAAAGTATGGCAAGTCCAAGTTTCTCATATTTGGTGGGAAAGGAATCACGTAAAAGACAAACTATGTGACGTTAGTTTTGAGAACCATAACTTTGATTTACATGTGATGGAAAGAGGGAGATTTTCAAATTCTTTTTGATTATTTAGCGGAGACTTTCCTATCTAGACCTTTTAACTAGTCTTATTAGCAAAATTAGTGTAAATGACTTGTGCAATGCATATATTAATATTTGCTAAAAAAATATGAATTAACAAAAAATTGTAATCTTATTGCATATAATTAGACATTACTATTTAGAAATTTAAAAATTCATTTGACTCCATATTTATTAGAATCAAAATTTGCAAAATCTTATAATTTTATATTCAATACTTAACACTAAAAAATAGCTCACCATACAGGGGCAAAGCTTCTCAGGGACAGGGGGGAGCTTCTCATGCAAATATTAAAACTAAAGAATTACAACAATACATAAACCTAATTCAGTTTTCTCTTTCTTCCTCTCTCTTCCATCCAACCTTTCTCCTTCTCTGTTCTCTCCCTCTTGCTTACAAGTTATATAGCCTTCATCTCTCCCTCTTCCACAATCAGATTCATGAATCAATCACGACAAACGTGCGTCCGCCTCTGCCAAATCACGAATCGCTCATCTGCTCGCTGCGGGCCTGCGGCGGCCGCCTCTGCCTGACTGCCTCTGTGGCCGTTCGTCGCTCTCGGCCTCTCGCCTCTCTGTTCGCCGCAACTCTCTAGATCGCGTGGCTGCTTTGTTCAAAATATTCGAATTTCTATTTTGTTATTGCTGATTTTTGTTAGTTAGTGCTGATTTTTGTTAGGTTTGATTTATGTTAGCATGAAATTTAAAGTTTATATTGTTAGTGTTGAGTTTGAAACTTTGATTTGGAGTTTCAATTACACGTTAGTGCTGACTTTTTTTTATAGAGTTTTTGTGTTGCACATAGAGTGTTTGATTTTATGTCAATATAAAGTGTTTGAGTTTTTTTGTTGCACATAAGATGTTTGATTTTATGTCCATATAAAGTGTTTGAGTTTTTTGTTGCATATAAGGTGTTTGAGTTTTGTTGCATTTTTAAATTGATTGATTTAGATAAGTTTGTGAGAATGAAGAAGAGTAAAAGAATTGATTCTTTTTTCAAAAGGAAAATTTGTGAGAGTGAAAGAGATGAAGAAATTATAACTTCTACATCTGAAACTATCTATGAGAATCCAATAATTGAAGAAAATGAGAATCATATTTCCAAGGTTCCTAGAGTTTTCGAAGATGACTTAGAGAAATGTTTAGAACGTGACCCCGGAAAGCACCCTCAAATTTGGCAATATCCACCAAATAAATTGGATGCAATACGAAGAGCGTGTCTAAAATTTGGTCCTTATCAAATAAATTTAGAAGAATATCATTTATCTGGCAATGAGCTCACTTTTGTTGTTAATGGTGTTTGTTCTTCTACTAAGCGTCATGATGAGTTACAAGCTGTTCAATTAGAGGAAATTGCACATTTGCTAGAAATTGATGAAATTGTAACATTAGGTAAAGGTATAAATCAAATTGGTACTTTGAAACGAGCTGGGGATACTCGTTGGGGATCACATTTCTCTTCTATTTGTAGCTTGATAAATATGTATGAGGCAACTTGTATTGTTTTAAAAAAAATTACAAATGAAAGAGCAAGTTATTCTACACGTGGGGTGGTGATAGTGCTTATAATTATTTTATATTTATCTTGCATTTGATGAAAGAAATTATGGGGATAACTGATATACTTTGTCAAGCCTTACAACAACAATCTCAGGATATAGTTAATGTCATGTATTTGGTTGGAACAACAAAGTATCTTATTCAAGCATTGAGAAAAGATGGTTGAGATGCATTATTTACTGAAGTGAAGACTTTTTGTGAAAAACATGATATTGAAATTCCTGATCTCAACGATGTTCATTCAACAACAAGATTTGGACGATCTTGTCTTCAACAAGGTCAGGTTACAATAGAGCATATTTTATAGTTGAAATATTTTTTACTGCCATTGATCAACAATTACAAGAGTTGAATAATAGATTTAGTGAGCAAGCAATGGATTTGTTAACTCTAAGTTGTGCTTTGACTCCTAAGAATAATTATAAAGCTTTTAACATTAAAAAAATTTGCACTCTAGTCGAAAAATATTACCATGTGGATTTCAATATATAAGAGAAGATTAATTTGAAATTTCAACTCCAACATTTCTTTGTTGATGCTCGTCAAGATTTAAATTTGAAGAATTTATCAACTATCCAAGAATTGTGCTTATGTTTGGTTGCAACTGAAAAGACGCAAAATTTCTACTTGATTGATAGACTACTTCGTCTTATCATGACTCTTCCGGTTTCTACTGCCACAACTGAAAGATCTTTTTCAGCAATGAAAATTATTAAATCAAGGTTAAGAAACAAGATGAAAGCTGACTTTTTGGCAGATAGCATGACGGTTTATATTGTAAGGGAAATTGCTGCAAGTATCAGTTTTGAGTCTATTATTGATGATTTCAAGTTAATTAAAGAGCGTAAAGCATTACTTTAAGGTATTTTTAAGTCATGTAGTTAAATTATTTGATACTTCACTTTGTGTTTATTACAACTTAATTTTTTGCTATATAATATTATTTATATATTTAATTTATATATTATATTTTTAACAACACATAACATGTACACCTAACAAGTAATTTTTTTTTGTACACCTAACACTAATTTTTGATAATCTTTTACCTGAGATAAAACATTTGTTGATAATCTTTTATTATTATCACAATTAATATTTTCTAGCTTTTACCCTATTTAAATTATGAAGAGTGGTGCAATAAAAAAAATTATGAAGGGTGGAGCACCTATATTCTACAAAAATAATTTAATAATAATGACATTAATCTTCATTCATAATTTAGTTCGTGCATTGCACGGACATAGACACTATTAGTTTTTAAAATTCAGACCGAATCACTTGTACTTTAAGTGTATTAGCATTAGGGATTAACCATGCAGTACAAATGCAAGTACTATATAAAAAAGTAGTTTTAAATATCTCATTAATGTATTTTTTCGTTTTCTTTGAAATCAAATTCATTTTACTTTAAAAAATCACAATGAACGCATTTCTCTCTCTCTTTTTTTTTACCAATATAAATTTCGTTTTATTTTCTTTAAAATTATTAATTTCTCATACGTCTTTGAAATATATTTTGAATACTAATTTTTAATTTATTTTATTGGAAAACTATATTAAAAGAAAGATTATATTTTTTGTAAAATAGACAAATTTGAGTTATTATAAATATTTTAAATTATTTAATTTTTTAGATTAATTATACAATTGACATATATGATTTAATTGGTGTGTTTGTTGGAGATAGTAACACATAGAATTGAAGTTGATGTGAGAGTGTCATGTTGAAAAATGCTCGTTTAGAAGAATTAGTGTGTGTATATATATATATATATATAATTGATGGATGATATTATTAATTATTGATATATATTATCAATAATACATGCTATTTTTCCGAAAGTTAATTAGTAAAACAATTTATAAACAATTTATAAATGGGCTTATTTTTATGTTTATTTTCAGAGAATTGTACTGGGCACCCCCCCACTTTTACCTCCCACCCCCCACCCCAACTATAAGTAAAATACCATACTGCCCCTAATTTTAACTATAAAACCCTAAAAAACATACACTTTCCTTTTTTCACCCATTTGTTCGAAACTCTGAAACATCCGATTCTCCCACCTTACCAAAAATTCGAACCTTTCACACATTCGAAGTGAAAAAGTAAGGAAATTTCGAACCTTTCGTTGAATGTCAAAGCTTCGAAGCATGTTTTTTTTCAGATTTTTCCAGACATTCGAAACTTTCGTTGAATGTCAAACTTTCGAAGCATGTTTTTTTCCAGAAATAGTCAACCTTTCGAAACTTTCGTTGAACTTGACACTTTCGAAGTACAAAAGTTTCGAAGGTTTCGTTGAAGATGAAATTTTCGAAATGTAAAAGGTTCGAACATTCTGAAAGATTCAAAAAATCACGTTTCAGAACTTTGAGATTGATGCAAAGTTTCGAAAATATTCGAAAGTTTGGTTTCCAGTGAAAGTTTCGAAATGTTTTTTGGGTTTTTTTAAATTTTTTTTCAATTGTTTTTAATATTGGTATATTGATATATTGCAGTGCCTAGAATGAGAGGTGTCTTTGGTCAAATTATTCGTAACATCATAGGTGACAGAGGTGATGGTGTAAAGAGAATTCCACCAACAACATCAAACAGACGACGCAACGAAGCAAATCGTCCAATTAGGCAGCGTCGTGGAAGACAACAGGAGGTCCAGGACGATGATGTTGACTCCACCGAGGATGCACATATGGAGGAGGATGTCCCTCAGCCGCCACAAATGGAGCAGACAGCTGATGATACTTCTGCACATCCTGATGCTGATGAGTCGGATGCTGCTGATGAGTCGGATGATGCTGCTGATATTGATGATCAGGATCAGCAAACCGAATTTCCCGGATGACCGACGGTGACATCTCTGTTGACACAGTGTGAGCATCACGTGGCTCGGAGGTTATGGGAAGGAGAGGTATTAAATTAATTTATTTTATATTTAATTATTTGTGTTTAAGTTTATTAAATTAAATGAATGTTTATATAAATGTTTAATTATATTTATTTTACATTTATAATTAATTATAAATTAATATAAATGTTTAATTATTTGTTTATTTATGTTTAAGTTTATTAAATTAATTGTATGTTTATATAAATGTTTAATTATATTTATTTTACATTTATAATTAATTATATATTAATATAAATGTTTAATTATATATATTTTTAAGTTTAAGTTTATTTAATTAATTATATATTAATATAAATGTTTAATTATATTTATTTTTAAGTTTAAGTTTAGTTAATCTCAATTGTTCTGTAATTACTCGCAGGATCGTGGATCACTAAAGGTAATTACTCACGGATTGAAACTGAAGAAGTTTGCGGAAGTTCCTATGCCAGCTCTTGTAGAGCATTGGATTCAGGAATCTGGGCTGATGCATCTATCTTCAAGCTACCTCACAATGGTTGATGTTGGTCTGATATCCGCATTTGTTGAAAGATGGCACAAAGAGACCAGCTCATTTCATCTGCCATTTGGAGAGATGACTATCACCTTAGACGATGTCGCGACTCTCCTTCACATCTCACCGCATGGTAAATTTTTTGATGCACCTTTGAATATGAATACTAATAATGTTGCAAGAGCTGCACATGAGTACTTAGGTGCAACATGGGAGGAAGCATGTGCTGAGATTAGTTATAACAAATGTGCCCAATATAGATTGCAATGGTTGCGTGATTTGTATAGCCGTCTCATTCAAACTAACCAGTTTGAGTGTGCGACTAGAATGTATCTGTTGCATTTAGTTGGCTGCACTATTTTCGCCGATAAAACACATACGCGTGTTGAAGCGAAATACATTACTCTTTTTATTGATTTACATCGTTGTCGAGACTACTTGTGGGCTTCCGCAACATTGGTTTTCCTTTATGACAACTTGGTAGATGGAGCTATCCACGACACTCGACAGTTGGGAGGTTACATGAGCCTACTACAGGTATATCATTTATATTAAGTTGTGTCATTTATTTATTTAATTATTAATTTAATTATTACGTTGTTATTTTATTATGTTAATTATGTTGCAATGTTGGATTTACGAGCACTTCCCTAGGATCTTTAAGCGGGGTGATAGAGGAGTGGTTCCTGCACATCTTCCAAGAGCATGTAGGTGGACTGCAAAACATGTTGTTGAAGGTGGATTGATGGCATATCGTCGGAGACTTGATGGGTTGTTGCTCGAGGATGTAGTGTTTACACCATATGATGATGATCGAGCTAATCATCCGTTTGTATCGATTTCGATGTTTTCTGGATATCTTCGATGTGGTGGAGTTTCAGTCCCATATTTGCCAGAGCGATGTCTTCGACAATTTGGTCGTATTCAGTACATTCCGCGTGACGTTCCTCCGATGCCGAACAATATAGATTGGGTCTGGCAGAGTACTATGAGATCATCTGTAGAGACCTTTCGGAGACTATATCCTGTTGCGACTTTTTCTGGAGAGGTCACTGCAGACTACTATGCATGGTACATTAGTGTTTCACATCCTCTGATTCTCCCTCCATCCACCATTGCACCTTCGAGTCAACATACTACTGTTGCTGCCCATGCTGGTCCATCATCGTCTGCACATGCTGGTAGAGATCGTAGAGACCGTAGAGCAACTGAGCTTGCACATAGGGCCTTAGATATGGTAAGACCATTTAGTGAGATTCATGAAATATTGAGTGAATTATGTCGCTTGTTTGACGATTAGTTATTGTGTTATTGTGTTATGTATGACTAAATATTTATATATTGAGATATTTTGAGATTATCGAATGTGTTATTTTGAGATTATCCTAAATGACAACGTAAATGATCGAATCGTTTTATCGTATATTGAGAATTGTGTTTTTATCATTATATTTTGAGAATTGTGTTTTTATCGTAAATGACAACGTAAATGATCGAATCGTTTTATAATATTCATTTCATGAAATACAAAATATATTCTAATCTTCATTTAATGAAATACAAGATGATTTGCTAAATGATGGATCAATGTGTTCCCATTGCTTCATACGTGCTGCACAAGCTATTTCCCATGTCTTTGCACATTCATTACAATAGTCTTTCCATTTTTGTGAGATAGGTGGCAAAGGACAATTAGACTTCAACTTGATCTGAACAATAAAATATTAAACATTAATAAACTTAATTTAATATCATAAACAATAATAAATATAATTTAATAAACAATGCTAATATTATATAAACAATGCTAATTAATTTAATTTAATAAACACTAGTAAATTTTACCTGTACCCAATGATTTCCATTGACGAATCCAATGGCTAATAAACGTTCTTTTGACGGCGGTGCTTTGTTTAGCGAAAAGAATGTCATATTCAGATTACGAGACAACGACACCAATATGACATTATATC